>NC_056748.1:137780944-138073444 GCF_019279795.1 Protopterus annectens | reverse complement strand
AGACGTGCAACAGTTTCGAAAAACTAACATTTGAAATAAATGATGGCTTCCGAAAGAATAATAAATGAAATAAACCAAAACATAACAAATAAAATTAAAAGATGGAGTCCAAACACCTAGCACAATTAAGAGAAACCATATTGCGTACAAACTAATAAAACTATGTTAAGTGTTTGAAAAATGATATATTTCAGATTTCGAATTTCTGCTTTCAGCAAAACTAAAGCAAACTGCAAGCTGATACTAGGGGCAATAATTAGTAACTACAGACTGTGGTTTAATAAATTATCATCAAACGAATCTTCTACTCAGTATAACCAGACAAGTGAAGAAAAGCAGGACAGAATGACAGACAAGCATTTGTATCTTTCGGCTTTTCCCGATTAGGGGTTACCCACAGCTAAACTCCGGTCCACTAATGATTGGCAGTTGATTTTTACATACCGGCTTGCCAGGCCTGATGCACAACCTTCAACGAAGATACGCCCATTCACGCATGTCTCCACGCAGAAGACGCTCTAGCTGAGAATCGAACCGGACAGCGTCCTACTGTGAGGCGACAACGCTACCGCAGCACCACCACCGCAGAATGACAAGCATTATTTTTATAAATTTAACAGCTAGATGGAACGTCAACGTTCAACTGCTAATAGCTTCACAAGACTAATCCCATCAATGAAATACAGCCAGATACAACAATGAACATTACTAAAATTAATAAATGGGTCCAGTTAACACAATTTTATTTTGATAAATTGTTCATTACTTCCAGTTTAACCAGCATGCTCTACCTCTCTCTCACTCACACACACACACACAGACACACACGATGCTTTGTATTTCAGACATACTGTCTGATTTAAAAAACAAACAAAAAAATGTGCAGCCTTGCTGACTTTATTCACAGTTCTATTGCCATCTCAGCACAGTGACACCCAGATGTTATGAGTACTGTACAGAAGCAGAACCTGCCACTAGTGCTAATGCTGTATGAAATCAGGTCAAGTCGCTTCCCTTCCCCCAAATAATAATTAAAATCACACTTCTCACACCTTTGTGATGATCTTACTTTTTCAACTCCCACTCTATCCCCTCTGTTCCCAAATGCATTCAGATGCACCTTCTCAAAAACCCTAACAAGCTTTCAGGTTGTTTGCTTATTTATAAATGCATCCCGCTGCTCTGGTCGTCTTCTCATTATCTTTCGTACCGTGCAAAACAAATAACGAACCCCTGCCTGTATCAACAGCAGGAGCTCCCAAACGTTAGCAAATATACATAATACAGGCTTAGCAACAAGCTAGGTCGCAAAAAATATATGCATATAGCACATGCATACACGTACTCTCATCCAAGTACACATTTTAAGTAAATATCATTATAAAATGGACAGTTTATTTCTTTTACTCAAGTTCTTCACATAAATAGCAAAGATAAAAACATCTTTTGCACTATAAAAAGGCAGAATTTCTGCTTTGAAAGTAGGCACCTTTTCTCATTGCGGTTTTATTTTACTTTCTATTTTATCCACTTTGAATTAGCACACATTTTGCTCTGCACATGACCAGTCACAGAAACATTTATCCTTAAGTATTTTACTGTAGACAGAGACAGAGACACACCTACCAATCTCAAGACCTTGGAGTACTCATTTCTGTCTGCAACGTACTAAACTATTTAAGCAAACTTAAAACAGTTACTTTTCCAGGTAAGCAAATTACAGTATTTCTTTTAAACTATGAGAACGTGCAGCTGAAAAAAAGGATAAAAGCAGTATTAAATACTGAAACAGTAGCTATACCTAGTGTTATTAGATCAAGACATGCAAACTAAGTAGTGCAATGTGCAACAATGCACAACATGCAAAAGTAAGTAGTGCAATGTGTAACAATGCACGACATGCAAACGTAAGTAGTGCAATGTGCAACAATGCACAACATGCAAAAGTAAGTAGTGCAATGTGTAACAATGCACGACATGCAAACGTAAGTAGTGCAATGTGTAACAATGCACGACATGCAAACATAAGTAGTGCAATGTGTAACAATGCACAACATGCAAAAGTAAGTAGTGCAATGTGCAACAATGCACAACATGCAAAAGTAAGTAGTGCAATGTGTAACAATGCACGACATGCAAACGTAAGTAGTGCAATGTGTAACAATGCACGACATGCAAACATAAGTAGTGCAGTGTGTAACAATGCACGACATACAAATGTAAGTAGTGCAATGTATAACAATGCTAAATGCCTCCAGATTGTTTCAGCATTAGCAAGGACAATTTGCCTTTAAAAGGATGAATATCCAAGACTACTTAAACATGTTCTCAATATAGTTAACTCCATATGAATGATAAAAAGCGGTACTCCTGGATATATTGCAGGACTGACGAGAGCACTCCGGGCAAACATCAGAGACTAAAGTGATACTAATGTCATGAACCTCAACTATTACTCCCCCTCCCCCATTTCAAGATGGCTGCAACCAATTAGTAATAAAAACAAACATTTGGAGAAATGAAAATGTAACAGAAATAATGTTTTTTTTTCAAGGGGTAACTGACATTAGCATAACAGTGGCAAAGGGTCGGCCCTCCTAACCCCAATCTATGTATCACACACAAAGAGTGTAAGAATACTACAAAGATAAATTATTCCTCATTTATTTACTCAATGGTTCAGTGTGTGCACTGTATTAACTAATAAATCTTGTGCACACATTACATTGCTAAACAACTTCTGCTGGGCTTGATTTAGCTGTAAAGTGCTATTCTTGCCATGAAACTAACAAGCCTGTAACCTCTGCCTAAATTCCTACTAAACCGGAAGTGGTATTTCATACAAAAGTTAAGATTTACTGCAAGTGAAGGGTTAATGATGGAGTTCTTTCACCTCAACCCATACCTCTCAACCTCTTAGAGCAAGAAATCTGGACAAAGCCATAAATAAAAGTGGGACAAAAACCCAAAACTAGGGACAATTTTTAAATATTGCTCTTACAAACTTAGAAAGTTGATAGAATAACAGGTTTTGTATTACCATTTATTTTCTGAAGGGGTATGAAGTCTGAAACTCAAATGCCTGTCAATATTTTCTAACTTCAGTCTTTAATGATTTGCTACTAATTTGCCAGAATACCACAATTTTATGAAAAACGGACCAAAAATATGGGCAAAAATCTGGACAGTCTGCGAAAGTCTGTACAGTTGAGAGGTATGCGGCTCAACAAAATGTCCACTTTTTTTTTTCTTATAACACTCCCTCCTGCTAAACAGACACTACAAATCTGGAAGCCACAGAACGATGATGAAATCATATTTCCAGAGAGTATCTCTCTCTATATATATATATATATATATGTATATATATATATATATATATATATATATATATATATTTATTTATATATATATATATATATATATATATATTTATGCCAACATGGTAGCTGACTAGTAAAATCTCAGAGTCACACATCCAAGATCTGTGGTCCAGTTCTGCCCTCCGGTCTCCTTGTGAAGTCTACATTTTGTCTTTGGGCATTATGTTTTCCTCCAAAAAATGCTGGTGGATTTTACACACATACATCTCTATATGCACGCACACACACACACACACACACACGCACACACACACACACACACACACACACACTTTCCCTTGTGGTCCACTTTGTGGCTTAAAAATGTCAGATCTCTTATCCATTTAAAAAAAAACAAATACTGAAAGAAATCCACCCACCCATGGCTAACAAGGCTCTGGATATTGCGCCGGCCGCATGCTTCTGCATGGCAGGAAGACCCAAGGATCAGCAATGCAACAGTGACTACAAAGAGCATAGTAAAAATATTCTGAAGCTGTGCCACATCTTGAGAATAATGCATGAAACAGATCACTGCACCAACGCAGATGCAACAGATGATGCAAGCATTTGGGTTTTCCTGCTACAGACGGCCATCATTAGAAGGCAAAACCCAAATGAGAGTATGATGTAAACAAAACCGGTATTTTTAAATATGAAATAAGATGCCAAAAAATTAAATGTAAAATAACAATTACTCCAAAAACAAATGCCTAATGCACTGACTCAAAACAAGAAAACAGTGAAGAAAACATCTTGTTTTCACTGACTTCTTAAAGTCATACTAAAAGCTTTAGCATAGCATCAAGCAGCAGGAGCTCACAAGTAAATACCATGTGCAAACTACCTGACGATATGAAAAACAGCGACCTGCAGTGCATGCCCATTAATGTGATTCCTACTGTCTAAACACGGATATGTTAAGGACATTCCTTTCTGTGTACTCCCAACACTGTGGCATACAGAGATAAAACCATGACCAATGACACAGGAAACCAGTTTGACTGGCATCTCAACTGCTCGAAGAGCTGGGCTGGACAAGATGGGAATGAGTGGATAATGCTTGCTTGCCCATCTCATTGGAAACAAGCAGCAGTTCTGGTTGGCCAATCACCATTTATGTAAGTGGAAGCCTAACTGGTACTAAAACAGCAAGGACTGGGGTTGTGGGTTAGGTAATCCCAAACCAGTGATGACTGCCCACATACCATGTAAGTGGAAGAAAGCAGAAGCAAAACAAGGGCATAGGACACGCCATGGTGACATGTACACTCATGTCAGCCATCAAGTGCAAGGTTCAGAGTCCGTTAGAAATGGTTTCATGCTTGAATGTGGACAAGGATACAAATCACCTCTATGGCTGCCCCTCCAGTCAGCTTTCACATCTATACTGGGGATAGACAGTACAGGACAATGAATGGGCTCAAGACGCATTGTGTGAGTCTGGATGGTCAGCAGACACTGTGGTTGCCTGCAATGCGAGTTAAATGCTTACATTAAAATTCCACCATTATTCCAATAACTGAAAATCCAGAAAAAACAGTGATTGTAGAAAAAAATGCAAAATGCTTAAACTTCAGTCAAAAATATAACCCTACAAATTACACAAAAATAGCACCCTACAAATTACACAAAACAGTTTAGTATGTCCAATATTATTCTATTTATTTTACCTCCTGTGAGTGCCTGATGATAAAAGGTTGTTTTTTAAAGCAAAAGTAGCAATTAGACAAGAATCCAAAATCTAAATCTTATATATATATATATATATGTGTGTGTGTGTGTGTGTGTGTGTAAAACATGAACCATCTACTGCAATATGACAGTTGTGGGATTTAATGAATGGTCCTATGTTCAAATACCACACCTGATCTCTTTAATGCAGACGCACTTCACTTTCTTTTAAGGTTTGGTTGTAAAACTCAGCTGTAGAGGAATTCTGAATTTGACTTCTCCTTTAATAAAGCAACTGCACGTTAAGATTTACCACATATCCAAACCTTCTCCCTTTAGCATGTTTCAGACGACTTTGCATTACACAAGAGTAATGAATTTGAGCAGAACTATAAAGAAACAGAGATGATTTTTTTTCTTCTTCTGTTAAATAGTAATAGAATTCCCTTATGTTGCTGTAATAGAATTTCTTAAATCTGGATGAATTAGACAACTTCTAAACCTGCAACATGAAAAGCAGTTGCTTTCTTCAAAAGTGTGCCTTCTATTTGAGTTATTTTCCCTACAATCACATCAACATGTCTAAGAAACAGCCATGTTTTGGCACAGTAATTCTTCAGCAAGACTCCTCTCTTGATTCCTTTCTCATAAATGCCTTTGTTATAGCTCCTGTACATCCCTACGTACAACGTGTAGCATAAATCGATGCAGAGTAACTTGTATGCAGTTCAGGAATTCATTTCCCCTTCCCATCTTTTCAGACTGAAAATACAGTCTGGAAGGGGCTTCTAATAGAGATCTCACCACAAATTTTACAAACTACAGCTCTCCTTTTACATGCTCATGCTCACACATATTCTTTCAGTTTCTCTGTAGCCCTGACTTGATGTCTTCCCACAAAAAAAAGTACACAATATTAGCCACATCTGCACTATCTTCTGTGTCCATACTATAAAAAACTGAAGGTACAAACCTGTGTTTATGTTTTTGGTGACTGTAAAGCATAACTGTACTTCTCAACTCTAAAGATTTTTGCAGAATGTCCAGATTTTTGCCTCATACTTTTGGACTGCTTTTTTATAAAATTATGGTTTTCTTGCAAATTAGTGGCAAATCATTAAAGACTAAAGTTAGAAAATAATGACAGACTTCATACCCTTCAGAAAATTCATGCTAAAGCAAAACCTATTATTCTACCAATTTTCTGTTTGTAAGAGCAATATTTAAAAATTGTCCCTATTTTTCTGCCTTTGTCCCACTTTTATTTATGGCTTTGTCCAGATTTCTTGCTCTAAGAGGTTGAGAGGTATGCATAAGGCATACAAAATGCTTGCAGCTCAGAGGCAGTACACTTAATTAATTCCTATGCCAACACAGAAAGGGGTATTACCACCACCACAGGATTAAGGTCTTCTGGTGACCACTGACTGCTCTTCCAGTGATCACCAATGGCTTTAAGCAGCTGAATAAAATCTGCACTTTCACTGCGGGCACACAAAGTATGTTTGAAACACTATCAATATGACGCCCTTCACACAGGTACCAACTTATCAAGTGACTACAACAGGTTCTTACTGTTTAATTTAAAAAAAATGCATCACTCTATTGTCTCTTGGGTTCTTGTTTAAAACAATCAGTTACCTCAACACATTCACTTTGGCCCTGCTGGAGTTTTCAGCTACATTACAGCTTTTACAACCCAGGGTAATAAAATTTGGAATTCTCTTCCAACTACTACCAGAACAGCCACACTCACCAAATTTACAAAAAATCTGAGATCGCACTTCAGTGCAGAAAAGGAAAATTTTCCCATTCTGTGCCATATGGAGCCATTGCTTTTCACCTTCAAACTTTTTAAAGTTCAATCATATGGTGTCGACCATATGACATTGGAACTTTAAAAAGTTTGAGTAATTAATAGGGACCCTATCAGACTGTATTGTAACCGTTGAAAACTACACACAACATACAGTCAGCCCGAATACCAGAGTCTTGGGATTTCTGCGTCGAATGCTGTTGCCTCTTCCATGACGTCAGGTCATCAGGGGTATAAAATAGGCAGCCGATGCCATTACATCAGTTTCCCCTAGTTCACTTACTAGAGTAAAGCAAGATGACTGAGATGTGGTCTTTCTTTGTCAGGTTTCACAAACAGACTGCTCTGAGACTTCTGTCTCATGTAGTAATACAACAATCTGTTCAGTGCTGGATTACAGAATGACATCACATACATCTGGTCATCTGACTCTGTTTCCCACACTACCCCCTTTACAACAGAAAAATCCTCTGGAGGGGAGGCAGAGGGAATGGATTCCTCTGCATCTGAATCCTCATAGGTTCATAAGGGTATGTCCTGGCAATCAGAAGGGTCAGAGTCATCGGACTCCTGGTCTGTAGAATCAGAATGAAACCTCAATTCTTTGTCTCTTAGCTGGGGAAGGCTGGCTTCCTCTAATTAGGGTAATAAGGTCTTTAGCCATTCTAAGCATTTGTTTTTGAGGCATGGGAGCTTGAGCATGTGCTTTGGTCATCAGTTTTCTAGGCGTAGTGCGTACTCTGGGCCTGAGAAACTTGGTAGTTTTAGCTAAAAACTAAGTTGTCAGTTTAATTCGAACACTGGTAGGTCAGAATACACCCTCAAAAGCTGGTGCCTGCACAGCGGCTCCGGACCCATCTAAGATAGAGACATCCGCAGGTTCCATAGTCAAAGAAGCATCTTGCAGCATACCGGACTCTGAATGGGTCTCAGCAGAGGCCTGCAAATCTGTAGAAGTGGGCATCAGGGGCTGCAAAAGCGTCTCACTGAGTACCGGCGGACTGGCAACTAGCTTAACAGAAGCGTCCTCGGCAGTCTGTCTCTGTCTTTATTGTTACATTTTTTCAGAAGATCGGAAGTCGGACAGCTTATTGAAGCCATTTTAGAATACAGAGAACAAGAGTGAAAGAATTTAGTGACAAAGATAGCCCGACGGATGAATGGTTCAAGTGTTAAACAAGGCACAAAACTGACAGTGAGGGACGTCGTGGTCTGGGCCTAAACAGGTGACTCAGTAAGAATGAAAATCTCTGTGAGGTATTTGCTTTCCACAGGCAAGACAATTGTTAACTTTTTCTGACATCAGTTAGAGCAAGAAAAAAGGATCCCCAACAGGGTACTTAGCTTTAGAAGACTTCAGGTATGAAACTCAAAAAAACGAAAATTTCATTTAGCAGCCAACTGGCACTTGTGAACTGCTTCTGATTCAGGTTCCTTCCTGGCAAGGAAGACTGATGTAATGGCATCAGCTGCCTGTTTTATACCCCTGACGACCTGACACATTGGAAAAGGCAACAACATCTGATGCACAAATCCCAAGACTTTGGTATTCGGGCCGACTGAGGGCTATCTGCAGGCAGATAACCCAAGTGTGATGACTGCAACAGTGAAACACAAAGAACATCTGGTAGATCTGTGCCAGGCTTTCCTAGGTGTATGTGTGTGTGTGTGTGTGTGTGTGTGTGTGTGTGTGTGTGTGTGTGTGTGTGTATATCAAATCTCAAAGTGTGTCTGTGTGTGTGTCAGCTACTTGGAGAAGGGACACAGAGGACTGGTTTCACAGAGAGGGTGATGGAGGACTTGGCTTGGAACACTTGCCCGGGGACTCATGTCAGAGAAAGAGAGAGAGAGAGAGAGAAATCCAGCCCCAAGACTGAGTGCGCTCCCTGAGTGCTCTTAAGGGAAATTGCACTTGGTGCAGAGAGCTGCCTCTGGAAATACTGTGTATCTTTGTTCCAAGTGAAAGTTCCCCACTGGTGTCAGTGGTGAGGATTGAGGCTCCTTGATTACTGGCCCAGTACTGGCCCAGAGGAAGGACATCACAGTCACATTCTGAATCAAAATGCTGTCCAAAAAGCAGCTCAACTGTTCTTCCAAGCTCACTGTTTTTCAATGAAAAGAAAAAAATTAACATCTAAATAGTTCTATCGATGATATGTGCAGAACTGGTCTTAAATCAATCTCTTTCACACTAACATTCATCTGAAGCACATCTTGAGAACTCACCAAATATTTTGAAAAGATTTACTGAAAATAGTAGAGAAATTATGAAAGATGGGATCATGCTGCATTTTTATCCAAACATCCTCACAATAAAACAGTCAGCAGTGCAACAGCTTCTCCCAAATGGAAAAAATAACCATCCCCAACACATTTTTGACAAATTCATGCAGTGCATATTATTACTGCTTCTTAATTCAACATTTAATTGTAGATGTTAACAGATGCAGCCAAACATAAAGGTTATGAAGGTTTTAGTCCTGAAGTGGGACTGCAACCATACCTAAACACACTAGCACTTGAATGCAGTACTGGGTAGGGAACCTATGCAGGTGGTATGCTTATAAGGGTGAAGAGAATCCCTTGTTTCCAGATGGGTATGAAAGTCTCCATAACTAATATTCTTCCATAATTTCCTTTATGTTGACGTGTTTTGTTCTCTGTCCTTTGTCCCAGGAAACCCTTGTTCCTTAGTTCTCCTGAGTGGGTCCTCAAGAAGTGTCAGAAGAGCCTGTTATAAGCATGTGGATGACAGTGCCGAATTTAAATGTGACCCCTGAATAAGATTGAGATGCTGTATCCACCATGAGAGTTCTTTCTACACACAGGCCATGCAGGTGATGGGATACTGTGAGGACTGGGCATGCTGGCATTGTGGGTTTCTGAGACACTGCTGAAGCTTCCTCATGTGTAGTCTTGGTAAAGAGGCCATCAGAACATGCACATTACTTCCCCCTCCGCATTTGGTACAAACGCTTCAGACACTATGACGGATGCTTTTCTTACTCCGTCTTCCTTTAATATGCCTTGCTGTTCTCTTTCCTTCCCTCTTTCTTGTTCTGTACGTAATACGATGAATTTATCTAACCTTCCCTCCTCGCTCACCAAACTTGTTCTGCCTAAGCCTCCTACTAATTAACTACTCAACTTCCTTAAACTACTGTTTTCTGGTAACCAAATGCAAATAAATAAATAAATACTTACATACTTCAGGTTTCCTTTTTTGCTAGAAATATACAGCTGTCCCTATATAAAGGAAGTCAGCTACCTCAGGGACTACCACATTGACAATATGTCCCTAAGAGGCAATTTTTCATACAGTAATTCTATTTACTGCATACTATAATTAATATATTCTCATTTAAGTGCAATTCCAGTCACTTCCTTGTGTGTTATATCGTCCACTCTCACCTCTGTGTATAGTGTACTTTTCTTTTCATGCAGTGATTATCTAGTAGTCAATGTTGTCCAATGTAATTAACGGTATACAAGGATGTGCAACAGCTACTCGAATCAACATACTGTGTGTAGCCTATCCTGTTTGATGTACTGAAATTCCTCATGAGTCATACTGTATAATAATTTATCCTATACTTAGTCACTTTTTCTAGTGTAAATACTTATTCTATTTTATTATTACTTATTGTATTTCGTATTGTAATCCTTTCATTTACTATGTAACAACATTAATTTTAATTTTTATTTGCTACTACTGGAGCTTTACTCCCTGGGCCTCTACTGAAAATGGAAATATATCCAGTTAAACTAGCCCGGTTAACAAATGTAAAATAAAATAAATAAATACATAAATAAAAATACTTAGATATTTAGTTCTGTACTATAGTTATTGTTTATTCTTTAATACCTAGAATGTCTGTCTTTTTGTGTTTGTTTTCTCCTGTAAAAGAGATGACACTTGAAATTTCATTTAGGTAGGACTTGTGTTTTCTAAATGGCAAAGTTTTCTTTGAATCTTTGAAAAAAAGAGATGACCCAGCTGTTCGGCATTTGGGAATTTATGGGGACAGTAATCTAACTTTTGACCAGGATGTGCTAATTCTTGTAAGAAAGTACTTTCTACTGCATAGCTTATAAACAAAGGGATTGTGTCCAGATCCAAGGATCTCACTGGCCCTCCTTTACTCAGCCTTCATCAGGCCAATCATTGAATACAATGACCCCTTTGTCATGTATCTGTCCAGATGCATGCAACAACTGCAATGCCCACAGAGATACCTTACTAAAAGGATACAAGGCCTAAACAACATGTTCTACATGGACCAACTCAAAGCCCTGTCACTATACTCGCTATCCTAGAGACTGCTGATAAGTGACCAGTGTCTGGCATACATGGCATCCTCTGACCCATTATTGATGGATTTACTGCACATCAGCAAGTCAAACTGCATCAGAAATACTCTGTTTAGGGATCTAAACCTCTTTTGCAGCATCAACAGAATGGTTTGGAGAGATAAGTTATATTTCACAAAGGATACCACTGATGTGGAACAGACTTCCCATCTACATAAAACAAAGTCCATCCCTATCCATTTTCAACTAATGGACAGATGCAGCTCCTAAATGCTTTATCCCATGCAAGGGCCCCCTCAAATTATCTACAGTATGATTCTAGTTACTCTCATTAGAGACAATATAAAATTATCAGTCACGGGATGGGTTTAGACCAATCTATAACCAAATGGGATAGGTTATTTCAAGTACAAAAACAGAGACTGTCTAGGCTTACAATGGCTCTCAAGGGCAGCTAGCCTAGTACTTACCTATGAACGTACAAGGTATAACTTCTGTTTTCATTAATGTTAACATATCCTTGTAGAACTGTACACACTTCACAATTTTAACATCTGTTTGGTGAACAGAAGGAAATGCTGCTCTTCTTTAAACATCACACTGTATATTTTATGTTGTATTTAAAAAAAAACATACACATAGTGCTAAATATTATCATTACTTCTGCATATTTTATATTGTAATGTATCAAACAAAACACATACTGTACCAAATTAATTTTACTTTGGACCTTTTTTCTCAAGGCCTCAGCATTAACAGAGGCCTCACTGCCTTTGGCCCAGTCATACTAACTTAATAAACAAACAAAATAAATAACAAATATATGGATTCAGGCACCTAGGCAGTGAGACATTTCCCTGTGGTAAGTTTGGTTGAAGACACATGACTGAAGTGGCAGTCAGTTCCAGAGAAATATGGGTGTTTGCAAATAATCCCACAGGCAAAGAAAAGCACACACTGCCATGCCCAAAGCTTTTAATAACCAAGTGTGTGTCTGTGTGTGTGTGTGTGTGTGGGGGGGGGGGGGGGGGGCAATACAGAAGTGGTAATGAGTGTTGTGCTCAGTGTACATTACATGCTCATGTAACAACAGCATGCAGAAGTGTGCTACAGTGTGGAGGAAATCTTGCATGCTACTGCAGTCACATTTATGCTCCAGTATGCATTTTAGGTAATGTTCCTTTGACACTGTGAAGGGGGTAGTAGTCCATACACAACAATTATAAAGGTATCACCCATTGTGCACTACATTTTTATTGCCACTGACATAACCACTGGCCAGTCTGCTGCTGATGCCTGCCATACTGCCTTCTGTCTCATGTTGCTATGGGGACCATGGACATTATTTTCCCCCTGTGCATTTGGTTATTGAAGTTGTGGGCATGGCACCACATTTTTCTCTTTGACCACAGGGAATTCACAACAGCCATATTTCTCTGCAGCTGAATGTCACTTCAATCATGTGTTTCCAACCAAATGGGCCACAAGGAAAGGTCTTGCTAACTAGATTCCTGAACCCAAATACATACACACATATACATATATCCCATGTGTATGTGTGTTTGTATGTACGTACAGATAGATACACAGACACATTTTTGTCAATGTAAATGCCACCTCACAAAATATTCATTTGCATTTTCACATACTATAAAAAAACACAGATAATGTGCGAGTGTGTAGAGACACACACACACAAATTAAAACATTCAACAGAACTTGCTTAACCTCAATAATAGTCCCAATGATAGATGTAGACCAGTTACCTGACGAGCACTACTAGAGTACATGAAAATATTATGGCTTTAGATGGAGGGCACCAAACAATCTCTAACTTACAGTCAATGTTGGGGGGGGGTCTAATTTTGTATCAGTGGGAGTGCAGGAGTGGCCTTAGGTCAACTGGTGCTCTAGGCAAAAGGGATCCATGGTGCCCCCCCCCCACCACACTAACTGGTGCCCCCATCCTGGTCTACCTGCACCAAATAAATACTGGAAAAGTGCCCCTGCTAGATCGGCACCCTAGGTGGCCGCCTAGTTGGCCTATGCCTAAGGTCGGCTATGAGTGGGACACAGAATAATGTTCATGAAACCAGCCAAAATGCAGGCAACAGATGAAGATATCCAGTCCCTGAAAATGTAACATATTTGTATGATCAAAGCATAATAGTCTTAACTGTCTATAACAGAATGCAAAACCACATCATTCTTGATCACAACAAATTTGAAAAAGACACTGTGATGACAACCTAGTTTTCTAAAAACCAATCATTTTTTTTTACTTGTGGTAGAAATAATGGAGGGGAAATGTCTTTAAATGAATTTTCAGGACTGCCAAAGTTATTTATTTATTAACTTTATTTATTTTTACTCCTGAATTTAATGAAAAAGTTCTGAAGTGGTCTACCTGGCTGAATGCATGCCTTGTTTGCTCTCTGCAGTGTGAAGACCGCTCATCCCGACAGCACTCACACGACATGGAAGGCAAAAGGAATTCTGCTTACAAAACAATAATAAAGGTGATTTTGCCCATCACTTAATGTACACTGCATATTTTTATTTTTCATGCATTAAGATGGTTAAGAACCACTAAAAAAAAACTGTCCCTTTTCATGAATAACCTGGAAGCAGTAATCAAGTTAACTGACTTGCACAGAGATGCACAGCATGTATGTAGAGACTAGGTGAATCAAACCCACGGCTGTACGACAAAGCTCAAGCAGTAGGTCACAGCCTCAATGTTCAATGTACAATGCTGAACTCCAAATAACACTCTTGGGAATACAAGGAATTGTAACTAAAGGGAAATGGACACTACTGAAATGTATTATTTTTATCTACTTTATCAGTGGCAGTCTACTTCTAGAAAGTACTAAGTAAAGACTTCAGTCAAGTGTCAAGACAGGCAGAAGCATAATCTGCCCCTTAAGTCTTCACCACTTCATTAATCCATTTCACCTTGTAACTCACTCCACTAAACACCAGCTGATACACACACACACACATACACGTGCACACACGCACGCACATACACATGCACCCACACACACGCGCACACACCAGAATCCTGTAAATCAATACACAAAAAGAAAATGTGACAACATTGTAGTCCTTTCTGTCAACAAACTTCACAGAGTGCTTTTTCTTATTTACTGAATAGCCATTTGTGTAACACAGTTGGTGAAACAAATCTGTTTACTACTGTCAGTGCCAAGGGGCTAGAGTCCATTTCCCTCCTCCTCCTCATCATCATATCATACACTTGCTAAAGATCTTCCCCTTCTGCATCTTCATCCTGCTAAGCACAGAGATTTATCACGTCTGCAGCAGGCTGTTGTATGGAGTTTCTGATACTTCCATTACCAGTGGCATTTCTTCCATCTCACCCCCGTTTAAATATGTTATTACAACTTTTCCTACTTCTTAGGAGAGGTCGTAACTACTGCAGAAACGTTTCTAAACAATTAGTAGCACACTACATTTTGCATCTACTGCTAAATTTGCATATTGGTGCTAATGCTAGCATTTGAGCACATAGATGTCTTTTAAATATGAACTGCTCAAAAAATACATGATTTTAGACTAAATTTTTTAAACACCTTTGTTAATTATGCAAATGGACAAGGAAGTAGTGTCTCTTTCCAGGAACAGTCCAATAGCACTGCGTGCTTAAATGACTTGCCCATACTCAAAAGAGTCTGCAAATCAAACTGAGGGAATCAAACCCAGGGCTAAATGATGAAGTGCTTTAACGGATGAATCCAAAGCTCCTTTTGGATGACTACAGTTAACTTGCTCTTTCCTTTTATGCTACCCCTCCAACACACATCTTCTCCAACTGACACATGGCACTTAGGAGTGCCAAAGACTTCAATGCCACCGGTCATTTCCTTGGACTTTGGACATGGCATCATTTTATAGCAGTAGGATGCACTATTCAAAACTATACTCCATAATGAAAAATGAACGTTAAGTTCCTGACAAATCTTGCCTTGTAACAGTGGCAAATCTTTCACCAATACTTTTCTCAAACTTAACTTTTTCCCACCATCATTAATAATGATAACTGTATTTGTTTAGATTGATTGTAGCCAAAATGCTTTGCTGCATTCTGAAAGGAAACACCACATTATAAGTGTAACACAACCTTTAAGACAACAGAAGCATGCATTTGATGCAGACAACTGCCAATTTTTAAGGTTACATTTGTAGACACAAGATCATCTAACATTAAATCATTATTTTTCATTTAATGCAATTATATTGCATGTGCTTTTCATAAAGGTGTCACTGAGCTCTGGGTTTGGGGAATATGGTAGTTATTTTATGATGCAAAAGGGACTCCCTGTTTCCATCATGCTAGACTCTGGGAACTACAGAAGAGACTTACTGATCAGAAAACATCATCCTACAGGTAGTCGGATTTTCTTTCTTTTCCTGATACAAACACACACACACACACACACACACACACACACACACACACACACAAAGGCAGGTAAGTATGGCACTATGCGTTCATGCAGGTGCTTACATCCACCTACCTGCTATACCTAGTTAGACAGTGACACCTTCTTTGGCTGGCTTGTGCTCCAGATATCACAACTATTTGTATGCAGAGCATGTCTACAGCAGGGTGCATTCTAGCCTCTCTCCATGGTGTGGGGCATGCTGATAGCCACTGATCAGTGCCAACACTCTCTGGGGCCAGGTCCTCCATTAATTGTATCACTACTTAATGTGACCATGCAAACCAGAAACTGGGCAGCATAAAGTACAGTTGTATACACATACCATAAACGTAGATGTTCCGAGTGTATTCACTGTTGCAGTCATCACCTGTGGGGGTTATCCCTGCTGTGGTACCCCTCGGCTGGCCCGAATACCAGAGTCAATGTTTTTTCTGCGGCAGCTGCAGTCGCCTGTAGTCTGACATCAGGTCGTCAGTAGCATAAAGTAAGGCATCCGACGTCATTACATCAGTTTTTCTTGCCCTAACCTGTCATAAGCATAAGGAAATAAGGTAAAGTGGTCCTGGTGGCTAAAAGCCACTGTGGGAAGCTTATGTCCCCCTAGGGGAAGAGGATATAAGGGAGATGGAGGGAGGGAAACTAGGACTGCAACAGTGAATACAATCGGACATCTACATTTATGGTAAGTGTGCACAACTGTGCTATGTGCTTCATGTTTCACTGTTGCAGTCATCACCTGTGAGAGGATTCTCAAAGCTAAGGAGAGGGGTGGAAGGATAGGTTAGAGCCCTAGGCATGGGTCAGCAAGCCCTGCAGAACTGCAGAGGCAAACTCTGCCCTAGACTTAGAAAAAAGAGGTAGGTGGTAATGTTTTGTAAAGGTATGGAGAAAGGTCCAGATGGCAGCTTCCAAGATGTCCCTGGTGTGGACTCCTCTGAAGAAGGCTGTGGAAGTGGAGGCTGCCCTAGTGGAATGGGTAAGGATAGACTTGGGGGGGGGGGGTCCCATGAAGTCTGTAGCAGAAATGGATACAGTGTGATATCCACTTGGAAATGGTTTGCTTGGAAATGGGCTTCCCCTCTGCCCGCGGGGCAAAGTTGACAAGCAGATGGTCTGTTTTTCTGAAGGGTTTAGTATGGTCCAGATAGTATCTGAGTTGTCTGTGCATGTCTGGTGAGTGCAGAATTCTTTTCCCCTTATTTTGAGGGTTGGGAAAGAAGATGGATAGGTGTATGGCCTGGTTGAGGGTCACATCAGATACCACCTTGGGCATAAAGGAGGGGTTAGTCCTCAAGGAGACCCTGTCTGCATGGAAAATGATGAAGGGCTCAACAGCCATGAGTGCCTGAAGTTCTGAAACCCTTCTTGCTGAGGTGATAGCTAGTAGGAAGGCAGTCTTCCAGGAGAGGTACTTCAATTCTGTTGAAGCAGCAGGTTTGAAAGGAGGCAAGGTTAGTTTTTCTAAAACTTAATTCAGGTCCCAGGCTGGCATGGGAGGCCTTCTGGGAGGTCTAATATTAGAAGCTCCTCTGAGGAATTGTACAATCAAAGGATGAGAGACGAGGGGTAGGTCTGAATCATAATGGGCTGAAATGGCTGAGGCATGGATTTTAATAGGAGAGAAGGAGAGGCCACTTTTGAGCAACTCCGCTAGGTAATCCAAGATACAATGGATGGAAGGATGTGAGGTACTGGCCCCTCTGGACTGGCTCCAGGAGCAGAATCTTTTCCATTTCCCTGCATAAGATTTTCTGGTGCTGGGCCTTCTGGCCTCTGTGATAATATCTAGGACCTGTTTGCTTAACAGGGACTCCTTGCTAGCTGTTAATGTATAAGCCATGCTGGAAGATTGAGAGTCTGCAAGTCTGGGTGCAATATCTCCCTCCTCACATAGGTCAAGAGGTCTGAGATCAGGGGAAGCTGCTTGGGGGGCTGTAAGGTCAGGCTGCGCAGTAAGGGGTGCCAATGCTGTCTGGGCCAGTCTGGAGCAATGAGGATGGCCTTTGGTCTCTCCTCCCTTACTTTGATCAGTACCTTGGGAATAAGAGGCAGAGGAGGGAACGCATACACAAAGAGGGAGTTCCAGAGGAAGGTCAAGGCATCCAACTTTCATGCTAGGAGGTGACACTCCCTGGTACAGAACTTTTGCAGCTGGTTGCTGAGGTGCGAAGCAAAGAGAGCCACCTCCTCAGTCTCCCACTCCTGAGTGATTTGCAGAAAGATTTCCCTGTGGAGCTGCCATTCATAGGGGTCCAGTAAGTTTCTGCTTAGGTGGTCTGCCAGGGTGCTGTTGACCCCTGGTAAGTATTGGGAAATTAGGTGTAGACCCATGGAGATGACTGTCAGCCAGAGGGTCATGGCTAGTCTGTACAGAGAGTAAGACTGGGTCCCCCTCCTGTTTGTTGATATACCACATTACTGTGGTGTAATCTGCTTTTACAAGGAGGACCCCTGGCCTGAGATGGGGTTTGAAGGATGTCAGAGCCTTTTGTACTGCCATAATTTCTTTCTGATTGTGTAGGTAAGGGTGCTGGGCATCCCAAAGACCTTGGGTGCACCTACCTGCTAGGTGAGCACCCCAATCAATGTCTGAGGTGTCAGTGGTGATGGTCTGGCCGGTAGGGTGGAGGATGAAGGGAAGACCCTTGTTCTTGGCACAGGCCTCTGCCCACCAGAGAAACTCGGCCCTTATACATGGGATCAGAGGGACAGAGGTCTCTAGGGACTGAGAGTGCTGGTACCAAAGGTTCTTTAGATACCACTGAAGTTTTCTCATGTGAAGCCTGGACAGAGGAATTAGAAGGATGCAAGATGCCATGTATCCCAGGGCTTACAGGAAATTCCTCACTGTGAGGAGACTTTTGGAAGCCAGTTGGGTAAAGTAGAGAGACAGGAAGCTCTGCTTTTCTGGGGATATGAAGGCCATTTGGGATGCTGTGCCTAGCAGAGCTCCCAAGAAAATGATCTTCCTGGTGGGAGTTTGCTTTGATTTTGTCTCATTGATGATGAACCCTAGGGAAGTTAGGAGGGATTTGACAAAGACAGGGTCCTGGAGCAGCTTTTCTTTGCACTCTGCCTGAATGAGGCAGTCGTCCGGGTAAGGGTAAATCTGTATATTTCTCGGTCTCCAAAATGCTATGGCCAGGGCTAAGCATTTGGTGAATACTCTGGGTGCTGCAGATAGGCCAAAGGACAGCACAGAGAACTGAAAGTGTTGTGATCCTGCTCTGAAGCGCAGGAATTTCCTGCAGGATTCACTTATGGAGATGTGGAGGTAGGTATATTTTAAGGTCTAGGGTCACTAGCCAGGCATTTTTTGTTGGCATAGGCAGCAGCTGCTACAAAGTTAACATTTTGAATCTGGGGACCACCAGGGAGGTGTTCAGAATGGATAGATGCAGGATGGACAGCCAAGTGCCTTCTTTTCTGGGAACAGGGAATAAAAGCCTTTGCCTGTTTGATCTGGGGGGACAGGTTCTACTGTCCCCTGGGATACGAGAGTTTGGACCTGTTTCAATGCCTCTGCCCACTGATTTGGAAGCAAATCTGGGTACCCTCTTGGAATTGGGAGTTCACTGAAAGAGAATTTGTATCCCTGAAAAATGATCTTTAAGATGCTTTGGTCCTATGTTACAGAAAGCCAATTTTCTTTGAAGAGGGAGAGCCTTCCTTCTAGTCTTTGGTGACTGAAGGGAGGGCAGAGGGGGGAGGGGGAGTCATTGTGAGTTTTTGCCATAGAAGGGTGACTTAGAACTCCCTGCCTTTGGAGTGGAAGTGGTCTACTGTTTGCTTCTCTGCTGGCCCTGGGATAGGAGCCTGGATGGTTTGTCCCTGCAGGGCTTACCTTGGCCCTGTCTGCTAGGTGCAAGGAAGGAGCAGTGCTTAAAGGAAAAGTTCCTGCTGAACCTGGGGAGGTTGAACTTGAAAGAAATCTTTTACTGTTTGCACAAATTTTGTTTTGTCTTCCACCTTTTTAAGCACCTCTTCTGCTTTTACTCCAAAAAGCGCTCCTTATCCAGGGGTGCATCAATAAGTTTAGACTTGACATGATCAGGGACAGGTTGTTCCTTCAGCCATGCATGTCTCCTAATGGTAGTTCCTGTCACTGCTGGTCTGCTAAAGGCTTCTAGGGCATCACATCCACAGTGTAAAGAGTGTTTGGCCACCTGACAAGCAGAGTGCAGTAAATCCGCTAACTCTTTTGAATTGGCACAGTCAGGAAAGGTATAAATCTTTTGTTTTAATAGTTCCAAAGTGTGTTGCTGATATTCTAACATATGGAACTGACAATTGAGTGCTCTGACAGCTAAGGTTGCAGAGGTGTATACTTTTTACCCCATCTGTCCAGAGCTCTGGAGTCCTTGTCAGAAGAAATAGGTTTCTTGGCAGAACTAGTCTTAGCTCCTTTAGGTCCCTGTGTAATGAATGACCTCTGGGTCTGCAGCAGGATTTCAGTATAGGTGTTGGTGAGAATCCGGTACTCTATAATACGTGTCAGGTTTCCTGGGAGCAGGTAAGAGTGCATCAGGGGCTAAGCTGGATTCATGGAAAACATCATACACCACTTCTAAAATAGGGGGGATGGCCAGGGGTCTGTGCTGGTGCAGGTCCAGAAACTCTCTAATCTTTTCTTAGACTGGGGGAAGTCCTGAGATTTCTACTGGAAATGTTCCCAGAGGGTGTGAACGGTTTCCCCAAAGGAAAGGTCCTCTGGAGGGGAGGCAGAAGGGATGTATTCCTATGCATCTGTATCGTCATAAGCAGTCAGAGCTTGCTGTTCCTCTTCAAAATCTAAATAGTCAGATTCCTCAGAATCCTGTTCTGTCATAATTTCTGGAGAAGGATGCCTTTTCGTTTTAGAAATTGTAGCCTGACTACCCCGGATAAGGGAGATGAGAACCTCTGCCATTTTAAACATTTGTGCTTGGGGTGGTGGAGCAGGAGCAAGATGGTGGCTAGAAGCAGATTTTCCAGGAGTGGCCTGGCTTCTAGGCCTTAGAAAATTCGTGGGTCTGAGAGAAACGGTAGTCGGATGAGAAGACATTTTTTTATCTAGATTCGATAAAGAAAAAGGCCTCCTCGCAAGCCGGTGTTGGAATTGCAGCTTGAGACCCAACCAAGGGAGAGACAGCCAAAGGCTCAGAGGATGAAGAAGATTTCTGCAGCATACCAGACTCCGAAAGGGTCTCGGTAGAGGCCTGCGTAGATATCGAATTGGGCATTAGGGGCTGCAAAAGCGTCTCACTGTATTCCGGAGAAGTGACAACCTGCTTAGCGGTAGCATCATCGGAAGGCTTAGATTTGTGTAGTCTGTCTCTATCTTTATCTCTGTGTTTTTTTTGGAATGTCCACAGATTGTTGGCTGACAGACACCATATCGGAATGCGAAGATGCAACATGAAAATAACTGTCTACAATAAGAGCTCTATGGCAAATGGTTCTCGCATTAAAGAGGGCACAGAACTAGCAATGAGGGACGTCGTGGTCTGGGCCTAAGCAAGTGACACAGTAAGAATGGAAGTCTCAGTGTGGGATCTGCTTTCCACAGGCGAGACAGTTATTAACTTTTTCTGACATTGGTTAGTGCAAGAAAAAAGGGTCCCCAATGGGGTATTTAGCTTTAGACGTTTTCAACTGAAATTCAAACTCAGGTAGCAACCAACTGGCATTCGTGCAAACTGCTTCTGGTATGGGCTCCACGGCAAGAAAGACTGATGTAATGACGTCGGCTGCCTTGCTTTACAGCACTGACGACTTGACGTCAGACTACAGGTGACTGCAGCCGACGCAGAAAAACATTGACTCTGGTATTCAGGCCGGCCGAGGGCTACCACAGCAGGGATAACCCCCACGGGTGATGACTGCAACAGTGAAACACGAAGAACATCATCAAGTACAGTGTAGCACAGTGTACAAGAAAAATACTGTGCTGCAAAAAACATAATAATTTATTTCCTCCTTAGAAAATCATTAGGCAGCATAGGATGGTGGTTTGTAGGACGACATTGGTGATCAAGAAGAGGAGAATGAGTGTGAGAGCAGCACCAAGGATCAAATGGTGGAAATTGAAAAATGGTAATTGTAAGGTGATGTTCAGGGAAGAGTTAAGACAGGCACTGGGTGGCAGTGAAGAGTTACCGAATAGCTGGGAAACTACAGCAGAGCTAGTAAGAGAGATGGCTAGAAAGGTGCTTGGTGTGACATCTGGAAAGAGGAAGGAGGACAAGGAGACCTGGTGGTGGAATGAAGAAGTACAGGAGAGTATACAGAGAAAGAGGTGGCGAAAAAGAACTGGGATTGTCAGAGAGATGAAGAAAGTAGACGAGTATAAGGAGGTGAGGTGCATGGCAAAGAGAGAGAGGTGGCGAAGGCTAAGGATAAGGCGTATGATGAGTTGTATAAAAGGTTGGACACTAAGGAGGGAGAAAAAGGACCTGTACCGATTGGCTAGACAGAGGGACCGAGCTAGTAAAGATGTGCAGCAGGTAATGGTGAAAAAGGATAATGAGGGAAACGTACTCACAAGCGAGGAGAGTGTTTTGAGCAGATGGAAAGAGTATTTTAAGGGGCTGATGAATGAAGAGAATGAGAGGGAGAGAAGGTTGGATGAAGTGCGGATAGTGAATCATGAAGTGCAGTGGATTAGCAAGGAGGAAGTAAGGATAGCTATGAAGAGGATGAAGAATGGAAAGGCTGTTGATCCAGATGACATACCTGTGGAAGCATGGAGGTGTTTAGGTGAAATGGCAGTGGAGTTTTTAACTAGATTATTTAACGAAATCTTGGAAAGTGACAGGATGCCTGAGGAATGGAGAAAAAGTGTTTTGGTACCGATTTTTAAGAATAAGGGTGATGTGCAGAGCTGTAGTAACTACAGCGGGATTAAACTGATCAGTCACAGCATGAAGTTATGGAAAAGAGTAGTGGAAGCTAGGTTAAGAAGGGAGGAGATGATTAGTGATCAGCAGTATGGTTTCATGTCAGGAAAGAGCACTACAGATGCGATGTTTGTTTTGAGAGTGTTGATGGAGAAGTACAGAGAATGTCAGAAGGAGTTGCATTGTGTCTTTGTGGATTTGGAGAAAGCATATGACAGGGTGCCTGGAAAGGAGTTGTGGTATTGTATGAGGAAGTCGGGAGTGTCAGAGAAGTATGTAAGAGTGGTACAGGATATGTACGAGGGTAGTGTGACAGCGGTGAAGTCTGTGGTGGGAGTGATGGATGCGTTTAAGGTGGAGGTGGGATTACATCAAGGTTCAACTCTGAGCCCTTTCTTATTTATAATGGTGATGGACAGGTTCACAGACAAGATCAGACAGGAGTCCCCGTGGACTATGATGTTTGCAGATGACATTGTGATCTGTAGTGAGAGTAGGGAACAGGTGGAGGAGACCCGGGAGAGGTGGCGATATGCTCCAGAGAGAAGAGGAATGAAGGTCAGCAGGACTAAGACAGAATATATGTGTGTGAATGAGAGGGAGGATAGAGGAATGGTGAAGATGCAGGGAATAGAGGTGGTGAAGGTGGATGAGTTGAAATACTTGGGATCAACAGTTCAGAGTAATAGTGAGTGTGGAAGAGAGGTGAAGAAGAGAGTACAGGCAGGATGGAGTGGGTGAAGAAGAGTGTCAGGAGTGATTTGTGACAGACGAGTACCAGTAAGAGTGAAAGGGAAGGTCTACAAGAGGGTAGTGAGACCAGCTATGTTATATGGGTTGGAGACAGTGGCATTGACAAAAAGGCAGGAGTCAGAGCTTGACATGGCAGAGTTGATGTTAAGATTTGCAATGGGTGTGACAAGGATGGACAGGATTAGGAATAAGTATATTAGAGGGTCAGCCCATGTTAAGATTTGCAATGGGTGTGACAAGGATGGACAGGATTAGGAATAAGTATATTAGAGGGTCAGCCCAAGTTGGAAGGTTTGGAGACAAAGCCAGAGAGGCAAGATTACATTGGTTTGGACATGTGCTGAGGAGGGATGCAGAGTACATTGGGAAAAAGATGCTAAGGGTGAATCTGCCAGGTAACAGGAAAAGAGGAAGACCTAAGATAAGGTTTATGGATGTGGTGAGAGAGGACATGCAGGTGGTGGGTGTGAGAGAGAAAGATGCAGAGGACAGGAAGAAATGGAAACAGTTTATCTGATGTGGCGACCCCTGACGGGAGCAGCAGAAAGAAGAAGAAGAAGAAGAATAAAATCAATCCAACCAAAACAGAAAAAGCAGAACAAAAAGAGGAGGGGTACTTGTACCTGATGACTTCATATGCTAGCAAATGACTTGACAAGGTCTCTGGCAACAAATCTTCTCATCTAATTTTAAGTACTTGGGTAATTGCAATATTTTTAACAAAAGGAGATCACAAGCACAAAGCCACACCTGTGGAACACATCTCAAATTAAGTGCAAAATCAATCTTTCTGACAGAACACAGAAATCTCTCGACACAGTCTGTAGTGTAAATGGATCCAGATGTATCACAGATTCAGATTTGTCAAATAAACGCTTATATGACACTACTTGTCTATTCACTCATACTTGTTAACTGGGCTGGCACAGTGAACCAACATGAACCCTCTTCATCTGCAACTTGGGAATGAAGCATAGTACATGTTGTAAAGTAAATCAATCAATCTGTCAATATCACAGTTGTTAAACAATCACACAAAAAAAACTGTGTGGTTTCAAAATGGTCTAGAATTTCACACCAGTGCAACAGCTGGAAGGATTCCTTGCCTCAAACTGTTACTTACTACTCAGGGTAATTACAGCTTTTGCGACAACATTATAAAATGAAATGGAGTTATCTGTAATTCAAGTCTGGAACGAAATAGGACAAAGAACAATTAACATCTGAAACTGGTGTCGTAACAACAGCCATCACCATACTGTTTTACTTGTCAAAGTACACACTGTACTAGTGTAACAGAAGTGCAGCAACCATTTTGGTTGGAAAAGACGAACATAACATTCCAGTAACATCTGCAACACTCCCTGCAGCCACTGCATTCCTAAAGTGGCAGAAAAGGTTAACCAGACCTCTGACATTGGATGGTATGCCAAAAGTAATTCTAGAAACGGAACTTGCCTTACTTCCTGTAGCCAAAATCATTGCTTTCAGCCAGATATTTTGAGTTAAACGGTTCCTTAATAGGGTGTTGTACTAATACAGACTTCACCAACCTCCTACATTTACAGACACAGAGTTTAGCAAGGAACAACTGCTAAATCTTGTGGAAAGTTAAAAAAATATTACTCATGAAAATGTGAGCATTTTAATTTAATGAGAAGCCATAGCAACTAGGCATGTATAAATCGTGCCTCCAGAATCCACATTTGAAGATGCTGGGGTTGGTGTGAGGTTTGCATGGTTTATGATACCCTGTTCTGACCAGGCACAACAATGCAGGAAGGATAACAGCCACAGTAAGGTCACTGTTAAATGATGCAATAAGGACAACCAAAAAGCTGTGACAGCAGTTCTGGCAAGAATTCTGACATCAGTACCTTGAATACTTCTTGACAAGGAATGGAAGTACATAAACAAGAACCTACTCTCTTTTCAAGGAAGCAGTGTGTTCTCACTAAAATATTTTTACAGCACCGTCTGCAAAAAGAAAGTAGCAGTTTGATTTACAACAGTATAACAGTACACTAAGGATGGACAAAGCCATCAGCTGTTATGTTGTGCTCCTGGGTACAAGTCTCTGAGTCTTTACTTACACTGTGTCACTCTGAGCAACTCACTCCAAGGGTAACATTAAAAAAAATGGTTATAGTCATGTAGATTCCAATTATTTTGCACCTGTTAAAAGTTTTTTTGTTTACCTTGCTCAAAAGCTATTATGTTCTGCCGTCTTGGAAAATGGCTTTGTCTATACTTGCCCACAGGGCAGGGAGGACACTGGCTAATAATAATTACTCATAGACCAGTCACAGTCTCACTTCAGTTATTGGTAAAGGCTTTAAATATATCACTCTGAAATTCTTAGCTACTAGGAATGGAAGCCAGCTCTGTGGAGCACAAAGAGAAAGACCTGTGTACATTGCAGGGTTCGGTTAATAGACCCAATGCTTGTAAGAGCAGGCTGAGAAGGCAGGATTGAGTGGCTGTTGCTGGCTTATCCATCCTAGAGGGTGAAGCACCTCTAACTCATCAATGAGTGACACCTAGCATAAGTATTAGGTGCTCTCCTAGTACAGTTCCAAGGTAGCAGAGCCTGTGTTGCCACAGTGCATTTCCACTATGCAGCCAAAGTAAAACAGGAGTGTGGAGGCATACCTACTCTCTGGAGACAGTGGCTGCAGGCTCTGAGGAGCTGATGAAGTGGCTGCACCCAAGAAAAGAGAGAAGGCTGAACCCCAGGACCAACATGCAGGCCTGCTTCTACCACCAGACTCCCACTGGGGAATGGAGGGCTGACAGGAATACCTAGGTAAATAAAGGGGCCATAGGGCCTCTGCCAAGTGAACACCTGTCTACCATTCTGTGTGACTGAAAGTGCCAACTGTCAAGGTCCTGGGACAGAATCAGGGAAAAATAAAAAAAAAAGTACAGTTTTGTACCTACCATAAATGTAGATGTTCGAGTGTAAACACTGCTGCAGTCATTACACTTGGGTTATCCTGCCGTCAGGCAGTTCCCCAGTCGGCCTGAGTTGCAAAGTCTCGGTCCAGCATCGGTTGCTGTCGCCTCCTCCCTGATGTCAGTGCGACAGGGGTATAAAAGATGCAGCCGACGCCATTTTCTTCAGTTTGTCTTGCCCCAGATGTCAGGTGCCCCCAAATAGGTAGGCAATTGAAATTGCTAATAAGACATGCATAAGACAAGCAAACAACAACTTTCAGTTACCAGCAAATATTCCCCCATAGGTAGTAAAGGGTAGAAGGCATAGGTACGTACCAGCAAGTAAGCAGGGAAGGAGGGAAGGTAACCTGGACTGCAGCAGTGTTTACACTCGAACATCTACATTTATGGTAGGTACAAAACTGTACTATGTTCATCATGTTACACTGCTGCAGTCATTACACTTGGGTGGAATCCCAAAGCTGAGGTAGGGAGGCTGGTTCTATAAGGCATTAGGAGTGGCTATAAGGCCCTGCAGCACAGCAGTGGCGAAGCCAGCTCTGGATTTGGAGTATAAAGGCAAATGGTAATGCTTGGTGAAGGTATGCACAGAACTCCATGTTGCTGCTTCCAAAATATTCTTGGTAGGTACTCCTCTGATGTAGGCAGTTTTAGTGGCTGTTGCCCTGGTGGAGTGAGATCTAATGCTGCTAGGTACAGGTTTCCCATGGTGAGTATAGCAGAAACGTATACAATGTCCTATCCATTTTGAGATAGTCTGTTTTGAAATGGCTTTTCCCTGTGCTCCTGCAGCATATGCTACCAATAATTGCTCAGATTTTCTGAAAGCTTTAGTTTTGTCCACGTAGAAGCGTAACTGCCTGTGAATGTCCAAAGAATGTAGTAGTCTCTCCCCTTTGTTCTGTGGTTTTGGATAGAAAGTTGGCAAGTGAATAGTTTGGTTTAGAGCCACACTTGATACCACCTTTGGCATAAACGTAGGGTTAGTTCTTAAAAACACCCTGTCCTGGTGGAAAATGAGGAAAGGTTCCACTGCCATTAGTGCCTGTAATTCTGAAACTCTTTGTGTTGATGTTATTGCCAGTAACAGAGCAGTTTTCCAAGAGATGTATTTTAATTCTGCTGTGTTACCTGGCTCAAAAGGAGGTAACGTTAATTTTTCCAAAACAAAGCTGAGGTCCCAAGTTGGGGTAGGTGCTCTACGGGGTGGTCTTATGTTTTTAGCCCCTCTGAGGTACTGTTTGAGCAAAGGATTAGAAAAAATTGGTGGATGCATGTTGTAATGAGCAGAAATGGCTGAGGCGTGGATCTTGATGGATGAGAAGGAGAGGGCCTTGTCCAGCATCTCAGTTAAATATTGAAGTATCTGAGGAATGTTTGGGACAAGAGGGTCAAGGCTGTGCACCTGGTTCCAGGCACAGAATCTCTTCCATTTATCCGAGTAGGCTTTCCTGGTACTAGGCCTTCTGGCCTCCAGAATGACATCCACAACAGCTTTGGAGAGAGGCATTGCTTGCTTGACTAAGGAATTTTCCATGCAGCTAGGTTTAAGGTCTTTAGCTGGCTGTGAAGTATCTGATTGTTGTGCTGTGTCAGCAAATGTGGGATTTGAGGCAAAATCCAGGGTGGTTCTTGTGCTAAGTTCTTTAAGATTGTGTACCAGTGCTGGCATGGCCAGTCTGGTGCAATCAGGATCATCTTTGGCTCTTCTTGCCTGGCTTTTATGAGTACCTTTGGAAGGAGAGATAAAGGAGGGAAAGCGTATACTTGCAGGTTTTTCCAGCTGAATGAGAGGGCATCCATTTTCCATGCTTGTGGATGGTAGCTCCTTGTGCAGAATTTCTGTAGCTGGCAGTTCATTGGGGATGCAAACAGGTCTATGTCCGGGCTCCACCATTTTTGTGTTATCATTCTGAATATTTGTGGATTCAATTCCCATTTGTGGGGATCCATGATATTTCTGCTTAGGTCACCTGCCAGTGTGTTTTTCTCTCCTGGCAGGAACTGTGCTTGCAGATGAACTTGGTATTCTAGAGCTGTGTTCCACAAGGTCATGGCTTGTCTGCATAGGGGGTAGGAGTGTGTGCCCCCTTGCTTGTTTATGTACCACATAACTGTGGTGTTGTCTGTCTTTAGTAGTAGTTGTCCTGGATGCAGCAGGTCCTTGAAAGCTTTAAGTGCATTTTGTACAGCTAGCATCTCTTTTTGATTGATGTGAAGATGCCTTTGGTCTGTGGGCCACTCGCCCTGAATACATTTTCCTGCCATGTGTGCTCCCCAGGCGTAATCCGATGCATCTGTTGTCAGTGTTTGCCTGGCTGTGGGTTGAGTAAAAGGCTGTCCCCTTGTTGAGTTGACAAGCTTGAGCCCACCATCGAAACTCGCGTTGAAGGCAAGGAATTAGTGTTATAACTGTTTCCAAACTTTGACAGTGTTGAGACCATACACTCTTTAGGTACCATTGTAGTTTCCTCATATGCAGCCTGGCATATGGAATCAGTAGTATACAAGATGCCATGTAGCCCAAGGCCTGCAGAACTTTTCTTGCAGGGAGTTGGGTCTTTGTTGCCATCAATTGAAAGTATTGAGTCAGTTGTCCTTGCTTGTCTGGCATGAGTTATGCCATCTGGGCCGTTGCGTTCAAGCTGGCACCCAGGAATATTACCAGTTGTGAGGGCAATAGTTTTGATTTCTTTTCACTTACCGTGTACTCCAGGCAACTTAATAACTTTTTTATGAACGCCAGATGCTTTAGAAGAATGTCCTTGCTCTCTGCTTGAATCAGGCAGTCATCCAGGTATGGATACATTTGAATTCCTTTTTGCCTGCAAAATGCAATTACTGGTGCCAGGCACTTTGTGAAGACCCTGGGCACAGTAGATAAGCCAAAGGGCAGTGCAGAGAATTGATAGTGCATTGAACCAGCTAGAAATCTGAGGTATCCTCTGCAGTTTTGTCTGATAGGGACATGCAGGTATGCCTCTTTGAGGTCCAAAGTCACGAGCCAAGCTTTCTTGCCCAGCATGGGAAGAAGCTGCTGTAGTGTCAACATTTTGAATTTCGGAACATCCAGATAAGTGTTTAGAGAAGAAAGATCCATAATGGGTCTCCAGGCTTTGTCCTTTCTGGGAACCAGAAAGAGTCTTGAGTAAAATCCTTGTCCTTGATCCTGTGGTGGTACCTTTTGAATAGCGCTCATGTCCATGAGTGCTGTAATTTGTTTTTGAGCCTCTGCCCATTGATTTGGTGGCAGATTTGGCATTCCTTTTAACCTTGGCAGAGTGTGAAAGTGAAACCAGTAACCTTGAGATACAATGTTGAGAACCCATTTGTCTTTGGTGATGCAATGCCAATTGTGATAGAAAAGTGCCAGTTTTCCTCCTAAGGGGGCTGCCAAGAGAGAGCTGTTTGGCAGCTGTAGTGGGAAGTCATTGAGGCTGCTTTTTATAAGGTTGTGGCCTGTCTTCCCCTTCTTTCTGGTCTGGTGTACCCCATTGTAGAGGCCTGTAAGGACCTTGTGTTTGACCTCTACCTCTTGGACATCTGTATCTGCCCCTTTGAGGTCTGTCTGTGACTGGAAAGGACCAATTCTTTGTTGGCCAATTTCTGCTAAAACAAGGAGGCTGAATTTGTAAGAAATCCTTCACTGTTTGCATAGATTTTGCCTTATCCTCCATATTCTTTAATACCTCCTCTGCCTTAACTCCAAACACATCCTGCTGCAAAGGTGCATCCAATAATTTTGCCTTAACATGATCTGGTAACATATGTTCTTTTAACCAAGCATGCCTTCTAATGACAGAGCCTGTAACTGCTGCTCTACAGGAGGCCTCTAAGGAATCAAACCCAAATTGCAAAGTATGTTTTCCCACTTGTTCAGCTGCATGCAACAAATCCTGTATTTCTTCAAAATTAGGAGGATCTGAATCTGGAAGCATCTTTTGTTTCAACTGAGACATCAAAAAGTGCTGATATTTTAGCATGTGAAACTGGCAATTTAATGCTCTCATTGCTAAAGTTGCAGACGTATATATTTTCTTTCCCCATCTGTCTAATGCTCTGGAATCTCGGTCAGAGGGAACTGGGTTTTTGGCTGATGAGGCCTTAATCCCTTTGGGTCCCTGAGAAATAGTTTCAGGATCAGCAACAGGAATTTTATACAGAATTTTTTGAGAGTCAGGGACTCTGTAATATCTATCAGGTTTAACTGGGGCTGGTGGTAAGGAGTCAGGGTTTAAGCTGGATTCAGTGTACACATCATCGACAATATCTAACACTGGCGGAATAGCAAGGGGTCTGTGTTGAGGCAATAAAAGGAAGTCTCTGAGCCTTTTCTTGGATTCTGAGTAATCCTGGCCTTCCCAATGGAAATGCTCCCTCATGGTATGTAAGGTCTCCCCAAAGGAACAGTCCTCAGGTGGAGAGGCTGATGGAATTGATTCCTCAGCATCAGAATCCTCATAAGTGGGTAAAGAATATCCTAGGTCTGAGGATGAATCTGAAGAAATGAACACCTGGTTGGAAGATTCATAGTCTGCATCCTGTCTGGGCCTTTTATCAGGAGGGGGATGGGACCCCCTGATCAGGGTGATTAGGTCTTCGGACATTTTGAGCATTTGTTTCTTAGGCATGGAAGCCTCTCCTGGTGAATGCTGTATCTGTTTCTTTGTTTGTAAGGGGGCCTTAGACTTAGCAGAGGGTTTAATAGTTAACTGGGTAGGTCTCAAAACACCCTCTGAAGCTGTGGATTGCTCAGCTACTTCGGTTCCCCCTGAAGGGTTAGTTTTGGTAGGCTGAAAACCTGGAGCATCCAAAGGCCCAGCCAGCTCCACGTGGGAGTCGGAGGCAGTCTGTGGTTCTGTGGAAGCAGTCGTCAGAGGCTGCGTAGGCACCTTGCTGAAAATTGGAGAACTGGCAACCGGCCTAGAAGAGGCCTCATCTTCAGTTTTGGGCCTCGGATGCCTGTCCTCGTCTTTGCGCTTTTTATGTATTCCAGTCATCAGAAGTTCCGACGGCATGGTGTAATTGAATTTTCTGCCAAAATAATGTCAGGCAAAATCAAGCCAACGTTTAATAGTGCACTTTTGACGTCATGGTCTGGGCCTAGGCATGGAATACAGTAAGAGTGGAAATCCTTATGAGGTATTTGCTTCCCACAAGCAATACAGTTATTAACTTTTACTGACATCGGTCTGAGGCAAGAAAAAGTTTCCCCAACAGGGTACTTAGCTTTGTAGAAGACTTCAGTTCTGGATTCGGAATGAAAATCTCAGGAGTCGGCCGACCGGCACTTGCAAACTGCTTCTGCTTCGGGCACCACGCTGCAAGAAAGACTGAAGAAAATGGCGTCGGCTGCATCTTATATACCCCTATCAAACTGATGTCAGGGAGGAGATGACAGCAACCGACGCCAGACCAAGACTTTGCAACTCAGGCCGACTGGGGAACCGCCTGACGGCAGGATAACCCAAGTGTAATGACTGCAGCAGTGTAACACGATGAACATCTACTACTTCTTCGTCTACTGATCTAACAGAGTATGGGATTACTGAAAGCTGACCACATTTCGTAAACTTAACAAAACACAGAAGAAGTGCTCATGGATTGCCAGTGGATGTTACCTATCTGAATTTTGCACAGATATTAGACAGTAACCTCACCATAGTATCACCCATGGTTTAAGATTTAAGGTTTATCAGCACATATTGTTTCCTGGAATGCACATGTTTGGGAATAATCCTTCTGTACTTTTTTATAATGCAAAGTCCCACCCTACATATACACTGTAGTAATGCCCCCCCCCCCCATACAACACTGTATGTGGTGCTCCACACTGTACTCGAAAGTATCCTGTATTCTTCAGTAACTGCACCCCACCACTGTTTGGCACTATTGTTATATGGTGCACCAGATTTTCACAGGACAGTAAGATTGGCTCCATAATTACATGCTAAGAGGAACATTATATCAAACAAGTTGTATCTATGGTCCCAATAAAATAATATACATATCAATACTAAGTGTGAAACAATGCACACGGACTAAAATAACTTGCATCCTTAAGCTGTTAATAACAGTACTACTGTCACTAGGGAAATGACCACAGACATCCTGGAACATGAGTGGACAAAAGAGAATCTTTTAAATATAACACTGCAAATATTTACCAGGAGATGCTACTTGGTTATTATAACACTAATGAAAGGTATTTTCTCAAGGAAGTTGGCTATTCTTTTATCACTTTATAATTCTGTCCGTGAAATTCAAACCAGACAGGGTACAACTTTTTTTTTACTTAACAAGGAAAACACTTGCAGTCAGACCTGTTGACTCTCCAAATAGCCAAAGGTCAGCTGAACTTTATTCTGTCTACTATCATTGCTTTAGGGTTGTTTAACAAATGTACTTAGGATCATAAAGGATGAAGAGCAGCTTGCTAGAATGTGATTTTGGACTTATATCTCCGCTCAGGAGTACTGGAACATTCTTACATTATGATCCAGTGAGCACAGAGTGCCAATGTAGGGATACTTACACCGTCTCTACTCAGTCGAACACATTTTCATTATTACTATGAATTAAAAAAAATGTAAATTTGTTTAACAGACCAGATAAATGGGCAAAAAGACTAGATTTTTGCTTAAAACTTTAGAACACAGACTCCACAATGACATTCTTGAGAGCTTCACAGCATATAGTTAACTCTGTAAAACCTAGCTTAGTTCTAAGTTGCTATGAAGTGCTGATGTATTAAGTTTATATATATATATATATATATATATATATATATATACATACACACACACACACACACACACACACACACACACACACACACACACACACACACACACACGTGTATATATATATATATATATATATATAGCAGGGTAGGGGTCTGAGGCAGGTGTCATGGACCCAGCAGTGACAAACTGCACAAGAGGGGGTACCAATGTTGGCGTGGCCAGTCTGGTGCAATCAGTATCATCCTTGGTTTGTCCTGTTTGATCTTTAATAGTACTTTGGAGTGTAGAGGCAGAGAAGGAACGGCATAAACTGATAGATTTTTCCAGCTGAAGGACAGAGCATCCACTTTCCAAGCTTGTTTGTGGGGAGTCCTTGTGCAGAATTTGTCCAATTGGTAGTTCTTGGGAGAGGTAAAGAGGTCTATATCTGGGCTCTCCCATTTATTTATCAACATGTTGAAAATCTTTGGTTCCAGTTTCCACTCGTGTGGGTCCATAAGATTTCTGCCGAGTTCGTCTGCCAGTGTATGGGTACCACCCTGCTTATTTATGTACCCACATAACAGTGGCGTTGTCCGTCCTTACCATTAATTGTCCTGAAAGAATGTGGTCCTTGAAGGCTGTCAGAGCATTCTGTACAGCTAACATTTCTTTTTGATTGATATGCAGGTGCATTTGGCTTGGGTTTCATTTTCCCTGAATGCACTTCCCTGCCTGGTGAGCCCCCCACACACAGTCTGATGCGTTTGTTGTTAGGGTTTGGGCAGCAGGGGGTAGAGTGAATGATAGTCCCTTGTTTTGGTGGCAGACCTCTGCCCACCAAAGGAACTCTAACCATAGGCAAGGTATCACTGCTTCTAGACCTTGAGAATGTTAACACCATAGGCTTTTTAGATACCATTGTAGCTTCCTCATATGCAGTCTTGCATATGGAATTAGTAGAATGCAGGAGGCCCATGAACCCCAAGGCTTGCAGTATAGGCCTTGCAGATTGCAGGGTTTTTGTGGCAATTAGTTTGAAATAAGTTGTCAAATGAATTTGTTTCTCTGGCGTGAGGAAAGCCATCTGGGAAGTTGTGTTCAAGCTTGTTCCCAGGAATACAATTTGTTGGCAGGGTACAAGATGTGATTTATTTTAGTTTATGGTGTACCCCAGAGAAGTTAGCACCTTTTGTACAAATGCCAGATGATTCAAAAGTATGTCCTGGCTTTCTGCCTGAATTAGACAATCATCCAGGTATGGGTATATTTGAATATTTCTTTGCCTGCAAAATGCAATGACTGGAGCGAATACCCTGCGTGCAGTAGATAAGCCAAAGGACAGTGCAGCGAACTGATAGTGCATACAGCCTGCTTTGAAGCATAGGTATCTTCTGTAAGATTCCCTGATTGGGATGTGCAGGTAGGCTTCCTTTAAATCCAGTGTTGCCAACCAGGCATCTTTGCCTAGCATAGGAAGCAACTGGTGAAGAGTTAGCATCTTGAATTTTGGAATCACCAAAAAGGTATTTAATATAGAAAGGTCCAGGATAGGACACCATGAGTTGTCTTTTCTGCGTACCAGGAAAAGTCTTGAGTAGAAACCTTGCCCCTTTTCCTCTTCTGGTACAGTCTGAATATCCTTTATGCTTAAGAGAAAGAGTACTTGCATTTGAGCCTCTGCCCACTGATTTGGGGGCAGACATGGCCAACTGTTTGGGGTTGGTAATGTGTGGAATTGAAATCTGTATCCTTGGGAAACTATATTTAAAACCCATTTGTCCTGGGGAGTTCCCAGTTTTTTGCCTGCAGAGCAATCTTTCCCCCTAAAGGAGCAGTCAGTTGAGAAGTGTTTGGAAGTTTTAAAGCTAAGTCATTGAAACAGTTTACCATAGGGGGAGTCTTACTACTCCCTGATTTGGAAGTGGGAGCCCCCCACTGCTTAGTCCTGTGCGTACCCTGGGACTGAAGCCTGGGTGTTCTGCTGGTTCTGGATTTGGACTCAGAAGGCCTGGAAGAGGCAGGAAAAGACCAATTCTTAGAGGGCCAATGCCTACTAAATCTTGGAGGCTGTACTTGTAGGAAATCTTTAATAGTTTGCATAGATTTAGCTTTTTCCTCCATCTGTTTAAGAACTTCTACTTTGTTGTCAAACAAGCGGTCCTGGTTTAAGGGAGCATCCAGCAATTTAGCTTTAACATGATCTGGCAAAGATTGCTCCTTAAGCCAAGCATGCCTTCTAAGTACAGACCCAGTGACAGCAGCCCTGCAAGATGCCTCTAGTGAATCACAACCACATTGCAAAGTATGCCTTCCAACCTGTTCAGCAGAACACATTAAATCCTGTAAATCCTTATTTTCAGCACAATCAGGAATCAACATTTTCTGTTTAAGCAATCCAATAATATGCTGCTGATACTTTAACATATGAAACTGGCAGTTTAGGGCCCCAATGGCCAAAGTTGCATAAGTGTATAATTTCTTACCCCATCTATCCAGCGCCCTGGAGTCTCTATCAGAGGGGGTAGGATTTTTGGCAGTAGTAACCTTAATGTCCTTGGGTCCCTGTGAAATGGTCTCAGGATCCACAGCAGAATTTTTAAAACGGAACTTGTGAGAGTCAGGAACCCTGCAATATCTATCAGGTTTTCTGGGAGCAGGAGGTAAAGAGTCGGGGGCCAAGCTAGATTCAGAAAAAGCATCATCAACAATGTCTAGTACAAGAGGGATAGCTAAAGGCCTGTGCTGGGGTAGGAGTAAGAAATCCCTAAGCCTCTTTTTAGAATCAGAGTAATCCTGGCTTTCCCAGCGAAAGTGCTCCCTAAGAGTATGCAGGGTTTCACCAAAAGAGAAATCCTCTGGGGGGGGGGGGGGGGTAGCAGAGGGAATACAGTCTTCTGCATCAGAATCCTCATAGGAAGATAAGGGTAAATCCTGGTCATCAGAGGAAACAGAAATTTCAGAATCCTGGTCAGAAGTATCATAAGCAAATTCAGTCCTAGGTCTCTTAAAGGGGAAAGGTTGGCTTCCCCTGACTAAAGTAACAAGGTCTTCGGCCATTCTTATCATCTATTTTTTAGGCATAGAGGCCTGACCATGCAGTCTGGGCATCAGTTTTCTAGGCATAGTTCGAGTTTTAGGCCTTGAAGCAGAAGATGGCGTCGGTTTAATATAAAAGTCAATAGGCCTGAATACACCCTCAGAAGCCGATGCCTGCACAGCGGCTCCAGACCCATCCAAGGTAGAGACATCCGCAGGTTCCACAGTTGAAGCATCTCATGGCATACTGGACTCCGAATGGGTCTCAGTAGAGGCCTGCGAATCTGAAGTAGCGGGTATCAGGGGCTGTGAAAGGGCCTCACTGAGTACCAGTGAACTGGTGACTGGCTTAGGGGAAGCATCGTCGGCATCTTTGGACCTAGACGGCCTGTGTCTGTCATTATCTTTGCATTTTTTCGGAATGTCGGTAGTCGGATGGCTTACCGAAGACATTTCTGGATAATTGAACCAAGTACCAAAATATTTAGAAGCGTAAATATACTGACGATGAATAGTTCATTGCTTAAATAAGGACAAAACCTGACAGCGAGGTACGTTGTGGTCAGGGCAAGGAATACAGTACGAATGAAAATCTTTGTGAGGTATTTGCTTTCCACATGATACACAATTATTGACATCTGTTTAGAGCAAGAAAAAGTTTCCCCAAAGGAGTACTTAGCTTTAGTTGAAGACTTCGTTTCTGAAACTCGAAAATGAAAATTTCAGGAGTCGGCCGACTGGCACTTACGAACTGCTTCTGGCGCCGCATGGCAAGAAAGACTGATGTAATGGCATCGGCTGCATGCTTTATACCCCTAACTACCTGACGTCATGGAAGATGAGACAGCAACTGACGCAGGACCCAAGACTTTGATAATCAGGCCGACTGAGGGCTACTGCAAGCAGATGACCCAAATGTGATGACTGCAACAGTGAAACATGAAGAACATCAACACTAACACAAATCCTGTTATTTTATCAACTTTCTAAGTTTGCAGCAGAATCAGTTAAAATCTGTCCCTATTTTGGGGCATTTGTCCCCCCATTATTTTAGGTTTTGTCCAGATTTCTTGAGCTAAGAAGACCAGTGTAAAAAAATCTCAGACATTTTCCATCACATTCATATATGCTATTTAGGCTGTTTTGGGGCATTTATACTACTGAAATCTATACTTAAACTGTAAACATTAGCCAACAATATTCTGTTACTTCACTTTATGGAAATCTGTTACTTCACTTTATGGAACTCACCGCAAATGAGACTTCAGTTAAGCAAAACACAATCATGTGTTACACAAAAGGAAAGTGGACTACAGCTGTAAATTTTAACTTTTACTGAACTTTGGAAGTGTCACGAACATTAACATTTCAACATTTAGTGATGTTGAAATAAGTATAAATTATTCAAATGGGTTTTACCTAGACCCACAGAATTTACATTCAGAAATATGTATGGCTCTGAATACATTTTTAAGCAGTGCATGTAACCATTTTGCTATGAAAATGACTACATCTTCTTAACTTCAATTTGCAGAAAAACAGACCAAGAAAATCATAACTAATTTGGCATCACAGTGACTTACTGAACAGTAAAATGTCCATGAAATTTTGCTTCATTTACAAAAAAGTAACTTGCATTAGTTCAGCTTTTTTCATCTTCATCATCACCAGAAAACAATAAATTATCATTCCTCAATAAAGACAGTTGGCAAGACACCACCAACAGTTCCATTAGACCCTGCCTTTCTTAACACAGAGAGCAGTGCAAATTCATAGGAAGGCAGCAAAGGTGGTAATGTTTTGCACAATATGTAGGACATAAAAAAGAGGATTTGAAGATACTGATCTGTTGAGTTTCAAATAAAGAAGCTGCGGTGAGTAGGGGACACAGCAGAAATTAAAGAAGCTTAAATGCTCCAAGAGCTTATACATAAAAAAAAAAAAAAAAAAAACCTTGATAGTTCAGAGGAGAAATTAAGAAGTAGTCCTCCACGGTGTACTGGACAGACTAGGAAAATGTTCCTGGAGTAGTAGCAGGTTCAAAAAGAGTGACAGAATTCTGGAATGTAAGGGCATAACTTTTATATGAGCTGAAATTCCGTTTTATTTATTTAACATCAGAATGCATGCATTACTTAATTCAGTGAAATGATCCACAAAGTACACATTCTGTAGTTTTAAACTGGAATTTTGAATGTTGCCCAACTGCAGTGCAACGCTTCTCTGGAAAAAAGAAAACCTTTGATTTTCTGTCCTATGCAAGCTAACAGCTTATAACAGTTGCAAAATATAATAAAAAAAAAAAAAAACTTGCATCTGAACTGATTAGATCTTTCACCTGGACCTACTGCATAAGGGTTTTGGTCATGATTATGCCCCCATATGATTAGGGTTCAATTAGCCGAGGAGGTGAAGCAGCCAAATGGAAAGGATGCGACAGACGATGGAGGTTCTGTTGGCTCACTCAACCTGGGACGGAGCACCCCACAGAATCTCGCTGCAGACATATCACACAAGGGCAGGTTTGATGTTTTGGGAAGCGGGTATGACACTGGCAGGGAATGAACACCACTCAAGCGCAAGCCAGTGGTGTGTGGAGATGACACCCCCAAAAAAATCAGGATGATGGCCAAGATCCTAGACCCTCATGTTCCTTTCTGTATTGTCCTAGAATATGGGGGGGGGGGGCATGAATAGGCCTGTAGAGGATGGGAACTTGATGGTCACAGAAGGAAAGGGATCAAAAAATATTAATATACAGGACCACGTCATACATCCAGAATGGAATTCCTAGTGGCAATAAAGTGTCACTGCTGTCTGGACTTGGACGTTACATGATAACAGTTGTAGCAGCCCCCCCCCCCCCCCCGGAGCAGCTTTGGCTTCTTAAATTATTACATCTGTGGTTTAATACTGAAGTGCTAAGCACACTGCTCTTTGGCTCATGGCATAACTGAAACATATGGAGCGCATGCTACATAACTTCCAGTCAGGACCATCTCCAAGGTCACAGCTGGCTAAAAGCGGGGTTTAAATCACCTTTTCTTGCACAGGAAAGGCAGTGAGTACTACAATGCTTTAAAATGTTTTTACTGTTTCACTTTCAACAACTGTGTTGGGTACCTTCAAAAGTATTTTTCTGTTTCAGTCCAGCAGCTGTGTACAGTATGCCAAGCACAGAGTCCGCTTCCAGCTCCATCAGGCACAAATGAGAAAAGGCGTTCTCTAGATGACAAACTATACAAGAGATCAGTGTTCAAAAATGTACCCAAGTCTCCTGGGTACACCTACTGTACACCATGAAAACATCTCTTAATTACTATACTTTGTATTCCAAATATACACAACTGACTACTGACATACACTCTCTCAAATATTTATTCTAATGCAGTGATTCTGCTAGCTGCTACCTGCAGGCAAGATCTGTAATCATTGCCTAAATGTTTCCTAAAAAAGTCTACAGTCCACTGTGAACAAGCAAGCATGCATGTGCACACAGACAGACAGACAGACACACACACACACACACTCATACACACACATACACACACTCATACACACACATGCACACACGCGCACACACGCACACACGCACACACACACACACACACACACACACACACACACACACACACACACACACACACACACACACACACACACACAGAGTGCAAGTAGTGACAGTGAGAATTAAGCTATGACTACAGGATATAACATCAGTAAGTGATCCGATGAACAAAAATTGTTGGCAGGTAAAAACCACCCGAAACATCTAACTCCAGTTGTTATTACAAACCTCTGCCTCCTGCTTTAGAATGCTGTCACTGCCAAGCATATTTACTAGCAAATTCATTCTATTCAGGGTTGTGTGGCAGCTATGGCCAGTCACAATAGGCAAGTCAGAATAGCAATGCTGGAAGGAATGTCAGTCTATTACAGAACAAATGCACACCTTCCAATAGATCAGCAATTTACCTATCAGCATGTTTTTGGACTGTGTCAGGAAAGTCGAACAGAGGGAGGACAGGAAGACTTCACAGAGAAGGTACCAGATGGGAGCCAAATCACAGGATCATCTACTGCAAGGCAAAAATATTAACAGCTGCATCAAACTGCCATCCCAACTTGCAGCGTTGTACTCAAGTTTTCCAAATTATTTAATTTTTTTGTGCTCTTTCTGTTATGAGACATACAGCTACAACATTAGAATGCATGCAGACCTAATGGAGGACTCCAACTGAAGAATAAAATACTCTGCATTCTGGACAACTATGTGAGCCAAGTTGCTGGAATTTAGCCATGACCTCAATTCACTCAGGAACAGTATATTTCTAAAAAAATGACCAGGAACAAAAAGAGTAACCCCAAATATGTTCACAAACATGCAAGCTGGTTACTTTTTTAAATTTATTTTTTAATCACAAAACAACTTTGCATATGTGTGTGTGTGTGTGTGGGGGGTGGGGGGGCAGTGGCATAAAATAGCAGTTGTGGAACAGCAATAAAAGAACACAGTGGGCATACATGGATGTGTGAGACACTGACGGCAATGAACCATACTTTCTAAGCTGCCTTTATAAATACATTGACAGTTTAACACAGCAGATCAATGTTATGAGCTGCTAATGATCTTTTACTGTATATCCCTGGGTTTCAATCCACTAATGATCTTTATTGTGCAACTGTGGATTTGATTTCCCTCAGTCTTTATTTACATGCTGTGGGACCCTAAGCAAATCACTTAACCAGACAGCATACCTCTCAACCTCTGAGAGCGATAAATCTGAACAAAGCCACAAATGATGGGGGAAAACAGGCCCAAAAATAGGGAAACGTTTTAAATATTGCTCTCACAAACTTAGAATAGCTGGTTTTGCATTAGGATGAATTTTCTGAAGGATATGAAGTCTGAAACTCAAATGTCTGCCATTATTTTCTGACTTCAACCCTCAATAATTTGCTAGTGATTTGCCATAAAAACCCCAATTTTATGACAAAGAACTAAAAATATGAAGTGAAAACCTGGACAGTTTGAGAGGTATGCCAGACAGAGTTCATGAGTTTCCCCCAAACACAGGCACCTAGCGCTAAATGTTTTAGCCAATTAGCAAATAAGATAAAAAAGAAACAAATACAATCACACTTCAGACCTTACAAACCACTTAAGAACTGCAGTACTGCAGAACTACTGAACATCCCCTCTGTTATTTAGTTTATGTTCAATACTCTTTAAAATATGTCTTTGCCAAAGCTGTTTAATGGCATGGATTTTAGTCAGAATGCAAAAGATTTGTGTGTGTGATGTGTGTGTGTGTGTGTGTGTGTGTGTGTGGGGGGGGGATCTTAAGGCATTTACTAGGCTGATCAAATTCAAATCACAATGTTTCAAGACAAACAGGCAAGCTCATGTCTGACGTTACACTTGAGCTGTCACCATTGCCATCTAGACAGTCACATAATACGCTATCCCCAGCCTTGGATTTTAACTGCCAACATTTTGTCCATTTCGGAGCTGATGTTACTCATTCTATGAAACCACCATGTTTAAGCCCCTCCACTTCTAAATTAAGTTAACACACTTCAGAATTCAGAGCTTTGGCCTTATGTCAGCTATAATTAGGCAGTGTACGAACAGCCCTACTATGAGAGTGCAGTTTAAAATCTGATGTGCCAAGGTTAATCGGAAAGCTAAGGAATGTAAGTACCAGCTGCAATGAATCTGCATATGATGGAAGAGTGAAGCCAGCAGCATCTCTCAGTAAAACAGTTACTTCTTATCAGCAATTTTGCAGTGCGGTTTTTCTGTTATTTATAAAAAGATTTGACTATAATCAAAAAAGCAGTCACTTCTACTTCTTTTTCTGGACTTTCACACATCAGTTTAACTAAGTGCTACACAGGATATCACTTATTTCTTGTCCCACATTAGTTCATATATCATTTCTCTTCGGCATCTTTTTCATCTTATTAAAAATTCTGTTTCCAGCTCTAGGTGAGGAACAGTCATAATCTGCACTTTTTTCTTAACAACTTAATGCCTCGTCTAATAAGTGCAGGTAAACTGTAAACTTGTTTTCAAAAGGATTTGAAATGAATGCATTTTTATAGCTGACTGAACATGCATCCCTCAAAATGACCGATTTATCCAGGAATACTGAGCTGTGTTACTACGAGCATTTCAGACAGTCTGTTGTAATCAAGGCTCATGCTCACCTCACGGACAGTCTTTTTTTTAATAACACAAAACTAACCAAGTAAACTTTTTTTTTCAGAATTAATCAATTTCCTTGAAAATGAAAACAGGCAACCTAAGGTTTTTCTTATTGATGGGTATGTGCATGCCACAGATTTTCAAGCCTTTATTTTTATAAGACTAGTTTTCAATAAGCGCTTCCAAGAATGTTCCTTTGTGACAATATTAATGGAGTCAGCAGGGCTGAGGGCAGTGACCCCACCACCACAGAGATAAACCTAGTAGAGCTGCTGTTGAGAAACACTTCCTTAAATAGGCAGTGTTCTGTGAGCGACCTGTAGAACAGAGGCTTATTTTACTGGGATTCCACTGCTCAGTCATGCACAAGAAAGTCGATTCAGACTCTTGCCATGTCTGCAGCATGACAGAATCTACTACAAGGAATCAGAACATTTTAATTACTAAAAACAGTTGCATTTTTTAATGGTATGTCTGCAAGTGACAGAGTACAAAATGCAAATAAAAAAAAAAAAGTGGTGTGACTGCAGAAGCTTATTTCACCTCTGCTTTTGGTTAAGGAAGCAACTTTCTGACAATTCTCCATTCTGACCCTCACATACTCAGTATCCACTTTAATTCCTCAACTGCTTTTACACAGGAGTTAGTCTTCTCTCTCCTCACATGTGCACACACACACACACACACACACACACACACACTGACATATAAAGATCCTAGTTATCTGACCTGGGGGGTGCTATCTTCTTAGAGAATGTTCTGAGTGTACAATGGGATGGGGGTAGCAGATGTCATCAGGAAGCTGGAAGAACAGTTAAAAGTGAGTTGCCTGAGTCAAGGAAACAAGACACACACAAGCAAGAAGCTGCAGATAAATCTGAATTCCAGATATTTTAATCAGTGAGTTATGGTTACACTTCTGCGGCAAGGTTTTAGGTTACATTTCACAATTCACTGACAGAAATGTTACTACTGCATGAAAAGTGGTTTTGGTTGGGGGGGGGTTGTCCCTAAAAGAAGAGAAAGCTTTATTTTCAGAAATAATTGTATTCCACTGGCTCTAACATGTCATATTTCTGTACAGTAACCCTAATGAGAAGTACTTACATGTGCTCTTACCACGTGGTCCTGGAAGCCTACAAGGACGGGTCTGTACCCATAACATCAAACTGATACTCTCTTCCTTTAACGGCAGGGCACAACCTAGACATTACACCTAAATCACACAACATTTCACAAGCTGAAAACTAGCACCAGTTTTCAAGAAAATGTACTGAGATCCAAACGCCCCCCCCCCCCATTCCAAAAAAGGATGATTGTGAAAATTAAGGCACAATCCCTATGGCTATAGATTTGTTCCTGATATCCATTGAAAAAAAATATCTGAACTTTGAAAGTGCCAGCATTTCCCTACTGACATATTGGAGGCAGATCTGCTCCTGTTGCTGAACTAGGGTACAATGAGGGGGGGGGAGAGCCTTCACAGCTAAATTTAAATATCAAGAAAAAAAGCAACCTCAGTTAAATTAACCTGAGAAAAAGACTGCTGCGACTACACAGTACTTCTGTCAAGTCACAGGCTAGTATGGTATTAATAAATGATTGCATTCACTTATTAGCAACCGAGTTAAGTGGATTTGCTGCTACAAAAGACCTGATAATTAACACTACTAAATATGTTGAGTTACACTTAAAGAATGATGACAGCCTAATTATACTTTCGCAACACTCGGCTCATAATTATATTAATTCAATTTATCTTCATTTCCAGCTACCGAAGACTGATGGATAGTTATCATTAGAGGTGACAAAAGCCCACTGTGATGGAAAGTGTGAGGCAATGTGGTGTTTCAAGTAACAGCAACGTTACTTATTATTTGGAGGGTGAGAAAGTTATCTCCATTAGCATTAAAATGACCATTTTTATACTAGTACTGTTTTATACTACTGTTAGTGACAAATAAGTCCACACATGGCCAGACAGCCAGGTCAGGGCACTGCTCAACCTTTAACTCATGCTGGCCAAAACTACCTTTCCTAACCTGTGATCTGCACTCTGGAAACAATACTTAGTAAAAGCTTAGCTGCCAGTGACTGTGGTCCAAACACAGTGTCCACCCCAACATTCTGCAGCAAATATCTAGACACCCCAAATCTGCTTCCAATGCACTGTCTAGTTGTCCAACCACACTACAATGCAAACACATTTAGCACCGTCTCTCCGTTCCAACAATCTGCCTCAGGAATGTCAAGATTTTGGAAACTTGGCTCTAAGGTATGGGCTACAACTGCTAAGGACGCTGTTGAAAAGTCCTACACAAAAAACACATATAAAGCAACAAAAAGGAAGAAGCTTTCTTTTATTGTTCAGGAGAGGCCATGACAACAGCCGAATACTTTAACACAAAACACTGAGACTATGAGCTGCAAAACAATAAAAAAGACCAACTAATGTTCACAGCCTCTTTTTCCCATCATGACCCAGGAAACATCTGGTTAAATACACACTGAGCATCAAACTGTATTTGAGAAAAAATGGGAATAGTCAACGATTCACATTTTTACATTGGTACCGTGAGTGCATTTCAGTACGATCCCAAACCTGTGTGGCACAGAAGCTTCTTAACTTCAAGGCAGTGCAATCTGGAATTAGTGTACTTAGAGATGTAGGGGTACAGGGGGCATATTTAACATAGTTATGTACAAAGTGATGAGTACTGTTGACTGGAGCAATGTTTAGCAGTGTAGTTATCAGTTACCGATCCAGTCCATTTAAAAGACTTGGTCAGAACTGTATAATATACAGCAAGCCCTTTCCCACTGCTCACACCAATTGATTAGTGCTTTATTCTGGACCTCAGATAGCACCTATGAAAACAATATCCTTTTACAATGATAGCTGGCAGATGTCTGCTGGTAAGCAATAAAGACTATTCTTCAGTAAGTTAAAAGCGTTATTTTAATGAGGGTGTTTGGTATATGGAACAGCACTCTCAGACAAATTAGTAGAAGTAAAACAAAAAGTAGTGGACTTGCTGGTGCAACATAAAGGCTTTATGAACTTAATATTAACATGTAGTGATCATGGCAGCGGGAAGACCAGTTAGAAAGGTCATGAGGACAAAAACACAACAAATTTTACACGATACTGCAGAACCGAATTACCACAGATAAATTCTCCTTTCCCCTTAAAAATGCGTCTTTATGAATCCGTGTCAGAATGACCAAAATGACAAACTACTGTTCTTTTTTTACACACACGTACATGAAACAATGTTGGTAATAACCATGCAGCATATGCTGAGGACTTTATGAGATGTATTTTCTCATTTTATTATTCTGCTAAATGGGTAAACTCACTAGACTCAGCAAGGATTCGGGAGCACTGTCTGGCTACAAAATTTACTCAGAATCCAGTGGTAGGCAAATTGAGAAAGAGGGAATCAAACCCAGGACTAGGGGATGAAATTTGTTAACTGCTCATACAATTAAAGCCCCATACTGCTACAATCTAAACTAAATGAACAATTTTTGTGTGTTCCTGAACAGTAGATTAAAGACTGCTCTATGAGACTGTGTGTGGAGCCCACCCATGCAAGGAGCTCAACATGAAGTTAGTATGACAGCTAATCCAGTATATAAAAGACAGTAACAAAACAGACACAGGTGAAATGGAACTTTCCAGAAAAGCAGTGAAGAGAGTGCAAAATAAAAAAGATTCAGAAACAACAGCTATGGACCAAGCCATATCAACTGCAGGTGACTGACACATGAACAAATATACTAACTTGGCAGTTCAGCACAGAGAATTAAAAATGCTGAATTTTACAGCACTGGGTTCAGTTCCCTCAATCTCCATAAGCAATATGTACGACTCTGAGCAAGTCACCTAAGCATACAGAACTTCCTGGTCTCCCCTGAAAAGAGGCACGTGCACAAGAAAAGTTTAGAATGCTTAATAAATGAAATAAAAGTTCTGTAGAAAATAAATTATGGTTTTCAAGAGCAAAATACAGAATCAAAGTGCTGCTTCAGCTGGATGAGATTGTAACATGCAGAAGGTATATGTGAACACAAGGATAAAAATTAATATCTAAACATTCTTATCCAGTATGCCAAGTGAGAACATTAAACGTTTTCCATCAAAAGCAGCAGAGAAGCAAAAAGACACAGTTAAGGTCATAGATTATGTTGTAGCAGAGGGCAAGTGTCCACCCAGTAAACTGGTCTATGAGTTTATGTTACTCGGCAAACCCTCAGCAAACTCTGGAGGGATTTAAAACCTGTAAAATGGGATTAGTCAAAACTTTCAGGTTATGTTTTAACACTGCTGAAACCACAAAACATCTAGGGACCGCCACGATGTATGAGGCCAAAGGCAGCTGGGCTCTTACAGCAAGCCAATGCATCAAAGTAAGTTGTACTGCTAAATGTATCATATTATGTGGCTTTATTTAAAATAACCTATCATTAATAAGATGCCCTGTATTCCATCTTTACTGTTACCTATCACATCTCATGCCTGAAAGGCACTGTTACTGTATATGCACTTGTATACAAAACACGTCTTTAAACTGAACAGTGTGCATTCCTTCCTAGGAGAGTACCATTTGGTTTTACTTACAAGAATTTGAATCAGCTTTTAACTGTATACTATGCTTAAATAAAAAAATCTTTCCACGTTAAGAAAGCAAAACAGTGTTCTAAGCTGCAGCTATCCAACCTGTCAATCTTAGTGGCAGCCACCTTCTATTCAAGGAGAAACAGAGTAGCAACGTGCCAGCAAACTGATGGTGTAGAAAGGGAATTGGGCATCCTGGATAAAGAAGGCATTAACACTGTTCTACTCACCAAAGGAGGAACACAGACTAATTAAAGACTAATTCTCTTATAGGGCAGGTTCTTCCCTCCAAATTTATCACACTCGTAACACCTCTACTTTAAATATTTATAAGTTTACCCAATTATCAAACACAATAATTAAAAAAAAAAAAAAAAAAAAAATTTTAAAGTCCATTATTAATATGTATTTATTTATTTATTTGCAGTTGGTTTACCAGGATAGTCCATTGGGCCAAGATGAACCCGTTTTCAATGGAGTCCCGGGGTGAAAAGCTCCAAAAACAAGCAAGGTTACAATAAGTTTTAGATTACAATTTTTACAAATGTTACAGACTAGAGCAAAACATTACAAATAGTACAGACTAGTGAAGAACATTACAGATGATACAGACTAGTAAAAAAGGAACATTACATTATAAATACTGAAAAGCCATTACATCTTAGGAAGCTTGCACTTAAGAGGTACATTCTAATACATTCTTTGTAAATAGCTTAGTAAGTACAAGGGAAGGATGTATGAGTTAGGAGAGAAAGTAAAATGGAAATTGCCAGTATAAAGAGGGGGAGAGAAAAGAAAAATGGAATAATAATAAATGGTAGGATTGTGCCCCAGCAAGACACCTTAGAGCTGTCTGGCCGAAGTCTGCTATAACTTGAGCCCAGAAAGTGAATATGTTTCCTAGATGACATGGCAAGAGGTAAAGCATCTGTGACATACTCTATTCTTTAAATATCTATTAAAAGATAAGAGGCCTTTCTTGCCAGATTGGTATGGCCAATTTATTACAGACATAAAGCTCTAGATAAAAGCTGCACTGACTCAAGAATTTGCTTACAAAAAAGCAGCATGGCTTCATTCTTAAAACAAAGAAGTGATTTCCTATGGTATGGATAAACTAGAGTGTTGTGAGGGACACCAGGACAGAGCGATCACTGGGATGGTGTGCAGCAGAAAAGGAAACTAGGTGAACGACTGGAAGGAAGTCCAAATGGGCATAACATATCATTTAAATTAAACAAAAAAGGAAAGAGACTGAACCATGATGTGGAAACTCAGGCTAAGGCTGGGTTCTTGACAAGGGAAAATAAAGTCCTGTGTTTCAGACAACCAGAGGTTCCATAAGTGGCCATGGCGCTAGAAGAACCAGCCAGGAAAGGATGAAAGTGAGCAACCAAGATCAGCTTGCCAGTTCCACAAAGAGTATTGCTACACGCGGCACCATTGTGTGTGTGTGTGTGAGGACATGACACGTTCCAAGCTTCAAGAAATTTTTCAATGGGCCAGCCCTATCGACAAAATAACAAACTGTTTTTCTCAAACACTGTAAATGTTGACATTGCATAGAAAGACTATTTCCATCACTAATGGTTTGTTAGTTATGTTTGCTATAGAAAGTGTGACAATACACAATGCATCTTGCTCAGATGTACTAAAAAGCAAGTGCAAGGTTTGGGATTCAGGCTTAAGTCTTTTGGATACAACCGATTTGCCACACAGCTCCCAATCTATACTGCTAACATCAAGTTGTTAACCTTGCGCTGTCTCCAAAGGTTACATAGTACAATCACCTGAAGCGGGACTTGAATTACAACAAACTAATGCCCCTCTTTTGGACTTAAAAAGATAAGAAATAAAAAGTTATTTTTTTTAATGTAGAACATTAACATGTACAGCATCTCCTGCAACACAAAAGAGCTTTCAAACAATAGAAAAATAGTGCCCCAAATGTTATTATACATTGCTTGATAAAAAAAAATCTATATTGATAGGTAAAAAAGAGGCATTAAATGCAGAAGATATAATTAAACTATCAATCTCTTTTACTTTTGTAGTGTCTCACAATGGTTTCAAGGCTAGTAGCGTAAGGTTACAGCAGTTGATGGCAGGGGTCTACAGTCAGGGACTATTCCATGCTGCAGTGGTTTGGATCATTAGTTAGGTTGCGTTGGGTTGAGACACTTGATACAAGTCTTCCCTTTTGCTTGACCAAAGTCAGCATGAGGCAAAATGACAACAAATGTTGTACGTAAGGTAAGGGGCTTCACCTTCACTACAGATGCTAAAACACCACTTAATTTAGGAGGCAAAATAAAGCATCATTTAGCATTCTAAATACAATGCCCCCATCCATGGGGGACTACTAGGCCTTGCAGGCCAAGAGATGCCACCAACAGGAGTAGGAAAGTAGAACAAGACAAAACTGTGCAAAATGCATGATGTCACTGTTAAAACAAGAAACTTTATAAGACTGCAACTCTGCCATTGCCGAAGAAAATGGGTCAGCAGCAATCATCAACATAATAAATAGTGTGAACAGTGTCACTATAAAAAATGATCACTGGTTGTAACAATGAAGTAACCACCAAGTCTTACTGCTAAATCAGCACACAGTCCTACCTCTGTAAGAAAGTAAAAAAAAAACGCCTCCAACTTGTTATGATCAACCGCAAAGCAGGAAGGGCCTTCTCATGCCCAAAAATGGTTCTGCATGGCCCAGAACATCACTTGGAAGTTAAGCTCAGTCATATACACATCTAAAGTTACTGCTTCATCTGTGTTTGTGTGTGTGTGTGTGTGTGTGTGTGTGTGTGTGTGTGTGTGTGTGTGTGTGTGTGTGCACTGTACACCACAATCAGTAATAAAATAGTCACAAAACAAATGATAGCTGCAAATCAAGATATACATTCTGATCTAGCAGAAACTTATGACACCAAAGAGACGAACAGTAACTGCTGTCAACAATGGCTAGCTATAAGATTCAGTAAGATGGCATGAACATTTTTGGGGAATTAAGTGTGGTATTCACCATCTGAATCTAGTAATATGTACCAGGTTATATAAAAAAAATTGAAAGAAAATTAAGCTTAAGGAAACAGAAGCAAAAACATTCAAGGAACTTAACTGAAAAAAATAAATCAAGCATACTGCTTGAAGTAAAACATGAGAAAGGCAACAACTTCTTTATCAACATATTTGGTTTTGAAAAAAAATATTTCCTGCCTGGTCTGCCCATGTTTACCCACCAACTGGCTTTCCATCAACTCTTACATGCAGCTCCCTGCCGATTTTTCAGACAGAATTCAGCGAAACCATGTGGACCACTTCGTTAGCTGAAAACTCATTAGTGAACGTCATACAAGATCTGGTTCCAGAGGTAAATTTCAGTGGCGGGGGGTTGGGTGCAGTTGGGTTAATGTGGGGAATGGAGGTTTTTTTTTTTTTAAATTTGCTAGCCACATATGCTACTTTTCACAGATGACCAAGAAGTACAGGTCTTAATCAGTGGTTTGCTCAGAGTAACACAGTATTTAAGAGAAGAAATCTACGGGATGAACCTAGTTAACATCTCAAAGCCTGGACAATCCACACTGCACTGCCAGATGCAGCCAGATAGGCTGCATAACCCTCCTGAAGGATTTAGCCACAAGTCTTGCAAGTTCTTTAGCATTTCTCTACACTGCTGACTTGAAGGCAGGGTGTCCACTTCATGTTGCATTTGGCCCATATTCATACAAGTGGGCATCCAAAGCATGGCCAAATGTAGGAAAGGATGAGCAGCCCACCTTCCCAAAAAGAAGGTAAAACCCCAGTACTTCTGACATTGGCATCCATTCTGCAAAGTGAAAGCCCTGTTGCACATGGATTTTTTAATGGAGAAAGGAAGCACAGACTTCAGAATGGATGTTTGGACCCTTCCAGATGGTAAAGTCATCCAGTCACCATAAGTGTGTCATGGAAAACAGGAGGCAAGTCACAGGGAGTTAAGGGGGAGCATAACTAAGGCAATAAATAAGTCTCATACCTGCATACAGTAGCAGGTGCCTTTGCAATCCTTGTCTCTCGTCCAAAATAAGCAAACAGGTTTGGTTCAACTTGGGACTAACTGAGGCAGTATCAGCCAGATGTGATCCAAAAATTGATAAACAAACATTATGTCAGTTTTTTCTGCAATTTAAAAATACAGATCCGTACATTCCAAGGGCCAAAGGTACATCATGCTCAGACATATAGCATGCAGAAGCATCCACAAATACTTCAAGCAAGAATTCTAGTGAACTTGAACAGGCAATGTTCCTAGCAGAAGCTGACCTTAAATGTTTCCAGTTTACTGCTTCTGAATAGAGACCTTAGATTAGGAACCTCCACGTTAAAATACCAAGCCTGAAAGAGCAAACCAGTCAGCCTCTAATTTTTTTTAAGAAGGGAATTTAGACTGACTGAATTGATTTTCTTTTCCTGCAGAATTATAGGCAAACCACAAAATGTTTAGAACTGCAACATATTAAGAACCTTGTAATTACTTTTTTCAGTCTCACATGAATTTTACTGCAAACTTTCTGTAGTTATTTCGTTACAGTAAAAATATACACCTGCTGACATTTTGTGCAACCTTATCCAAATAATGGCAACCACTTAACAGCGCAGTACTACCACTGCACTGCACCACGTTACTGTGGCAGGAGATTATGTAGCATCTTACAGCAGTACAAAACTACAAAAATTCGACAATTGATACAAATTGCAACAACTACTACTGCTATGCCACACAATGCAACATTTTAGTTCTTCATGAGTTTACAGATGTAGAGCACTATAGGATTTGAACAAATTTTTCCACAGTACTCTGGTTTGTGTGTGCTACAGTAGGACCAATGTAAAAGCTAGTGTTACTAAGTTGATATGAAGAGCATTAATAAACTATAAAAACGTGTGTGAAAACCTAATCTATCTGTTAATCAGGTAAACCCACTAGACAAAATTTTTCTTTTTAGGGGCAACCCGGGAACACTCTTTGGTTAAGTGACTTGTTCAGAGTTGCATAGCAGGTATATTGGAGGTGGAAGGAATCATACCCGGTTACCTTCTAAATTGCAGAACTAACTCACTAAGAGCTCAGAACCTTAATCCTGAGTGCTAACTACTACACTGCTTCAAACTACAACACTGTTTAAAAAGACAGAGAATTCAACTTTCAAGTCAATCAGTTGCTAAGACAAGTAAAATTGGAACAGGGAACCCGGTAAAACCCGAAAACAATATATCTTGGGTGTGAAAAACGAAATAAAAGAAAATGAAATAAGCTTAATTCATTGATTCCTTAAATATGTACTCCTTCATTTCATGATTTCCAACTCCACGATACGATACTCTATACCTTTTACACTTTACAGTGTGTTGTGGCACAGAATCAGGGTTCTCAAAGCAAATATCGCACAGTTTTCCTAACAAATTCAATAGTTATTGCATGCTTTCTCACCCCTTGTACATGCAGAACAATGCTCACCAAAATGTTGCATCTGTGGCTGGGCAGCACACAGTTCAGAGTTAAGCTTATGGCCTTGAGTCTGCCAAACACGTCAGCGGGGAGAGGAAGGATTTACTGGCTTAGTCTTACTGACAGTATTTCAGGTCTAATCCAAAAGTTACATTATGCTACTTACTATCTCAGTGATGGGATTAATCATCTAGTACAGTGACTCTGCCAGGTGAAAACATAAAACTTTGGTGTGCCAGCTTTGCAGCCAAATGTCTCTCCGAGCGTACCTTCAGTGCACTGTTTTAACTCTTGCTAATGAACATAAATGGATTTTTATTTATTTATTTTATTTGTGAATTTACCTACATTTTGAGTCAGTGCAGCACATCAGGGCAAGTTACAAAAGTAAAATGCAGCTCCTTAGATAATGGGCTGGCCTCACTGCCTGTAAAATGACAGCTCCAGTGTAAGCACACTATAGAAATAAATTATATGCTCAGATGATGTGAGGAAACACCCTGGTGTTAAACCAATGTTATTTCTCAGTTAGTCAAGCAGTGTTCTGCCTGTAATACTGCTGTACGGCCATTGAATATATCAGTGACATGGGAAATTTATCAAGCATAGCATAAAAATGTATCCGTATGTGTATATAACAAAGAAAAACATTTCTGAAATATATGGAAAGACTTTCCTAAAAATAATAGCGGGATATATTTCTTCTTGGCTGTTCATATACATCAACAAAAAGAAATAAGTAGAACTAGATGCTTAGACACTCAGACACCACACTATCTATTTACTTCTTCCCTTGAGAGGGATTGCATAAACTACTGAATTCACAGACACAAAAAGTCATAACTTCGTTATGCTCTACCGATTTCCCACCCTCCCAAGCTCCAGTGTTGAAGTTCCAATGAAGTCTATGAGCATGTGTGTGTTATCATCCATACACCTAGATACCTTCTTTAAAACTATCACCAGACACCCCACCTTCATTCTTCTAGGTTCCCGACTTATGAGCTGTCTCCTCTCCTATGCCCCCTCCCCCATAAGGGCAGCTAGCTAAAGACCATCTATTTATCCGCTACCCAGCTCCAGCACCCCACTGGATCTGAATGAAGTAATCAGACTCAGATCACCAGCAATACTAGCAAAAATGTCCTCTATACCAACACAGCATTCACTCCTCTGGGAATCAGGAAAGCAAAAGGACCCTTTCCAGTTACGACCTGAGCATGATCAGCACATAAATAACAGAAAAAAGAATGATGGAAATAAACAAAATGTACATATAAACACACTTCTATGGGACACAGTCTGAAGCACAGGTGCAAAAGATGGGAAAATCAAAAGTAAACTAATAAATGTGGGCAAGCGTTACTGAAGTAATTTGTAAATAGTTTATCAAGTTTGCTCAAGGCCTATCTGTATATTTTTAATCTGAACGTGTTTCTCCATGAGGCTTCCAGAAAGTATCCACTATAAAGTATGAACTTGTTCCCTCCTCGCACAAAATTCAACAAAGATACACCATTTACTTATTGCTTGCTGACTGGGGTAATGGAATTGATCAAAATTACTCATTTCAACCACTGTCCAGTCTCCAAAAGGAAAACAGTTTAAAATTGTAGAAACAGCTATATTGTTGTGTGACTAGGGCTCTTTTGAAAGACTCTTCTCAAAAAAAAAATGCATTAATGTGGCTTTCTTCCATTAGTTTACACTATGACAAACACCTCCCTAAACTGGCTATCCATTTCATTCATACCAGTATGTGCTAAATAAAACTCAGGCACATGGCAGGCCATTCATTCCTGCTGAAGTGTAACTATGCCTCTTGTAAGTTTATCTGAGAAGGCACATGGTATGGAGTGCAGCTGCTGCAAGCTGGAAAACACAGACCTCCACTGCAAAATGCACACATGCTTAGCTTATCACTATATTTATTAGAATGCACTGAATATACTGGTTAACCACATAAGGGATGCTAAGCAGAAATTTGCAGAAATAAAAATTATACCATTAGACAATGGAAAATCCATATAAACAAGCAAAAATGAGCAACACAAAGCTAGTGACACTTAAGGAAGAAGAGAAGTGATGAGGGCAATTCATCTATGTTAGACACGCAGAGACGAATCAGGTTGTAAATTAAGTATAAACAATGACCTCAATACTGCGAGTGCAAACAATATGGGTGAAATCGGGTAGCGGTTAAACAGTATATGTAAACAAGTCAAGAAGTAACAGCTTGCCCTGCAAATAAAAGTAGAGGGTTATGTCAACAAGCAGCTTTTAAGAATCTGAAGTCAGAAGAAGAGGACACCCATGGGAATTGACAAATAAACATAACACAGGAGGTTTTTAGAATGGATTAGGGAATAACAGTTGGATAAGAATCTCTCAGGACACAAGTGTGAGGAAATAACTGATGTTCTTAGAGTAGTTTTTAAGAAGAACTAGGAGGAGTTCTTGTCCTTGCAGTCAACTGGCTGAAGGCTGCTTCCAGGCTGGCGCTGAATCAGGCAAAAGACACACAAAGTAGGCTAAATTCAATAAACACTATGCCTTCATTTGCAATCCAAGGGATGAAATGCTCACAGAATGGGGGAGGGATGATGGTCCCGTGGTTGTTGTGTTTTTAATGTGACTGGCAGTCACTATTAAGTCTAAAACTGGCCACAAAATAGGATTAAGTGGCAACTAGTGGCTTATTCTAATGCAGACCAAATTCCGCACACCTTCATTAGGCAGTACTATCACAAACAGCAGCAGCTGCACTGCTACTTGTGTTACCACTGCCTAAAGAAGGAGAATACAAAGTGGTCTGCTTCAAAACAGAATGGCAGGGGGACAGATAAATTCATTCTGTGGCCAGGTTAATTAAAAATCACAAATGTCAGTTTTGATTTCTTTAAAACACACACACCCATGTACACATGCATATGTGTGTGTGTGTACTTGTATATCCATGTCTATATATATATATATATATATATATATATATATATATATATATATATATATGTACACACACACACACACACACACACACACACACACACACATATATATGCATGGGTCTACTCTGAATGATCTAAATTTCAAAACTTCAAATTTCACATGGCCGGGACCATATATCGATGTTTTGAAACTTCGAACATTCAAAAAAAAAATTAAAACACATTTATGCAGGGGGGGGCAAGCCCCCCTGTACCCCCCACACCCATGCTATTAAAATATTTGTATATATACACCTGTGGAATTTAAAAAAAAAAAAGTAATAAGGACTAATATTAAGACTAGGGACTACAGGCATGTGGGTGACAGCAAGTTAGTTTTTTTTTTTTTCTAATGGGCAACTGTGTGCCCATGATCTTCAAGGACACATCAAGCTGCAGTTAGACAATCCTGCCACCAGGTGGAGATCTAATAGCAAATTCTATAACAAATACATTCAGATGAAGATGTTCATGCACGTTAGTTACAATATTAGCATGCTCAGAAAATGCAATTTAATTTTGATAGAATCTTGCATACGCTATGTGCACAAAGTGACTGCACCCTTAAAAGAAAGTAGCACACCTTCACACCAAAAAGTCTAAACCACAAATTCTGGTTACCACTTCAAGAAGGAACATACTTGGATTTTGCAAGTACGGAAAGTAAATGCATTTGGGGGTCGGGGTGCAGTGCTTGTCGCTTATACGTTTTTCTGCAAAATAAGGCAGCGATTAGTAATTTTTTTTCATAACAAAGGGTCACTCATGGTAGACTCTTTTTTAAACAAGAAATTAAGTGATGTCAAAAGCCATCTATCCATCCTTCCATTTTCAAAATCACTATCCTGGTGATGGTGATGGTGGAAGCAGCTAAGATGTACAGAGCAGACTAACCAATTATCAAAAATGTCCTCCACCTCATTTTTTGGGATCCCCAACGTTTCCAAGTGAACTGTTACGATATAATCCCTATAACATTTTCTTGGGTTTACCTCTGGGTCCTGTCGAAATATGGTGTGCTTGGTTCATCGTCTGTGGGAAGCACTCAACAGATTTGTCACAAAGTGTACAAACCATCTCTACAGACTCCTCTCAACCCAAGGAAGCAGAAGGTTACATTCCAAGATCATCTAGACTGACAAAATCATTACTATCATGGGCAGCAAGTCTAGTGACCCTGCAAACAAATTTTATTTCTAGTGTTTATATTCGACATGAAAACCATGACAAATAATAAGAGACAGACTGACTCATAATCTGAGATCTTCATCCTATGCTCGTTTCTAACCTCCCTACTACCATACGATATACCATCTGCAGTACTGCTATGCCCCTTTATCCAGTCAGCCTCCTGATCTTTCTATTTTTAATAAGGAACAAGGCCAACATACAAAGACAAAACAACAAATGTTCTTAGGAAAACTATATAATAGAACAAAAAATAAAAAATATAAAAAGATTCCTCGTTTTTAGCCTAGGCAAACTATGCAGTAGAACAAAAGATATAAAAAGATTCCTCCTCAAAAACAACACAGCATTATTTAAGGTGCAATGCTTTTTATGTGGGAAGAACAAGTTTGAAGTTCAACAACAGAATTTAGGAACACCTTTACATCATAAAAAAGAAAAATACCAATGACTCCTTACATAGGTTCTATGTCACGTACGAATTAAAGTTTATTTTTTATAAGATTGCAAAAATGAAATAGGATGCTAGAGTTGGGAATTTAGAGACCTTACCTGACAGAAAAAACATATACCTGGTAAGTATTATTAAATGCTTGCATATTTCCAGGACTAACAGAAGCTCTTCTAAACTTTACAAGTATGCTGAAAGCTACCACTAAAGCATCAGATTTTACTGTAAGTTTTGATGTTCACTTAAATAAGTTTTGGTATTAACCATTACAGTCTTAAGCAAAGCATAGTGGGTTTTACATTTTTTATTTTTTTTTGTAAGGTGACATACATTTGTTAGTTGAATTACTGTAATGTAACCTCTTATAATATTATGGCCAGTACTAAAAGTCAGCTTTCATAGTGTGCTGTTGCGTGAGAAGCAACCACATGCAGGCATGTTGTGGTTCACAACATCAGCTAACGTTAAGGAGCACTGAGGAAAATAGTACTGGGAAAGGCATATGCAAGTGACTGTATAACGACATGCAAATAAAGGTGCAGAGTCTCATGAGTGTAAAATGAGATGCAGATGTGTGCATCTGAAAGTAGGCCATACCACTCAACCGCTTAATGCAAGAAGTCTGTACAAAAGCCTACAATAATGGGGGACAAAAGCCAAAAAAAATCGGGACAGATTTTAAATATTGTTGTTAAACTTAAGACAGTTGCTACAATGACTGGTTTTGTATTAGCATGCATTTTGTTATGCATATTGAAGTCTGAAACTCAAATGTATGTCATTATTTAGTGACTTCAATCGTTAGTGATTTGCTAGAAAACCACTAATTTTATGAGGAACAGGCTAAAAACATAAGACAAAAATTTGGACATTCTCTTAAAATCTGGACAGTTGAGAGGTACGAAGCATGCCACAATTCGTGGGCATCGGGACTTGTAGACACACAGCAAGCTGCACATCTTATAAGAGCAAAAAGTGCCAAAGAATTTGCAGAGTTGCAACAAGCAAAGATGCTGCAGAAGCCATTGTAACTAGCTTATCTAGTACGCGGAGCAGTTCTGCAATTTGGTGCCCTCCTGTCCACATTAATTCTAAGTTGGGAATAAAAAAAATGTTGCTATTCTGCTTGAAAATGTACAAACCAAGTGTATTAAGTGCCTCTGTACAGATGCACATAAAGTGCTGCAAGCATCTGAGCCAGTAGCTCCCTTATACATTCATAGGTGTTTTGCTAGGCTAATGACCACAAGGGCCTTTTAAGCCTAGCCATGCATCCCAAATCTCTGACAAGTTCTGATACCCTGGAAAAGTGTAAGCAGGGGCCTGAAAGATGAACCATTTACAGGTTGCCTGTGTCCATTAGAGAGACAGATGCCAAACTAGGGATGAAATTTCCCAGCCCTAGCTATACCTCTGCTAGAAGTAGCACTCATACAATATTTACAGAGTGCAACTAATGCTACTTCTCATACACTAGTAGGACAAAGTAGAACCAATGAAATGGCTCTGGCAGCTTATCACCTACAACCAACTAACCAACCATCAGCTGACAGACTGTTTTCACTTGGACAGTGATACTGGTGCTAGATGATATGTACTGTCCAAAAACAGGACAGCAAGGAATGCAGGGACTTCATACACCTGTGGTCATCAAGGTACATGCAGCACTTCCTACACTAGCAAGTGGGACCTTCCAGAGACAAAGAGAGGACACACTGGGCATAATACAGGCACTGGCCTGCAGAATACTCCATTCAGTCCTCAGTATGCTGCTACATCTGCATGTGGGTGACCACATCTGTTTCCTCAACACATCAGGGGACAGAGACACCACAATGAAGCGGTTTCTATGACATCACACACTTTCCCACAGTTCTAGGTACTATAGATTAAACACACTTGGCAATAAAGGCTCCACCTGCTGTCTATGGACTGTGTTATGTCAGTAGGAAGGTCTACAGCAGCGTACACAAAATTCCCATCCTCCCATGTCTTCCCACTGTGTTTCAGGTGATGCCAAATATCCAGTGGAGCCCTGACAGATGACATCAATATGTAATCCACATAACATGACAGAAACACAGCAACAGCAAATTAGAAACATTGTAGAGCATGTTTTCTGTCTGCAGTAGGCCCCCTTCCACTGCCTTGGTACAACTGGGGGGTGTGGGGGTGGGGGTCTGTGGTATGCCCCTGCCACAGCTTGCAAGATCTTTTGCGGCATACTGGATAACATAATTACTTACAACCATGCAGATTATCCATCCCAGAGACCTAAATAACTGCTACAGCAGTTTGTCTCAGAGTCAACACATCAGAATCCTGCATTGATAACAGTAAGGTAGGACAGAGAGAAGCAGCTACACTAAACCAAACCCCACCCTCAGAGAGCAACAGGCACTGTAGCATGTGGCACTTCAGGTGAAGTGCCAGTGTTTCATCTAGCTGTATGAGCCCACAATAAGCACACTGTGACACTGCCATCTTAAGTGCCAAAGGACACAATGACATAACTGACATCACAACCTGGGTGGTGGCCATGTCATCAGATGTTAGGTCTTGTGGCAAGGGGTACTCTATCATATAAAATATCCTCTGGTGACAGGAAGGAGGTGGCATTATAGCACCCTGACTGACCTGGGGACATTGCACTGACTTCACCCTGACTGACCTGGGGACATTGCACTGACTTGATCTGGCAGAACTAGGGCCCCAACTGTGATAGGGATGTTGTGCTACTGTGGGAATAGGACATGGATGGAGTCTGCTGTTAGGGCATCCTGCCTTTGGAGACTGCCAGGGGTGTCTGCCTGTGATGTGGCATGCAGTGAAATACTTGTAGACCTAAGAGAGCAGACTGTGTATCCTGCAATGCCTCCCAATGCAACCACTCCATGTACAAACCTGTCACTGAATAATGGTGGACAACAGAGTAATGGTGGCAATTCCTTTCCTCTACACAGAGGATATGACAGCTGTGTTTGAAACAACAATACTCGTAAGATCTAGCATGATATAATCCCTAAACTCCATGCACTCACTAAAGCATCTGCAGTGTTAGGTGACATCCACATGGTAAGCAGGTACCATACCAGTCATCTCCAATTTGGCATGGGAAGCCACACTGGAAGTCTCAGTACCTTCTCCAGAGATTAAGTTCCTTCTGTAGAAGTCCAAATGAGAATGAATCTGCCCCCTGTGGGGCCAAGTGGAGTTCCATGAGGTTAGGTGAAATTGGTGGGCCATGGAAGCCTCAGAGGGCACAGGTAGATCCATCACTGTGGATGGCCTGCAGGAGAAACAGAAATGCAGAGGATGCCAGCAGGAGCCTGCAAACATGCAGAAATAGAGCACACTGCAGTGTGTCTGCATACCTGCTGCAGCCATGTGAAACATATTTAATGGCAATAAATGATCTTAAAACATCCTACATAAGCACTTCTGTTACATACATATGAATATGGTTAACTATCTTGGTGCATCTCTCTCTGAGATATCTGAGAGTTGGCAACTCCAAGAACCTCTGTCCACTCCTCCAGCTATGACACCTCTGACTTCATCACCTCTGGGTAGGGATACTAGGAGCTTTTCAACAATTAGGCTTACAGTGGAAGAGAGCCTCCACCAAGGGTGTGAATTCTCTGCTGCTACGATGTATACTTTTTTGCAGGCTCACCTAATCATGTCAATGACATGCCTCGGACATTGCTGTGTTGCGTGATTTCACCCACCAACAAAACTGATGTAATTGAAAAAGTATCTCCCAGACATGGTCATCTAGCAGCTGACAAGTACCCTTCCCCCAAACAGGAGGTGCCCATAGGTTCTGGGGCACCTGTAGCAGGACACCACTCTCAGCTTGGCTGAAGTCATCCAATCTCTCTCATCTACTCTACCTTGAGAATGTGATGACATCTGTGGTAACAGAAGACAGCTACAGGCCAAAAACTGCCAAGGAAGCCTCTTTCAAATACTAGATTTCTATAGGTATACTGAATATTACAGGTGTGGACAGGGACAGAAACACAGTAGGTGCCACATTCTACTGTGCTACGGATAGTAGGGTACTCTGGTACCCAGATCAGTCACAGAGATTGCACTTAGAGCAGGTGTTTGGAGGGGAGTTGCAAACTTGTTTGTGGATCCCTACTCGAGCTATACAGCAGGGACAAGGTGATCAGGCAATTACCCAAGGTGTCAAAGTTTGTGCATTTTACGGGGGTTACTGCCACCTCTGCATAAGGTGACATATAGCACCTGGCTGCGTCAGGCAGTTAAACCAAACTTTTTTTTTTTAATTCTTATTTCTCTCCCACCGTTATTATCTTTTCATAGTAAATGTACATATTTGCCTGCATTCTATCAATTTGTTCTGTTTTGGTACTGTTTTTGACATATTTCTTCGGCTGATAAATTCTTTCGACTCTTACTAACACTGCTCTTTATTCGTAGATTTTAAAAGCTAGTATTTGTATGGCAGGATCCCACTTACATTATAACTATTCCATTCTGGAAGTCAGTGCATGAAAAGCAGCAATGAAAGGTTTCTGTTTCATAAATAAATTCTTGTTATAGTGAACAAGTCACTCCTTGTGCCCTTTCCCACTTATGCTCCTCATAGTAATGTATCCAGTATGTACCTCCTGCAGCACAGGAGTACTTCAACTATTAAACCACAATGAAAGAAAAAAATATATATTTTATAACACACAGACACACACACACACACACACACACACACACACACACACACACACACACACACACTGTGGTCCTCCCTCCAAGAGGTGGCAGCATATTTTAGCACAAATGTCACTCCCTGTTACTGTAGATATATCATCATCTAAGTAATACAGCATAACTGGTTGGGTTTCTTAATGCTTGTTCAATATTATGTTGTAGCGTGAAATACACCATCACATTGCTGTTACCTAGCAGCTCACTTTCCTCTTACACTAGTTTCCTTTGGGAGAAGTTAACATTTCTTATACACATGACCCTCTATACACTCACTATAAAGTACAGTTGTGTACACTTACCATAAATGTAGATGTTAGAGTGTATTCACTGCTGCAGTCATTACATTTGGGTTATCCTGCTGGCAGGTTGACCTGAGTCGGCCTGAATTCCAAAGTCCTGCGTCAGTTGCTGTCGCCTCTTCCCTGACGACAAGTCGTCAGGGGTATAAAAGATGCAGCCGATGCCATTTTCTTCAGTTTTTCTTGCCCCAGATGTCAGGTGCCCCTAAAAGGGTAGGCTAAAAATATGTAAATAAAACATACATACATCAAAATAAGCTTTAGCTTCATCTATAAGCAAATACACCACCTAGGTTGTATAGATTAGAGAAGTAAAGATAAGTTCCAGCAAAAGCAAGGGGGATGGCGGGTGGGTAACCTGGACTGCAGCAGTGAATACACTCGAACATCTACATTTATGGTAAGTGTACACAACTGTACTATGCTCTTAGTGTTTCACTGTTGCAGTCATTACATTTGGGTCGAGTCCCAAAGCTATGGTTGGGGGGGTTGGAGCTAAACAGCATTAGGAGCGGCTATGAGGCCCTGCAGAACTGCAGTGGCAAACCCTGCCCGGGATATAGAGTAAAGAGGCAGATTGTAATGTTTTGCAAAGGTATGCACTGAACTCCCAAGTAGCAGCCTCTAAAATGTCTTTGGTTGGTACTCCCCTGAGAAAGGCTGCAGAAGTGGCTGTAGCTCTGGTTGAATGTGGCCTAATGCCCTTAGGCACTGGTTTGCCATGCTGTGAGTAGCAGAAATGAATGCAGTGACCTATCCACTTAGTCTGCTTGGAGATAGCCTTTCCTTGTGATGCTGCGGCATATGCCACTATTAGTTCTGTCTTTCTGAAAACTTTAGTTTTGTCCAAGTAGAATCTAAGTTGTCTGTGTACGTCCAAAGAATGTAGAATTTTCTCCTCCTTGTTCTGTGGATTTGGAAAAAAGTTGGCAAATGAATAGTTTGGTTAAGGGCTACACTGGATACCACCTTAGGCATAAATGTAGGGTTTGTTCTCAGAGAGACCCTGTTGGGATAAAAAATGATAAAGCGTTCCACAGCCATGAGAGCCTGTAGCTCTGAAACTTATCTTGCAGAAGTTATTGCTAGGAGCAGAGCTGTTTTCCAAGATAAGAATTTTACATCCGCAGTAGCAGCTGGCTCAAAAGGAGGTAAGGTGAGTTTTTCCAAGACATAATTGAGGTCCCATGCAGGTATTGGCGTTCTCCTTGGAGGCCTTAAGTTTTTGGCTCCTCTGAAGTACTGCCTTATTAAAGGATGAGAAAAGAGTGGTGGCTCTGTATTGTAATGAGCTGAAATGGCAGAGGCATGGATTTTAATTGATGAAAAAGATAGGCCTTTGTCCAGCATCTCAGTTAAGTATTGCAAAATCTGAGGAATATTTGGGACAGCTGTATCAGTTCCTTGAGCTTGGTTCCATGCAAAAAATATCTTCCATTTCCCAGCATAGGATTTTCTAGTACTAGGCCTTCTGGCTTCTAAAATGACATCCATCACAGCTTTACTGAGAGGTGTGGTTTGTATGGCTACATTATCCGCCAAGCTGCCAGGTTTAGAGTCCTGAGTTGGCTGTGCAGAATCTGATTTTTTACTGGGACAGTAGATGAGGTATTTGAGGTAAGGTCCAGGCTGGGCATTGGGACAAGTTCCTTAAGCTCAGATACCAATACTGGTGTGGCCAGTCTGGGGCAATCAGAATCATTTTTGGTTTCTCCTGTCTGAACTTTAGGAGTACCTTGGAGAGGAGAGGCAGTGGAGGAAAGGCATATACTGATAGGTTTGTCCAGTTGAAGGATAAGACATCCACTTTCCAAGCTTGTCTGTGATAAGTCCTTGTGCAGAATCTTTTTAGTTGATTGTTGTGAGGGGAGGCAAACAGATCTATGTCCGGGCATCCCCATTTCTCTGTTATCATGCTGAAGACTTGTGGTTCCAGGTGCCACTCGTGGGGATCCATGAGGTTTCTGCTTAGTTCGTCTGCCAGAGTATTTTCCTTTCCTGGCAGGAATTGTGCCTGCAGATGAACTTGGTAAGTCAATACTGTGTCCCATAAAGCCATGGCTAGTCTGCAAAGGGGGTAAAAATGACTGCCCCCCTGCTTATTTATGTACCACATGACAGTGGTGTTGTCTGTCTATCAGTAGTTGTCCCGGATGAAGTAGGTCCTTGAAGGCTGTCAGGGCATTTTGAGCAGCTAGCATCTCTTTTTGATTGATATGTAGATGCTTTTGGTTTGTGGACCAGGTGCCCTGAATGCCTCTTCCTGCCATGTGTGCCCCCCGGGCATAATCTGATGCATCCGTTATTAGGCTCTGCCTGGCTGAGGGTAGTGAGAATGGCTGTCCCTTGTTTTGGTGACAAGCCTTTGCCCACCATTGAAACTCCTGTTTCAGGCAAGGAATGAGAGTAATCATTGTTTTCAGGCTGTGGCAATGTTGTATCCAGACACTTTTTAGGTACCATTGAATTTTCTTCATATGCAGTCTTGCATATGGTATTAGTGAGATGCAGGATGTCATGAAGCCCAAAGCCTGCAGATTTTTTCTTGCAGATAGCTGGGCCTTTGTTGCCATTTCCTTGAAATAGGTAGTCAGTTGCCTTTGTATGTCTGGAGTGAGATAAGCCATCTTGGGCAGTTGTATTTCAGCTTGCACCCAGGAATATTATCTCTTGAGAGGGTACTAGTTTTGATTTCTTTTTGATGACTGTGTACCCTAGGCATGTTAAATGTCTTTTCACAAACGTCAGATGCTGTAGTAAAATGTCCTTGTTGTCTGCTTGTATGAGGCAGTCATCCAAGTAAGGATATATTTATATTCCTCTTTGTCTGCACTAAGCAATTACTGGTGCCAGGCACTTTGTGAGGACCCTGGGCGCAGTAGATAAGCCAAAGGGCAGTGCAGAGAATTGGTAATGCTTTGAGCCAGCCTTGAATCTGAGGTATCTTCTGCATGATTGTCTGATTGGGACATGCAGGTATGCCTCTTTTAGGTCTAAAGTCACAAGCCAAGCCTTGCTGCCCAGCATGGGCAGAAGCTGCTGTAAGGTCAACATCTTGAATTTTGGTATATCCAGGAAAGTGTTTAGAATAGATAGGTCCAGTATTGGTCTCCATGATTTGTCCTTTCTGGGTACCAAGAACAGTCTTGAGTAAATTCCTTGTCCCTGCTCTTGCTGTGGTACTTGTTGAATAGCCCTCATGTCAATGAGAGCTGCGACTTGTTTTTGAGCCTCTGCCCATTGATGTTTTGGCAGGTCTGGCCAACTGTTGGCGCTTGGCAGGGTATGGAAGTGAAACTTGTAGCCTTGTGACACTATGTCTAGAACCCATTTGTCCTGGGTTATAATGCGCCAATTTTGAGAAAAAAGTACTAGTTTTCTCCCTAAGGGTGCTGCCAGAAGATAAGTGCTTGGTGCAGGCAGGGGGAAGTCATTGGGACTGTTTCCTACATGGTTGTGATTTGTTTTCTCCACCTTTGGAGGTAGAAGCACCCCATTGCTTAGACCTGTAGGAACCTTGCGACTGTGATCTGCCTCTACGGCATCTGGATCTGCCCCTTTGAGGTCTGTCTGAGACTGGAAAGGACCAATTCTTTGCAGGCCAGTGTTTGCTAAATCTAGGTGGCTGTACCTGTAAGAAATCCTTGACCGTTTGCATTGATTTAGCTTTATCCTCCATTTTCTTTAACACCTCTTCTGCCTTAACACCAAACAAGGTATCATGTTGCAATGGAGAATCTAATAATTTTGCTTTAACATGATCAGGCAGATTTTGTTCCTTTAACCAAGCATGCCTCCTAATAACAGAACCTGTAACAGCGGCCTTGCAGGCGGCCTCCAGAGAATCAAAACCACATTGCAAAATATGCTCTCCAGCTTGTTCAGCTGCATGCAATAAATCCTGCATTTCTTTGTTTTCTGCACATTCAGAATTTATCATAATTTTCTGTTTAAGCAATCCCATGAGATGTTGCTAATATTTGAGCATACGAAACTGGCAATTTAAGGCCCTTATAGCTAAGGTAGCAGATGTGTAAATCTTTTTCCCCATCTATCCAGTGTCCTAGAATCCCTGTCAGAGGGGGTAGGGTTTTTTGCAGTGGAAGCCTTGACCCCTTTGGGACCCTGAGAAATAAGTTTCTGGGTCTGCAGAGGGGTTTTTGAAAAGAAATTTATGAGAGTCAGGGACCCTGTAGTATCTATCCAGCTTAACAGGAGCTGGAGGTAAGGAGTCAGGGGTCAGACTAGACTCTGAGAACACATCATCTACAATGTCTAACACAGGTGGAATAGCTAGAGGCCTGTGTTGAGGTAGTAAAAGGAAGTCTCTGAGCCTCTTCTTAGATTCTGAAAAATCTTGGCTCTCCCAGTGGAAGTGCTCCCTCGGGGTATGCAAGGTTTCCCCAAAAGAGTAGTCCTCAGGAGGAGAAGCTGAAGGAATTGATTCTTCAGCATCAGAATCCTCATAGGGGGGAAGAGAATATTCCTGACCAGAAGAGGAGTCAGAAGAAATGGAAATCTGATCTGAAGATTCATAGTCTGTCTCTTGCCTAGGCCTCTTACCAGGAGGGGGATGGGAACCCCTGATCAAGGTAATTAAGTCTTTGGCCATTTTGAGCATCTGTTTTTTCGGCATGGAGGCCTGTCCATGTGGCTGGTGAACTTGCTTCTTTGCCTTTAAAGGTGTTTTAGTCTTTGCCTTTGAAGTCGGTTTAATATATAATTGTTTAGGTCTGAATACACCCTCAGAAGCCGATGCCTGCTCAGTGGCTCCAGACCCATCTGAGGAAATAATCTCCGAGGCTCCAATACCTTGAGTTTCCAGCAGCCTGGCCGCCTCCACGTGGGAGTCGGTAGCGGCCTGCGGCTCTAAAGTAGTGGGCGTCAGGGGCTGCAAAAGTACCTCACTGAGAACAGGCGAACCGGCGACTTGCTTAGGAAAAGCTTCATCGTCGGTTTTGGATCTCTGTTGCCTGTCTTTTTCTTTGCGTTTTTTGTGAACTCTGGTGGTCGGATGGCTATCTGACGACATTGTATAATTAAATCTTCACCCAAAATAACTTAATGCAAAATCGTACCGACGCTTAATAGTGCGTTGGTTAAATCTAGCACAAAACCGACAACTAGAAACACTGTGGTCAGGGCCTAGGCAAGGAATACAGTAAGAATGAAAGTCCTTATGAGGTATTTGCTTCCCACAAGAAATACAATTATTAACTTTTTCTGACATCGGTCTGGAGCAAGAAAAAAGTTTCCCCAATGGGGTACTTAGCTTTTAATGAAGACTTCGGATCTGAAACTCGAACACAAAAATCTCAGGAGTCAGCCGACCGGCACTTGCGAACTGCTTCTGCTTCGGGCACCGCACGGCAAGAAAGACTGAAGAAAATGGGGTTGGCTGCATCTTTTATACCCCTGATGACCTGACATCAGGGAAGAGGTGACAGCAACCGACGCAGGACCCAAGACTTTGGAATTCAGGCCGACTGAGGGCAACCTGCCAGCAGGATAACCCAAATGTAATGACTGCAACAGTGATACACGAACAACATCATGGAATGTCTTGACTGAAATGTCAGGTTGGTCCTGTTTGCCACAGGTCCACTATGTGCAGTAATTAAAGAGATGATGCCTCCACAATCACTTATTTCAAAGACCAATGTCTGAAATGTAAATTCTTCATGCCAAATATCCACTACCCATCCTTTGTAATAAACCAGGTCAGACAATTTTCCCTTCAGCATCTACAAGTGGCAGATTATTTGAAACAGCACCACTCAGGGTACTACTTCAAATTCTAGTTCTCATCAAACTAATAAAAGCAACATCAGTGCAAATCTTGACTAGTAATTTGTAATCTAAAAGGACACACTTTAGATTTGCTTCTGGTCACAGAGCTTTGGAACTTATATACTGTACTGTTAGTATCTCGTTTTGTAATTAGCCTTATTACTGCTTTGGCAATCATCATACCTCAAGAAAGTACAGTTGTGTACACTTACCATAAATGTAGATGTTCGAGTGTATTCACTGTTGCAGTCATTACATTTGGGTAATCTGCTGGCAGGTTGCCCTCAGTCGGCCTGAATAACAAAGTCTTGGTCCTGCATCGGTTGCTGTCTCCTTCTATGACGTCAGGTCATCAGGGGTATAAAACATGCAGCCAACGCCATTTTATTAGTTTTTCTTGTCCCAGATGACAGGTGCCCCCCAAATGGGGAGCAAAAAAAAAAAAAATTATATATATATATATATATATATATATATATATATATAAATAAACAGTAAATATATATAAATGCACTTTTAGAAACAAACTTTACCTTCATCTAAAAGCAAATACACCACAAAGGCTTTTGTGTAAAGTGAAGGAAAGAAAAAGAATAGAAAGGGGGATGGCGGGTGGGTAACCCGGACTGTAACAGTGAATACACTCCAACATCTATATTTATGGTAAGTGTACACAACTGTACTATGTTCTTCATGTTTCACTGTTGCAGTCATTACATTTGGGTAGAATCCCAAAGCTATGGATGGGAGGATGGAACTAAACAGCATTAAGGCCCTGCAGAACTGCAGTGGCAAAGCCTGCCCTGGATTTGGAGAAGAGAGGCAAATGATAATGCTTTGTGAAGGTATGAACAGAGCTCCAAGTAGCAGCTTCTAGAATGTTTTTGGTTGAAATCCTCTGAGAAAAGCTGCTAAAGTAGAGGCAGCCCTGGTGGAATGTGATCTGATCCCCTTGGGCACAGGTTTACCATGGTGCAAGTAGCAGAAACGAATGCAGTGGCTTATCCACTTAGAAATAGTCTGCTTTGATATAGCCTTCCCTTCTGACCCTGTAGTAAATGCTACCAGTAGTTGCTCAGACTTTCTGAGAGATTTGGTCCTGTTTAAGTAGAATCTTAGTTGTCTGTGTACGTCCAGTGAATGCAGAATCCACTCCGCCTTGTTCTGCGGATTTGGGTAAAATGTTGGCAGGTGAATGGTCTGGTTAAGAGCCACACTGGATACCACTTTAGGCATAAAAGAAGGATTGGTCCTGATGGACACCCTGCCCAGGTAAAATATAATAAAAGGCTCCACTGCCATGAGAGCCTGTAGTTCTGAAACCCTTCTTGCTGAAGTGACTGCCAAGAGAAGAGCTGTTTTCCAAGATAGAAATGTTATATCTGCAGTAGCTGCTAGTTCAAAAGGAGGCAGGGTGAGTTTTTCCAGCACAAAATTGAGGTCCCATGCAGGAGATGGTGATCTTCTGGGAGGCCTTAAATTTTTGGCCCCTCTAAGATACTGTTTAAGCAGAGGATGAGAAAAGAGGGGAGGCTCTGTGTTGTAATGAGCCGAGATGGCAGAGGCATGGATTTTTATTGAAGAAAAAGATAGGCCCATGTCAAGCATCTCAGTCAAACATTGTAAAATATGAGGAATATTGGACCTTGCTGTGTCTGTTCTTTGTGCTTGGTTCCAAGCACAGAATCTCTTCCATTTATCAGCATAAGATTTTCTAGTACTAGGCCTTCTGCCTTCCAAAATGACATCCATCACAGATTTACTGAGAAGTGTTGCTTGAATAATTAATTGATCAGCCATGCTGCAAGATTCAGAGTTTGGAGCCGAGTGTGCAGAATTTGACTGTTCTGCTGAGACAGTAGATGAGGTATTTGAGGCAAGTACCATGGAGGAAATTGAGACATATTCCTTGGAAGTGGGTATCAGTGCTGGCGAGGCCAGTCTGGAGCAACTAGGATCATTTTTGTTTTTTTCTGTCTGACTTTTAGTAAGACCTTGGAGAGCAGAGGCAGAGATGGAAAGACATAGACTGATAGGTTTTTCCAGCTGAAGGATAGGGCATCCACTTTCCCTGCTTTTTTGTGATGAGTTCTTGTGCAGAATTTGTCCAACTGGTAATTTTTGGGAGAGGCAAATAGATCTATGTCTGGGCTCCCCCATTTCTGGGTTAACATGCTGAAGATTTGTGGATCCAGTTTCCATTTGTGCAGGTCCATAAGATTTCTGCTTAGGTTGTCTGCCAGAGTATTTTGTTTCCTGGCAGGAATTGAGCTTGAAGATGTATTTGGTAAGTCAAGGCTATGTTACACAAGGCCATGGCTAGTCTGCAAAGGGGGTAGGAATGTGTACCCCCCCCTGCTTGTTTATGTACCACATAACTGTGGTGTTGTCCGTCTTTATCAGAAGTTGTCCTGGATGAAGTAAGTCCTTGAAGGCTGTCAGAGCATTCTGAACAGCTAGCATCTCTCCCTGGTTGATATGCAGATGCAATTGGTTTGGGCTCCATTTGCCCTGAATACATCTCCCGCCAGGTGGGCCCCCCCAAGCATAGTCTGATGCGTCTGTAGTTAGGGTTTGGGTGGCAGGGGGTAGAGTGAATGACAGTCCCTTGTTTTGGTGACATGTCTCTGCCCACCAAAGAAACTCCTGTTGCAGGCAGGGAATGACAGGAATCGTTGTTTCCAGACTGTGACAATGTTGACTCCATAACATTTTTAGGTACCATTGAAGTTTCCTCATATGCAGTCTCGCATATGGAATTAGTGGAATGCAAGATGCCATGAACCCCAAAGCCTGCAGAATTTGTCTTACAGACAACTGGGTTTTTGTTACCATTTGTTTCATGTATGTCGTCAGTTGCCTTTGTTTGTCTGGCATAAGATAAGCCATCTGGGCAGCTGTATTCAAGCTTGCACCCAGGAATGTAGTTATTTGTAAGGGTACCAGTTGTGATTTCTTTTTGTTTATGGTGTACCCTAGGCATGCTAGAAGCCTTTTTACAAACACCATATGTTGAAGAAGAGTGTCCTTGTCCTCTGCTTGAATGAGACAGTCGTCCAGATAAGGATAAATTTGTATGCTTCTTTGTCTGCAGAATGCAATTACTGGTGCCAGGCACGTTGTAAAGACCCTGGGCACAGTAGATAAGCCAAAGGGCAGTGCAGAGAATTGGTAATGAAAAAACCTGTTTTGAAGCGGAGGTATCTTCTGCATGATTCCCTTATTGGGATATGCAGGTATGCCTCTTTTAAGTCTATAGTTACTAACCAAGCATTCCTGCCTAGCATAGGCAGTAGCTGTTGTAAAGTCAGCATTTTGAATTTTGGAATGTCCAGGAACATGTTCAAAATCGATAAGTCCAGTATTGGACGCCATGAATTGTCTTTTCTGGGTACCAGGAAAAGTCTTGAATAAAAACCTTGTCTTTTTACCTTTTCTGGTACCGGTTGAATAGCCCCCATATCCATGAGGGACACGACTTGTTTCTGGGCCTCTGCCCACTGGTTTTGTGGCAGATCTGGCCATCCGTTTGGAATTGGCAAAGTATGGAAATGAAATCTGTACCCCTGGGATACTATGTTTAATAACCACTTGTCCTGGGTAATTAACTGCCAATTCTGAGCATGAAGTGCTAGCTTTCCCCCCAAGGGGGCTGCCAAAAGATAAGCACTAGGTGATGGTAGAGGAAAGTCATTGAGACTGCTTACTGTAGGGTTGTGCTTTGTTTCCTCCAGATTTGGAGGTGGAGGCATCCCATTGCTTTGACCTGCAAGAACACTGTGATTGGTATCTGGAGCCTTTTGAGTGCCTGGATTGGCCTTGAGTGGCTCTGCTGGACACAGGAAAGGACCAATTTTTTGTAGGTCACTGCCTACTGAACCTGGGTGGCTGCATTTGAAAGAAATATTTAACAGTTTGCATAGATTTATCTTTGTCTTCCATTTTCTTTAAAAGCTCTTCTGCTTTATTACCAAACAGAGTATCATGCTGTAAAGGTACATCCAACAATTTAGCTTTAACATGATCAGGCAGACTTTGCTCCTTGAACCAGGCATGACTTCTAATCACAGATCCAGTAACTGCGGCCCTACAAGAGGCCGCCAAGGAATCAAAACCACATTGCAAAGTATGCTCTCCAACCTGTTCTGCTGAATGCAATAATTCCTGTAACTCTTTTATTTTCCACACAATCAGAAATCAACATAATTTTCTGTTTCAGTAAGCCCATAACTTGCTGTTGATATTTAAGCATATGAAACTAGCAGTTTTTAAAGCCCTGATTTCCAAGGTTGCAGACGTATAATCCTTCTTTCCACATCTATCCAGCGCCCTAGAATCTCTATCAGAGGGGGTAGGATTTTTGGCTGTAGAGGCCTTTACACCCTTGGAACCCTGAGAAATAGTCTCAGGATCAGCAGCAGGATTTTTGAATAGAAATTTATGGGAGTCAGGAACCCTGTAATATCTATCTGGCTTACTAGGAGCCGGAGGCAGGGAATCAGGAGCCATGCTTGATTCTGAAAACACATCATCAACTATGTCTAATACAGGAGGTATTGCCAAAGACCTATGCTGAGGAAGAAGAAGGAAATCCCTAAGCCTCTTTTTTGATTCAGAGAAGTCCTGACTCTCCCACTGAAAATGTTCCCTTAAAGTATGCAAAGTCTCTCCAAAAGAGTAATCCTCAGGAGGAGATGCAGATGAGATGGATTCCTCTGCATCAGAATCCTCATAGGGTGGAATAGAAAATTCCTGATCAGAAGAGGAGTCAGAAGAAATAGAAACCTGATCTGAAGATTCATAATCAGTGCCTTGCCTAGGCCTCTTAGTAGGGGGGGAGGGGGGTTGGGAACCCCTGATCAAGGTAATTAAATCCTCAGCCATTTTGATAATCTGTTTTTTTAGGCATAGGAGCCTGAGCACGTGGCTCATGCGTCATTTTTTTAGACATAGAAGATGATTTTGTTGCTGGTGTCGGTTTAATATTAAAATGTTGGAAGCCTGAAAACACCCTCAGAAGCTGGTGCCTGCTCAGTGGCTCCGGACCCATCCAAGGGAGAGACATCCGTGGGTTCAATACTCTGAGAATCTTGCGGCATACCGGACTCCGAATGGGTCTCGGTAGAGGCCTACGAATCAAAAGTAGCGGGTATCAGGGGCTGCGAAAGCACCTCACTGAGTACCGGCGACTGGCTTAGAAGAAGCTTTGTTGTCGGTTTTGGACCTAGACAGTCTGTCTCTGTCTTTTTCTTTGTGTTTTTTGTGAACTCCGGTAGTCGGATTGCTAACCGACGACATTTCAGGATAATTAAATCTTGTACCAAAATATTTAGAAGCAAAAATATACTGAAGCTTAATAGTGCGTTGGTTAAATTTAGCACAAAACCGACAGCAAGGGACATTGTGATCTGGGCCTAGACAAGGAATACAGTACAAATGAAAATCCTTATGAGGTATTTGTTTCCCACAAGTAATGCAATTATTAACTTTTACTGACATCGGTAAGGAGCAAGCAAAAGCTTCCCCAACGGGGTACTTAGCTTTAGTTTGAAGACTTCGGATCTGAAACTCGAATACGAAAATTTCAGGAGTCGGCCGACCGGCACTTGCGAACTGCTTCTGCTTCTGGCACCGCACAGCAAGAAAGACTGAATAAAATGGCATTGGCTGCATGTTTTATACCCCTGAAGACAGCAACCAACGCGGGACCCAAGACTTTGTTGTTCAGGCTGACTGAGGGCAACCTGCTAGCAGATAACCTAAATGTAATGACTGCAACAGTGAAACACGAAGAACATCTGTGAAGCAGAATGCCTTGAAGGGTGTCAGTAACAGACTGGATATACAGTCATTCTTCCTTTAGATCTACAATTATGGTTTGTTTTCTAAACTGTAAGTTACAGAACAGAGACTAAAGCATCAACAGCCACTGCTGTGTATTAGCAAAGAACTCTGATACACAAGATCATAGGAAGCTACTAGGCTATTGGCCCTGAGGCCCTTATAAGCCTAGCCAAGAATTTAGCCTATGTTTACACAAGTCAGCACCCAAAGCCCCTGTCCAGCAGGGATACAGGTAGAATCCCAAAGGAGTATTTTCTTTTTCTCATCCAATTATCCAGGTTGCGCTTGAAAAGGGATAATGAGGTGGTCTGCTTGATGTGGAGAAGGAGTCTATTCCACAGATGGGGGAATCTCTGGGACACATCTGTCCCGCCAAAAAGTCCTATTGAAGTCACAGACCAGGATGAGGTCACACGTGTGGGTTACTTGAGTGGAGCCTGAATTGAGGATATGCAGCAGTCCCATCAAGGGGTCTGGGATTGCTTTGTATGCCATACAGAGGTCATCTCTGAGGAGTCTGTATGAAACTGAGTAGAGGGAGAGGCTTTATTCCTATCTGTGTAGAGTAGATGTTTGAGGCCCTGGATTCCTCTGGTGAGGAATCTCTGTGGTCTCTCCAGATGCTGCATGTGCTTTGAGAGGTACATGCCGAAGGGAGCATTGTACTCAATAATTAGCCTTATAAGGGAAGAATACAGGGATGTTATGACCTCCTCCTTCCTGGATGAGATAGCCTTACTTATGAGGTACGTGGAGTTATGAATGTCTTCACAATTCATAGTTTGGACTTTGGTGTCTGTGAGAGACTGAAGTATGCAAACTGTACAGAAGTTGAGATCCATGTTCTAAGCAGGACTGGATCACCAACATTTTGGAGAAACCATCTAGAAATCTGTTAATGGTGCATCTACACACCTGGGTCACATACTGGACATCAAAACTGACAGACTCCATCCATCCTTCAGATAGTGACTGTGAACATTTTCATGTCAGCAAAAACTCAAGTGCAAAATCTGTGAGCATTAATCAGGCACAATACAACACAAAAGCATTACCAGAGGTGTTCACCAAACTTATAAAAACATACACACATCCAATACCAGGAGCTTTATCTGTACTTTAAAACTACACATCTCTAATGACCAGTAAGTGTGAATTATTTCCGAGTTGGAAGTACTTAAGCATGACCTGAAATGACAGTTCAGCCTTAAATGACTGTGAAACAGAATGAGAAATGAGAAGGATTTTTCATGGGCTCATGCAATAATAGGCTTTACCCCTCCAAGTGGGTAACCTCTCAGAACAAGGTGAATTAAAAGTGGTCTGTCTGATGGCAAACTACTCTAGGTGATACAGCATATGAATGGGTGGAAGAAAATGTCCAATGCTATGACTGGTAACAGATTCAACTACCATCTTCAAGGGAAGACTGCTAGAGTCAGACACTGGCAGCCTAGTAAAACCTATTAGTCATGTTAGACTTGCGGCTGGGGGAGTACATATGATGCTCATAAAACAGCAAGCTCACTAGTGCTATTACTGCTGCTGGCGTCATTCGAAGGCTGTTGATCTTTATTTATTACTCTGAGGAAACAAAATACAAAATCAGTAGGGATGCTGACCTTTACACCCTCCATCAAGCAGATCGCTGTCACTGAAGCAAGCTGTTAGAGATTCAAAACAAATTCCACCCGTATCTAGCTACAGTAAACACTGATCCAAGAGTAAACACAGCAAAGAGTAGCACACTAGAGGTATATGGAAATGGTGCCTTCTCTTGTATAAATCAGGGAAGCTACTTAAACAACGTCTGCAGCCTACACAGACAAGCTCCTAGCCAGGAGTGGGTTGCTACTTATTTAAGAATGTATCACTTCAGTCTGGGCAGATACTTTCTTTAACAGTTACAGCAACATTTTACTAAAATCTACTTCACCACCTTCATGACCATAACAGTGATCCCCCTCCCCAACAGACACAAATAAATACGATGAAACAAAACAATTAAACAAATGTAGAGATTAAGAGATTACTTACAATGGGCTAACTTTGCAATACAATATTTAAGCATGCCAAAATAGGTGTCTCATGGACAAATCTGGCTCAGTGCCAAGACCAGTTTTGTTTCAGAAAAACTTTAAAACATGCAGCTATACCAAAAACAGCACAATCAATGTAAGTAAATTCCAATGTACTGCAGGCTTAAGGTCAAACAAAAGTAAACAGTGCATATGGTAGGTGTTTCATAACATATTCCGTCAATAACACCTGTTACGGAATGAACTTGTGATGTAGAATTTCTTGCATCTGTATGTACTGCTGCTCTTTTTATACAGGAAAACCTCTCACAGGTTACAGAAATTTAAACAAAGTTTTACTTCCAATTTACCACAACAGCCTACAGTCATAACCAATACAAAGATTCTAATGCTTGTTCTCCCTATGAAAATCTAATAAAGTTAAGATAATCCCCCATTACTATTGGGCAATATACTCTTGAAGGGCTAAGTGGATTACATCAACAGCTGCAGACAGAGGTTCAATAGCTGTGAATCCAGCAGCAAACTCAGAAGGTGTGACACACGGCCAAGTACGTCAAATGCATTGCCAGCTCAGTAGTTACCCACTGTAAAGAAGAATCCATCAGAACTCAGACAAAACAGAGGAATCTCTTATTTTCTCATACTAGAACTCAGCAGTCATGCACCATAATGCAAAGAGTTCCATTAATGTACACATCAGAAGCTCAGAGTGACAAGCACAAAAAGTATATCATCTTAAAATGATTGCTTCCTCAAGATGGGCCTGTACCTCCAATATGCTGCCCAGTAATTCTCATGAAATAAAGTACTAGAGCAAAGCAAAGTCATTCAGTCAGCATCCACAGTCATGCCTCTTCACTCTCCTTCTCTTTCATGTGAACATATAAAAGGGTTGCACAGGAAGAGGGAGCAGTCTTTTTCTTAGCATGTACCTCACAGGAGCAAGAGGTACAAAACTGTAAAAGAAATGGAAAATTCTCATTATGATTTCTATGATGGTGGTTACTTTTCATCAGCAGAAGACTCTAATGCAATACATCTGCTTTTCACTGAAGTTTGTAAACAAAGATCTACACCACAAAAATAAAAAGCAGAATACTCATTCTCTCCTAATTTGCATGAAACTTCTAGAATCAAAACTAAGGAGGACCTGGGCTTAATACAACCCAACTGTAAGGCCTCTGGAGGCTTTAAGGAGTGGTGAGAACAATGCAGCCCACTGTTTTTCACAGGGCAACTGCTTTTTAGTGCTTTCATAGCTCTCTCCAAAGAAAAATGTGCAAAATGGATTTGCAGTGTGTGATAAACCATGGGAAGACTTATGTTCTTCCTAAGTTCCAACCACCATGTCATGGCACAACAGCTTCAACAGCTTGAAAGTCACAATGTCAGTATCAATACTTCCTGGAATTCAACCCGTATCACTCTCCACCAGCAAGGTTCTCTGCTTGCTTATGCTGGAGGTTTTGTACTCTTCTATACATGGATAAAAAGGTCAGTTAGGGATAGAAAGGGTATTCATTTGAATAAAATCTTCCTTGAACCATCACAATCTATTCTATATCCTAAAGTCTAAACTTGAGGATGGTCTGAGCTACTTATCTGTCTTCCTCAAGCAGATATTCCACCACCACTCTAAAGCTGCAGTAAAAAGCACTTTTATCCAAAAGACACAGCTTTCCTCCTCACCACCTAGAAGACCAAAGTAAAGGTACTAGTCTAGACTAGGGTGCGGTTTTGATGCGACTCATGCTATGGACTAGGGTTAGGGCTGCCAGCTGTCCGTTTTTTGACCGGACTGTCCGGTTTTCTTACAAATTGTCTGGTCACCAATTTCATTCAAAACCGGACACGTAAAGTCCGGGTTTTGCACCACTGATTTGTGTTTAACTTTTTTTTTAAGTAGGCAATGCGCTCATTATTTGGGTTTGTACTTTCCACTCCTGGTTGGGTGGCTGGCCCTTTAAGAGTCGTGTGTGTCAGAAAATTTTGTATGATGTCATGTCAATGGGAGACCGGTAGGCAGCTACATCTTCAAAACAAGTGAGCTTAATGCCGGCTCCCAGCCCATGAGAAATTGGTGTTGGGCGCCAACTAAAGAAGCATAATGTGGCCTCCTGGTATCTTCTCAAAGCGGATGTTCTTACTCTGAGGTTTTATCGAAGTTTGGTCAAGTCTTTCTGTGCTCGGACCTGAGGCTTGAGTAAGTAGAATGTACAGCAAACGGTTACAATGGTGTACGTGTATGTTGAAGCATTAGGTGAATAATTTTTGCAGAGCTGTGGATTATTATCTTTTAAAATGATGTGTGCAATTTAGGTTTAGGTTTTTCTGCAGGGGGATCTGTGATCTTGGTGGTCTTGAAAGTATGCACTTGTTTTCTTACTTTCTGAAGAGTGGTTTTGTAGGCATTAGTACTGGCATGCTGTTGCAAAAACAAATTCCCCTTGCTGAGCTGTGTCTTGGTGTCCATCTCACTGTATCAGGCCATCAGAGATACTGTAGCCTTGACCAGTTTATAGTTAAGCAGAGGTGACCAGCTTGACCACTCTGCTGGAATCCCGTTTAGCAGCACACTTTGTGACTCTTGATAGAATTAAGATAGCATGTGCTAACAAGCATTTATTTTCTGGAGCATGAGAAGTCTGTAATGTTTGTATTTACTTATTTATTGCAATCTCGCTTTTCTAGTACAAATATTCCACTTGGAGGAGAAGCAGTGCAGAATATTAAGGACAAAGTCAAGACACATTTAAGAGGTATGCATGCTAAAAGGGATTGTGTACATGCGGTGTGTAACTAACCCGGCTGAAAGGTGCCTGTTCAGTGTGTTTTTAACCCCTATAAGGAAACAGATCAGCGCACACCACCTACAGTACAAGGGTGCTGCTTCAGTCAACAAGAAGTATTGCTGAAGGGGGACCCTAGCACACACTATCACTCTTACTAAATGTATACAGTTACATTAAAAGTAGTATGCAGCCAACATACCTTTGCCCCCTGAAGCTACAACTTTTCTTATTAGTTGCAGTTAAGTGTATTCTCTCTTTGTTTACTTACTTTTGTTTACCTGAGAAGTCCAAATGGGCTAATTAAGCAGCCCTTTTTATCGGAGGCCTGGGAATTAAGGCTTCAGACATGTACAATTTAAACTAAAAAAGAAAGCTTCAGTCATGTGCAACTATGTAATGAAAGACACATGTGAAAAGAACATTTTATTAATTTGATAACTCGATAAAAAATATACATATGTATATGTTGTACATAATCATATGTGTATGTGTGTGTATATATATATATATATATATATATATATATATATATATATACACACACACACACACACACACACACACACACACACACACACACACACACACATTTTATTATTATTTAACATCTGTTTACCAGGATAGTCCTGCTGGTGTAATCACGTGGCGTGGTACTCACAAAAGTGTACAAACTCCAGTATTCTGTTTCACAAAAGGAAACAGGCTATCAGTGTTTGTTAAATTGGCTGATTTACTATGCTTTTTAACAGAAAAGCATAGTAAATCGGCTGAAAGGAGGCATCTGGAACAGAAAAAGAGGCCGTTCCCATCAACTGATGTCACAAAATGGGCGGGGCATGGATGGAGCAGGGGGTGGGTATGGGTGGAGTTATGGGTGATGCAAGGGGTGTGACCTAAGTCCAGTTTTAGCCACAAAGAAAGATGGCAACCCTAACTAGGGTGGGGTCTTGGTCTGATGCAAGCAGATCTCATGACCAAAAAATAAATACATTTTTGAGCAAGTGACCAAAAAATAAAATTTTAATCAAGTAACAACTGAGTTACTCAACAGTATAAAACAGTAGTAGTTCTCTGCTTTTCAAAGCATGAATACTACTGAATTTTGCTGACTGCATGGTCATAAGCTTCTAACACAAAACAAGAAAATGCTGGATTTCAAGGACATATTCCAAGTTCCTTTTCATGAAGTCAACTGACTGTGCCAAAGAGTTTTACTTGATAGCAGATGAAGCAGTATTCAACCAAAAATCTAACTACTGAAACAAGCGAACCTCCCCTGCCAGAGAAGAATCCTCTAACCTTCTGAAGAAAATCTGATCATCATAATTATAAGGATGAAACATTCGTAAAGTAATGACTACTTTTTCTGGACATACCAGTATCACCATCACTGGCTTCATAAGAAGCAGATGCACATTAAATGAAGAAGTCAGAGGTATGTGGTTGGCACATCCAAAAGGCCTTCAGAACTAGAACTAAAAGTCAGACTAAAAGGTTAATAAAATAGACTTAAGTAAACAAAGGTCAACAGCAATGGATGATGAAGCAAATTCCTCTGCTGTCAAGAAAGACCAGATCACTGCTGGTAATGCCTGTGAATGTAAATACTATGAAGTCAAAGACAGGGAAGTTGCTATCATCGGACCCAACAAAACAAGCTAAGAGAAAAATCTAAATGTCACTGACAGCAAGCTATTAATCAAGGAGGAAAACATCCTTCCTTGTTGCATCTGCCACAGGAAGGTCAAATGACCTGGCAAATAAATGGACACACTTAGGGAGATTGATGTTCATGATTTGGTCACAGCACAAGTAGGTTAATGCAGACTTTAGAAAAGCAGCAGATGAATTTGTCCTATGGGGGGATTATTGCCGTGATGGGATTTGCCCTTTTATTTCCTGCCAGCAATCACAAAGAAACTTCTGGCAAGGCCAACCAGGAAAAAAAAGCAGTGGTGCCATTTTCAAAACAGTTAATTTCTGTTTCACTTATGCAACGTTTATTGCTTTTCTTTCCATCCAGTGGAAATGTTTAAGAGCAAAATTTGGAGATTTCTACACAGCTCACAGGATGCACTTGCACCCTACCCTTTTGCTGTAACACTAAAGGAACAACAAACATGTCTACCAAGTTAATAAAATAAGAACTGGATGATCTCTGAGAAGAATGGTCTGAATAGACTGGATTCCAAAAAAAAAGACAAACTTAACTTCACTGAAACCACATTAGAGAAAACAAGTTGTCCTTTACTACTTTAGCCATCAAGCAGACAGTTTAAGTTGCTGACAACTCTCTGGGATATCACCAACACTGACATTTACCACTATGTCTGATCACCTTTCCCTATATACCATTAACAACAGCACAAACACATTTATGACTTTTCAGTAAAGGCTTGCATGGTTCAGCATGGTTCTTTTACAAAAGTAGCCTTTCAAACTGGCTGGACCACCAAATGGATTAGGTAATGACATAATAGTACCTTCCTATGAACCTATAGGAAATTCACCCCAGAGATCACTTCTGTGGCTCTGCTCAACAGTGGCATAGGAAAATAATTTTCTTGGGTGGCAAAAGCCAGGGTACCTTTTTGGCTGGGCTTGTACAGGCCCCAGGGCTGATAGCATAGTACCTACCTATGAAGCTATAATGGTTAAGATGTTTACCTTACAAAGACAAGCTACAGGGTTTGATTCTTACCTTGGAAAGTAGAGCTAGGTTTAAAAAGGCTTCTTGTGGTCATTAGTCTAGTAATCACCTATGAACCTATAAACCTATGAAAAAATAGTGAGTCACACTGACAGTGACTGATCAATTCCATTTCAAGGTGATAAACTTGGGCAAGCAGTCCACTGCCAGCAACAGCAAAGGAAAACTTACAAAATCACGAGATGAAAAACAGGCCTAAAAAACAGAACTTCACAAGACCAAAAAGAAAAATGCCTGCAGAGATAGACAAAAGACTTATTTTTTACAGGATGCAAAGGCCTGTGTAACTGCAGCTGAATTCCAGCTGTTCTACTCTCACTCTAAACAAAGATAATTGGGAACATTTTGCTGCTAAAGAAACAGAACACACAATATTAATGGCTTAACTGTTAATGGGCCATGTTTTTGGCTTTCTTGTGTCTGCTTTTCAACAGCCTCACTCATAAAAATAAGGGCACACTAACAGGAATCAGTATATTCTACTCTCACACAAAAAGGAAGACACAAGAGTGCATTGCACAGGTAGAAAAAAAAAAACAATAACCTCAATTGGCACAACAACGGAGGAAAATCAGCTACACACTACCAACTCAGTCACTTCTCAAGGGTCTTGCAAATATGTAATATCATATGCAGGAACATGTCATAAGCACAACTCTTCCTAATAATAAAACTAATAATAATCTTGTGTATTGATTGCTTAATATTTTATAATACATGTAGACAGGTTTAAGTTCTACAAACACAAAAGAAAATGATGATGATGATAATTTTTCATAAACTAATCTCACCTTTGCATTCACTACACTTCAATATGGCACAAATGTGCACAATAGTAACAGAGAAGGCATCTTCATGTGACTGTCTTCAGTAAAAAGGAAAGAGGTACATGAAATAATTGTGTAAATGAAATACATTTTCTCCTTCTAGAGAAGAGCAAATAAGGCACAGAGTTGTTGTTTCTTTCGGGCTTTTCCCGGTTAGGGGTCGCCACAGCGGAACTCCGGTCCGCTAATGATTGGCAGTAGATTTTTACGTGCAGAGTTGCCGGCTCTGATGCACAACCTTCAACAAAGGTACGCCCATTCATGCATGTCTCCACACAGAAGACGCTCTAGCTGAGAATCGAACAGGACAACGTCTTACTGTGAGGCAACAACGCTGCCGCAGCACCACCACAAAATACAAAGAAGGCACAGAGTAACATTCACTATTTTAACTCTGACCTCTTTGGTCCCTATCTTTCTGAATACACTGTATGGGGAAACACCTCTTCAATTTAACTAAAATACAGTAAACAAAAGTCGTATAAAAAATGCTTACTTCTATTCAACAGGGTAAAGAAATAAATGTCTGTACTTCCTGAAACAAGACCAGTTCGTCAAACTGACCACGAATAGCAGAGCTAATATAGCAAGTCAATTTTTGTACTTCAGGAAACAATAGATTACAGACAGACAATGTTTATAGATGGTAATCTACTGGCCTTATTCTGCTACACAGAAAAGTTTCAAAACACAAGGCTCCTTTCTGGCAAGGATGTACAGAAAGAACTTCAGCAAATTTCAAAACAGGAAGTTTAGGGAACATACTCTGCCTGTACAGTGGCCTCTTGTGAACCTGAATATAAAAAGGGAAACCAGGTCAACACCCAGAACCTTGGAGTCCCCCTTCCGCGCTGGTTGTTTCAGTTCCTGAGCCTAAGATGAGTAAGGAGGACAAGCAACTTACAGTCAGCTGTACTCCCTCATGGCACACTTATGTGATCTTACACGAGTTTCTATTTCATTAATTTCTAACCTGCTGCCTTAACAACACAAGTGTGACAGTAACACTCTTGGCATGTACTGTTGCTTCCAACACACTTCACCTAAAAAACTCTGCAAACTAGTGAAAGTGATCAATACATGCATTACAGCAAAAGTGAACAAATATTCCGTTAACAGCCACTCTGTCCTCTGCAAGTCCCCCCAAAAAAACAAACACAAGCACACATGCAACTTTAAAAGCAACAGTAAGAACTTAAGAGTGAAAATAGTGAGTGAAATACTTATTTTAGCAGCTTCTTGCATTCAGCTATAAAATTTTACATTTTTTTTCAGATACTGACAGAAGGAAGGCTGTGATTTCCCTCCACCTGCCAAAACATGCAGACTTAGACTTGCTAGTTGCTACATGAAAATGCCTGAAGAACTTCATAAGAATAAAAATCTGAAAGTGTGACCGTGTGTTTTTTTTTTTACCATGCTGTGCATCCTCAGATGTACTTTATGTGGAAAAAAATTAAAGATGGAGGAGAAGGACCTACGAGTATGTTTATAGCATTCAGAGGGTGACTCTAGAAATGAATTAAGCAAACGTAATAATTCCAATAAACTGCATTTGTTGTTTTAGATTAGGTCCTTTATCTGCACAGGGTGGTAATTATGAACAGGAGTTTGAACGATACGGAACTTTATTGGCAACTTAGGTTAAACTTGGTAAGTTTGCATGGGTTTATAAAACATATCCATATTAGCAGTGTATTAAACATGTGAGTTGTAAAACTCTGAATTCATAATCATTAGGTTTTAAGAGTATTTTAGTATACATATATTATAATTTTGACATTTTTTTTATTATGGTTAAATGTTTTCTCATGATGAAGACAGCTGACCTGATTATCTGGTGGTGTGACCTTTAATCATTTGGATATATATACATATATATATATATATATATATATATATATATATACGTATATATAGATAGATAGATATATGCTGGTTTATGGACTCTACTATTTATTCTGATGAAGTTTTACTTGGGATGAAAGCACTAAACTTTGGAACATGAAATACAATTTTGAAGCTTGAGCTGTGTTTTTTTGAGATGCAGCACTTGTTGCTTGGTTCTTTGTTTTCATGCTACCCTACTGGACTCATGATTTTTCAAGGTATTAACAGAGCATAAAAATCAAAGCACAACACCGACACAATTCAACACACAAAGTAATACACACACTAATCTCCTGTTTGATTGGATGTTGTCCAGAAATTATGCTAGAATGTGAAACAAGCCTCTGGTAAGCCCAAGAGTAAATTACTGTCCCATATTCCTTAGATTTTTACATTTGAAATACAGGAATGCTTTTGCCATCGGGCAGCATAGTTTGTACACGTTAGTGCTGTGTCCTCACAGTGATTGGGTGTCTTCTGTACACAGCTTACATGTTTTTCCCCATGTTCAGTTTTTTTTTTTTTGAAGGATATCTTGTTTTTCCCACATTCCAAAGACATGCCTTCAGACGGAACAGTGGCCTTAAACCATCCCTGTGTGTGTGTGTGTGTGTGTGTGTGTGTGTGTGTGTGTGTGTGTGTGTGAGCTATTTCTGCCCCACTTAATGTCGCAGTCTTGTTTTGCAGTAGTTACTCTTTTTTTTCTGCTGCTTAGAAAACACTACATACTTCCTTAGCTTGCCTTGAGCTTATAATACAAGTTAAACAGTAATAAAGAATACACACACTGTTGTATGTCATGTGGCTATACACAAGACAAACGCAATGAGACTGAAGAAGCAGGCCGTAACAGTATAGCAGCAATGAAGAAAAAGAAAACTAAACGTAAAACTTACAGTTCAGTGCAAAACTCTTAAAACAAGTTTTCCTGGTTATTCAGAAATTATGGTTTAAGTGATTTCTTACAATTCTACAAGACAGTAGCAGGGGTCACCATTTCAGAAATATATTGGGTAAAAGGAAAACTCTTGACTGGTCTAAAAGATTCAAACCTTGATCCTTGACTGAAGTACTACAAAAGCAGGCCCGCTAATCAGCTTGCCAGTGGGACTGATACTTTATCTGATACTACTGTCAAAAAAACAAAAATCACACAATGGACAGGCAACCACCACCCTTAACTTTAAGAAATCTGCCCCGATTAAAAATCATAAACAAATGTAACCTCTCCTATCCAAACAATGCAAAATGCAGGAAATTACTAGGATGCAAAGATCAAAACACATTTTCAGTATGATGCAGACATCACCAACAAGTCTGCAGACTAACATCGCTGCAAGAAAAACACGGCACAGTTCAGAAACAACTTGGTTTACCGCAATTATTCTTCCATTTCTATCACACTAACTGGGTTCAAAGATCAGCCTTCTCAAAAGTCAGACTGCTAGAAGCAGATGTTAACAGCTTTATAACAATTTTAAGTACCTTTCCAGCTGCACCTTATACTCAACAGAAACAAAAATATGCAAATAACATATTACCATTTTCTAGACTCCCCGTATCTATTACATCAGTGTAATTAAGTATTGCAGATGGTATCAACTACAACAGAAGATGCCATTACAGCAGCAGGCCTATTTTACCAAACTAAGCTTGCTGACACTTTCAGGTGACTAATCACACTTCTCAACAATCTTAGCATTTACTGTTGCCCACAGGAATGATGCAGGTATCCTAAAAAGGTACTGCTGGACTTTATACATTCTTTGCTAGTCAACATTCTTTAACAAATACAGTAAGCTAAAAAGACAGCTTTTAACCAATGATCACGGCATGCAACATTGCTGCTGCTTTATGTCGTGTTTGCTGCAATAAATTTCAATGACAGTTACAAACGGAAATTACCAGAAGATAAAAGGAATGCAACTTTGACACCCAACCAACAGGGGGCAGCACAAAAGTCTGGAAAATATCTACCTAAAAACACAAATGAACTTGAGAAACGAATATGTAACATTTGGAGAGCCTGCTACATGAACTGTTCATCCCCTAGGAAGTGGCATTATATCTGTTCCGACCTTGCGCCAAAGTGCTTTGAAATAAGAATACTCATTTATGTCAGAAATGGAAGAATTAAGCAATGCAAATGCTGGAATTTTCCTAACCAGTAGAGAAAGTAAAACTTATTTATTTTCTTACATATTTATTTAATTTATTTAATTTACTTACTTACTTATTTTACTTGCTAACCATGTTAAGGCACTGAGCCAACATAACCATTTTTCACACTTTTTTTATTTTATCTCCTACCCTGGCAAGTTAAACTGGTCAATTTTGAACCCAAAAGCACATATGTACTTGCACGTGTGTGTGTGTGTGTGTGTGTGTGTGTGTGTGTGTGTGTGTGTGTGTGTGTGTTTGTGGAGAAAGTCCATACAAGCACACAAACTCCAAAAAGGCAGTTCTTGCCTTTGAACATTTTAGCTGTTTTGATAAAAAAAGAAAAAAATGCATAATCTCTGACCACAACAACAATAAATCTGTGGAGAAAAAATACATGCAGGCCATGGTTTCAAAACTGGCAACACAGCCACATACATGTGACTAATATAAGACATAAACTTTATGCACAAGCATGCTTCTCTGTCTTCACTTACAGCTCAGAGATCTTTCTGGCTGAACTAACTGCTAGAGGAACAGACTCTTCCAAGAAAGGTGATAGAGTTCAGCCACACAGCCCGCACTAGTAATATCAAATTGAGAGAAGCCCAGTTTTTCTGTGACAAAGTTCAAGTCGCAGACTGGGTAGTTATGGTATCTACGGTCACAGAAAGGGACAGCATCCTTAAAAAATCCATTGGAGAGAGAAAAAAAAAAAGAATTCTCCACTGCGAAGCTACAGTAGTCGTCATAAATATGTTTGTCATACTAATTTGTTACCTTACTGATGGGTATCTATCTTAATTGTTGCATTGTGTTTCTATTATAATCTGCTTGAATCTACTCTCTAACTTAGAAAAATAAGACATTTTGTTCTACTACACTGTAATAAAACGTTGCTTAACTATAGACTGGATTAATTTTTATAATGTTATTCTACTCAAGAATATAGACATAAATACTCAAATACTGTATCTTTGTATTTTACTGTCCATTTCAACATATGTGAACCATTCTTCTATGTGAACTGGTAATTATTATTCTGTCTTATTGTTGTTATGCTTGGCCTGGACAGTAACTGAATAGGGGCCTCAGACTAACCCACCAGCCAGTTTAACAATGTAAAATAAATAAATCAAATACAGAGATAGTTGAAATGAGTGCTTTCATGGAGAAGCAGGTCAGGTCCAGCTAAAACAGGCCAATAGGTACCGAAGGATTTGAAGCATTAAACAGGAAATAGTAGCGGTTAGCGTTGCCGTCTCACAGCAAGAGGTTCTCCGGTTCGATCCTCGGCTGGGATGCCTTCTGTGTGGAGTCTGCATGTCCTCCCTGTGGTCGCATAGGTTTCCTCCGGGTGCTCCAGTTTCCTCCCACATCCCAAAGACATGCTGTAGGTAGATTGGATACTCTAAATTGGCCCTAGACGTGAGTGCATGCATTTGTGTGCCTTCCGTGGAAGGTTGGACGCCAGGCTGGTAACTCGACACCGTAAAACTCCAGTGCCAATCATGAGCAGACAGGTGATCCACTGTGGCGACCCCTAACTGGGAAAAGCCAGAAGAAGAGGAAGAAGGGTCTAATTCCCATTCTCTCACAATAATGTCAAATCCTTGTGCAATCTAAGTATGTCGTTCTAGTAGAAGACCCCCTTGTTTGAGAAAGTACAGTTGTGACCCACTTACAATATTTGGAGATGTTCAAATAAATCAGTGTTGCAGTACTGATTCTCAGGTCTTCCTGCAATGTAGATGCCCGTGACTTGTCCGATTTCCAGAGTTATTGCATCATCCCTAGCAAATGGATGTCTGACGACAAACGTCTGGACATCGGAGTATATGAAGGGTGCCCTTCGGTGCCATCTTCAGGTCTTTTTAAGCAGTGAACAAGCAGTCTGATGCCTGAGGATGGCACAACCTCCCCAGTTGTCTGAACTTAAGTTAAAAGGAGGAAAAACCATAGGAGGCAGAGAGGAGACGAAGGAGATAATCTGTAGAAAATCCTCTACTCCTTGCACCCTGCAAGACAAGGTAGAGAGGCTGGGGGTACGTAGAGCAATACTGATCTACTCAAACATCTACAGTTATGGTAAGTGGAACAAGACTGCACCATGTTCTTTGCAGTCAGTGTTGCAGTACTGATTCTTGGGGGACTCCAAAAGGTAAAAACTGGGTGGTGGTTCATCTGTATAACCTAGGAAATATGATTTTGCAGGATGACAGAAGGGAAACCTACTCTAGCCATGGAGACATTGCCTAGGATGCAGTGTTTTCTGAAGGTGAAGTTCCATGTGGCTGCCTCTAAGATGGTCTGGGTGGGGACTGTGATCACCCCATGTCTGGTGGAGTGGGCTTTAGTATGCCCAGGTAAGTTCTTTCTGTGGTGGGAGTAACATAACTTAATGCAGTTAGCTATCCATTTAGAGACGGTTTGTCTGGAGACAGGTTTTTCCTTGTTTACTATCTGTGAAGGCCACCAGCAACTGTCCTGTCCTAGAACGTCTTTTTGTTCTGTGGAGATAGTACCTGATATGCCTGTGCACACTGAGCATATAAAAGACTTGCTCTGCCCTGCTCTGTGGATTCGGGTAGAAGACTGACAAGCTGGATAGCCTGGTTTAAAGTAAGTTCTGATACTACTTTAGGCATAAAGGATGGGTTTGTTCTGAGTGTAATTTTACTGCTGTGGAAAGCAGAGAAAAGTTCTTTACACATGGGGGCTTGTAGCTCAGAAACTCTCCTAAATGAAGTCACAGCTATGAGGAAGTGGTCTTCCATGTCAGCATCTTTAGAGATGCAATGGCTGCAGGTTCAAAGTGAGGCAAATTAGTTTTTCCTAAGACATAATTTACATGCCAAAGCAGAATGGGGTTCCTTCTAGGTGGTCTCAAGTGAATCACCCCTTTGAGAAAAAGTTTCATGTGGGGTGTGAGAAGATAAGTGGAGAGCATTGTTCAGACAAGCTGAAATTGCAGATGCATGTACTTAATGCTGGAATAGGAAAGGGCTAGTGTAAAGATGCCTGACAGGTACTGCAAGACTGTACTGAAGTCTGATTGAGAACAAAACTATACAACTGAACTAGTGCCTCGGCTTATGCCTTCTAGGTTCAAAATTTTGTAAAACACTCAAACAAATATATCAAAGCCAATTAGTTAATCCATTATTCAGTTAACTTTCTGAAGTTCTTAAAGAGCCAGACACAAATAGCTACTAAATATACAGACACTGCAGAATACATATTATTAATAAATTCAAAAGGTTTCAAAACATATACTTATCATACATTATGCATCTAATATATTCAACTTTAAATTAAATAAAATCCTATCAAATTAAATATTTCATAAGAAGTTCATTATTCCCCCTGTTTGTAATATACTATGTGTAAAAATAGGATCTATATAATGTTACTGAAAAATAAAAAAAAATAATGAACGGTACAACAGCAAAAGTGCCAAAATGTTGAGGGTCTGTTTTTGAGATCGCAGTACAGTGAAGACTGTGATATTTGCCCTTTCCTCACTGTAGTGCGATCTTGTAGTTTGAATATATATTTAGTGGGGGTGTGGGGGGTGCAGCCCCCCACAATACCAAATTTAAGTTTCGGAACTTTTTCTCTTGTGAGCGTTCGACATTTTGCATCTGCGATGTTATGATCTAGACGCTAAAAATAAACCATACTTCTTTCTGTAATAAAGTATCAGAAGGATTTAAATAAGACTCCAATTTTTTTAATACGTACATAATAAAAAAAATTTGCCAAATCAGAATCACTCTTATGCTTTTCCATAAAATGTAACACAACTGGACTAGTGGGCGAGTTATTTTAATATCCCTTACATGCTCCTGTTTTCTCACCCTTGTCTGTCGCACTGTTTTTCCTATATAAAACTTGTTACAAGGACAATCTAGTCCATATATTACCATCTTCTGTTACCAATTACATACCTCAGGGACCACAAACGATCCATTATTAATCCTGTATGTAACATCTTTCCCCAAGTACTTAAAAGTCGTACAGCCCCTGCATTCCATAATAACACCCTCACAAGTCATTCCCATATGTACTACACAACCTCCAATATTCAATAAATTCCTATATGAAATATTAAGCTTTATGTTCCTATATACCTCATTGGATTTAACTATATACCAATGTTTTTAAGAATATCTACCAGCCCTTCAGAGGACCTAAATGGGCTCCCCATGCTACGTTTGAGCTGTCTGTAGTAATATTCTTCTCTGCTTCTGGCAGAGTGAAGCTTGCTCCTGGGTTCTTTTAGATGCTGTTTTTCCACCACAGGAGTTCTCTTTTCAAGCATGGAAGGATGGCAGCAGGGTTTCCTGATGTTGGGAGTGCTGTTCCCAGACATTTGTTTAGAACCACTGAGGTTTCCTCATGTGTAACTTTGCAAATGGAATCATGCAGATGAATGATGCCATGTAATCCAGTATTTGCAGGAATTCTTTTAAACCGATGAGCTTGCTTTGGAAGTAGATCTGCCAGGCAGCCTGTCAAGAACCCAATCTTGTCCAGAGGAAGGAAGGCTGTCTGTTGAACCAAATCTATGAGGGCTCCCAGAAAGAGGATCCTTGTTTGATCAACAGTTAAAAGATTTTCAAAAATTTATGAGACCTACCTTATGAAAACAGTGTACAATGATCTGTAAGACATTCAGGGTCTCTGAAGCGGATCTTCCCTGAATGAGGCAATAATTTAAGTATGGGTAAATATAAACCCCTCTAGTCCTATAATGAGCTATCAGAGGGGCTAGGCATTTTGTAAAAACTCTGGGTACAGTAGATAACTCAAATGGCAAAGTACAGAACTGACAGTGGGAGCCTGTTGCTAATAATCCTAGGTATTTTCTCTTGACTTTTCAGTACTGGGACAAAAAGGCAAGTGTTCTTTCAGGTCTATGTTGCTCATGGAGGTGTTTGGAAGATCATGGGCTGTAATCTCTGCAAAGTAAGCAGTCTGAATTATGGGATAATGAAGAACTTGTTTAGTTTTGAGAGGTCCAATATGACTCTCAAAGCGGGTTTAGAATGCCCCAAAAGGGTGGAATTTCTCTGAACTGAATATAGTACCACTTTCTCTATGATGCTGAGGACACATTGGTCCCTGGTGATGTATTTCCACTTGTTTATGAAGAAGGAAAGTCTCCCTGTTAATCTGAGAAAGACAGGAAGGGCTAAGGGAAGGAGGGGTGGACCACAGTCACAGCTGGCCTCTGTGCTGAGTGGGTTTTTTTCCCTACCCTTTAAGATTGTTCTGGTTGCCATGTCCTGTCTTGTTTTTTATTTATTTATTTTTTTTACTATGGGGAGGCTTCACTTGTCTTGTCTAAGCAAGAAAGGCCAAGGTTTTGAAAGGTGCTCCTGGTGTACCCTGGAGTCAGAGAAAGGTAAACTCTTTCACAGTTTTAATTTGCTTCCCTTTGTTGTCCAGTTTCTCAAAAACATATTCATCTGGCAGACAAAAATTAATTCCTTGTCCAATGGGGCATCTAGTAGTTCATCCTTTACCTGATTTGACAGGGGCTGGGCCCTGAGCCATATGTCTGTGGATGACAGAACTTGTGGCAACAGCTCTGCAAGAGGCATCTAAGGCATCACAGCTACATTTTAAGGGGTATCTAAAGACTTGTAAAGCTTCTCTGGCTATCTCTTGGATTTCCTTGGATAAGATTGTATCCACAATACAGTCTACCACAGCTAACATTTTGTCTTGAAGATATTCAAGGTACTTAAGCATCTGCAATCATCTGTAACCTTGGTTGTGACCTCAGTAGTCAGGGAAGTCAAGGAGTCTCCCTCAAAAGACATGGTGCTGACACTGGAAGCGGAGGCCTGAGGAGTGACCTTAGACCCAACAGATGTGTGAACCCCGCTTGCATTCGAAGGTAGGAAAGAAGGTATGGTGGCCTCCTGAGGGGGTCACACCAGAAGGTTCAGGCCTAGAAGTCACCTAACTAGGGGGGCTGCCAAGACAACTCACTTAGGTCGTCAGTTGACTTAAGAACTGTAGCTAGAGTTTTTTTTGGAAACATCAGAATGCTTAGCTTTTTTTCCCTTCCATTTTTTTTGGAATGACACTAATGGTTGGAGTTTGCCAAGGCCCTACAGTAGCAGAGGATTACAATACAAGTGAGGAACCTGAAGAAGATGACTCCATATGGGTGGAAAGGACTTCGGCCCTACATATGAGAGCTTTTGCATGAAACTTTGCACAATCAGGACAGTTACAGACATCATGCTGAGACCCCAAGCAGAACAGATAAAACAAGTGAAAATCTTTATGAGGGATTTTTTCCCCACTTCAAGCAATCATTTACTTTTTGAACATTTAGGTAGTAAAGAAATTTCCCCAACAGGGTACTTATCTGACTCGACAAAGAAGAGGATCTGTAGAAACACTAGCTGATGGACAGACAGAGTGCATAAAACACAAATTAAGCACATCGAACTGCACAGCTAGAAAGAACTGAAGATGATGCAAACAGACACACTTCTTATACCCTGATATCCAGATGTCAGTCATCGGATGTCTGTTGGCTAGGGATAATGCAAACAGTCCAGAAACTGCACTTGTCGCGGGCTTCTGCATAGTAGGAAGACCCAAGAATCAGTGCTGCAACACTAACGACAAAGAACACTGAATAATACCTCTGGTTTAAAAAAATGGAGAATAGCAGATAGAACATTGATATTCAGGTACAATCCTTGTTCTCCACACACTAGCGAGCGGCATTCTTATATGAGACCTCTGTGATATGCATTTAAAGACAGATTTTGGTATCTTAGAGGTTTTTCCTTCCTCCCAAGATCATAAAACAGTTGTATCTTCATTACAAAGCCCTGACATCATCCCAATTGTGAGTCTAAGGTTCCTGAGGTTGCGATACAGCATAGAAGGTTGCATAGCAGTGGGAGATCTAGCAGTTCACCTGCTGTCATCTGGCTGAACCAGACTTTTCTTAGCCACTTCGGAATTTTAAAGTAGAGATTTACTCTCTCTTTTTGCTTTCAGAAGCACTTTGGGATTAGGGGAAACCAAATGGAAGCAGAGCGAAGATCTTGATTCTTCTGGATTGGTGTGTGTGTGTGTGTGTGTGTGTGTGTGTGTGTGTGTGTGTGTGTGTGTGAGTGAGAGAGACTGTGTATGTTTATAGGGCACTTTTGCATGGAGTTCTGGAGCACAAACTAGACATTTGGTCATTTATTTTGAATGCAAGCAGGTTTCTCCATTCACAGACCGGTTTCTTCAAAATGTCCAAAAAGGTGACCCAGTCAAACAACCATTTGTTGGGAGCTGTAAGATCCAAGGGAATCTGCTAAAGAGTTCAGTTGGCTGGCTATGTAAATTGTTGTCCAATATTGTGGCTAGCCTGCATCAGTAAGTCAGGAAGTAGAAATGGGATTCTGTTTGTTAATGCAACGCACCACTGTAGTGTTTCGTCTGGAGGCAAACCATATTCTCAGCAGCCCCATGAGACAAAGATCTGGACAAGATAACTGACATGGTCTCTTGCACCTCAGGTATCTGTTCAACACCATCCTCACATCTGTAGATGTCTTTTTAGATTTCCATAGCTATTTGAAGCTCTTAATTAGGAGACTCCTGCCATTTCTTCCCCTTTACATAAGTGGTAGACAAGGAGGGCTCATGTTTTTGCAGGGGTTCCCCTTCAAAGTAGCAGCAGATATTCCTTCACCTTAAATCAAGGAAATTTCTTTGACAGTAGTAAAGGCCCTAAGGTTTCTAGCTCACTTTAACAGAGTATTTTAGTTAATTGTATTATAATATTACAATGCACAAACACATCTACATCATAACCCTCACCAAAGTAAAGAAAGGTACTTCAAATGACAGCCTTCAGGATGAACGCGTGTCCCACAAGAACATTTACTGGGGCTTCTCTCCAACACCCCCCTGGGATAACATGAGAAACAAAAATCCAAAACAACTATGTTATAACTAGCTAAATAAAACTTTGCAATTTCTCAGAAAAAGCCCAAATTTTACTAATCTTGCTTCTGCCAAGTAAGTGATGGATGATCGTCAAAGAAAGTCAAGTAACCATTCACTTCTGGGGTTAAAATAAAAAAAAGTACGAGATGGTAGAGCTAATGGTCTCTTGTACCTGCAGGATTTCCTCACTGATGTTCGACAACTTCCAAAATGCAGTCATAAGTCTAACATTCACCTGCGGCTTAACATCATTCATATTATGAATGACCTAAACAAAGACCATACAATAAATGTCAGTTCTGGTTTATGGTCAAGGCTTCGTAATTACTAGTGGCAACAGCATTAAAAAAAAAAAATCAAATATTTTGTCTTCATTAGGAGCATATTTAAAAAGTTCACAGGCATCCTACTGACATGTTTAATCACATCTACCAATAAGGCTCTCTCTTACAGCTTGAGAGTTTATGGTTCAATCCTGAACTCTGCAGTCTGAGTTGCCCTCAAGTTCCTGTGTGGGCTTCCTCTCACTACTTTGACTTCGTGCTACCCAAAATACACTGGTTGACTGGCTACTCTAAATTGTCTTCTGGAACTGAAATAGACAGGGATGACACAATCAGCTTGACAACCCAGTTAGCAAAATAACACAAACAAATAAATAAAAACAAACTCACTAATTCACCTCAGATTTGGCAGCATCACATAACTGGTACTGCTTGTACTATGCAGTGAGCCACTCATGGTTCCTGTAACAAAGGAAATGCGCAACCACTCCAAACAACAATCCTACGAGTCACATTGTAGACAGTCATAGTTACAAAGAACTGCAAAATTAATAAAGATGCAATTACCACTTGAATTAACAGCTAGAAATCGCAGTGGCATTATTTTAATGAAGCTGTTGAAAATTCAGTGAAAAGAGTCCAGTGGATGGGATCTCTCATTCTTTTACTTCACAGCTGTCTAAAATGGCACAAGCCCAAGCAATTACACAGAAAGGAATTCGATTATACGAGAAGCTGCTTGTTAGGAATGGGATATTACCTTTCCGTGGACAGCTTAAACCCCCAAGTACTGTGCAAGAGTCACTCATGTACGACCACCCTGCCTGACCTTTGTGTACAACAATAAGGTCTAGAGAATTAAAACTTGCTTAGTTGCCCCCTACGGCTCTCATGTTCATTCCCTTACTCAGCTCTGCTCACTGCATACACACTGAGCCCATCCCTAATGTTCTGTGCTCAACACAACAGTATAAGAACAGTTGTGTGACCCTTTTTTTAATAATCATTTAGCAGAAGTGAACTTTAAACATGGTTAAAGTCATGATGCAACTACATTATGCATGCATGAAAAGAGGATTTTTATGCAATGCAAACTTTTTCATACATTTTATCACTACTTCCAAAAATAAAAACTATTATTATTATTATAAACACTGTTTTTGACCAGTAGTTACTGCTACAGATGCAGCAAAAAAAAAAATTCTTTAATTTTTATTCTGGAACACAAGGCAAGCTATGGAAAGCTATAGTTGCATATTTAAAGTGGTACAGCATTACATAAATAAATGTATTTGAAGTTTTGAGTTTCAGTACTTTCACTGGGCAGGCACAACAAGCAGATGTCAGTAACAGCAATAGAGCTCTACCTGAGGTCAATTGTACAATAACTCCGTTAGCACATCTTCATAGGTACTTCAGTGTATAAACTGCAGCCTACCAGCAGATGGCAATCTCTTCCCCATGGCACAGCACCAAACAGCAGCAACCCCCCCCCCACCAAATGTACACACACACACACACACACACACACACACACACACACACACACACACACACACACACACACACACACACACACACACCAAAACCATACAGAAAGGCTCAAAATAGGACAAAGACAATAAGGAAAATATGGCATAAGAAACATGCAGGCATTCCATAAATACCTTGTTCAACTTGGTGTATTAAAATAAAAATCTGCCTTACACCCCAGTGAAGAAATTGCTGCTGAAGAACCACAGTTTATTGTTGAACAGACGTGTATTCCAAAGTAAGAAACTCTCAGAGCCACCCTCCTGTCTGAATGGAATTATAGTATTTTGCCCTACAACACTATTCTGAACTATGAGGTATCCAGTCCTACTCTGCAGAAGGCAATTTATTCTCCAGTATGTCAAAGCTTCACTTATACCCTCCATGAACACAACCAGTCAGGAATTCTAGACAAAGGAGAATGTTCAATTCTTTAATATCACAGGAAGTTACTAGTCATGTGGCTAAACAGTGAGGTACCTAGCCAAATTTCCAATTGCCTCAGATCATTGTCTGGTTAAGTGACTTGTTCATAGCCAGACATTGGGTACATGGATGTTGAGGGAATCAAACCCTGGAGTGCATAAAGCAGCTCACTAACGCATCATAGTTTTTAATCCTTTGCTCTGCCAGACCCAGACTATAACTACAAAACAACAAATATGTTTTCTATAACTAGTTTGATGAGCGAGAAAAATGCTTTTGTTGCCAAACTGCAAATCTAGTAAGTTATTAAAATCCCTAAATGTGTGCATGCCACAACATGGATTACCAGGCAATGTTGCTTAGTCATTCAGTCTTTGTGCAGGTTATCCCAAAGGCACTGTCTGGAAACAACTCAGGAATATTGGTCTAGTTAGGTAACTTTGTTTAGAGCTGTACGGTATGCAAAAGGAGATGCACTCAGTTGGATGCCTTCTATCCTTACATCACCCGATTAGTAACTCACCATCAAAATACATAATTAACACAGATCAATACATCTATGTTCTAAACTGTTAACACAGTCTTACGGCTAAGCTAACAAAAAAAAAGTACTGCCAGTCATTTAGGCCATTTCACCCCAGATTCTGTCACTGTACTTGTACACAAGGTAAATTGGGGAGGGAGGTCCAGCAGGCAAGAGAAACCCCAAGGCAAAAAAGGTACATTAGATTACAGAGCAAATTTGTTCCGTACTGAAATGGTTCAACTTACAAACAAGATCATACACTGACAAACAAATGCTTGGTGAAGCAATCTTTCAACTTCTTTAAAACCGAGATAAAGAGGGTGAAGAAATACATTCCATCCTTCACTTGAGAGGTTGCCAGTATAAATGTTATACTCATGCTGAGCATCTCATAGTCTGGTCAAACTTCTTTAGTTTTCTCAAGATTTATCAAAAAATTACACGTGGTAAATAATGCCAAACAGCAAAGCAGTAAAGTCCTCTGCAGCATGGTATACAAATTACAGCCCTAAAATTTACTGCCCATCCAAATGTAGCCCAGAATAACACAGAAGTTCTGAAGACTATGTCCCATCACACCAGGAAGAAGAGAAGCCTTTGAATCCGTAAAGAATAACACCCGCAACCAGGCATTTAGTGAGGAATCAAAGTCTGTGGGGTATATACCACAGAACCAGATACAAAGAAGTGTGTAAAAATCTCTTAAAAATCACAAGCTACTCAGTGTTTCAAAAGACGGGGACTGCTTTCTTTTCCATATTAAACTTATCTTGTAAATCTACACATTGCAAGGCCAATCTGGGTTAATGAAAACTTGTTGGGGGGTTTCAAGAATACAAGACCAAAAAGTGCAACAGTCTTGACTTTTAAATTGCTTTTTAAAACTCAACAAAAAAAAAAAAAGATATACTAAATCTGTACAACAAGTGTTAGAATTCACCAAAGGTAGTCTTGTAAGCCATTGTAGAAATTTAAAAAAACTATTGCCAAAGTACTTTTGCAGAAAGTGCAGAAGCCTAGCCCAAATTCCCAACTGCCCCAAAGAATTGTCTGCTTAAGTAACTTTCTCAGGGTCATACGGTAGGCAAATGAACACAGAAAGATTCAAATCATGTTGTGTTAGAGCAGGAAGCAGGCTCAGGAACAAGTTAGAGCTTTGGTCCTCTGCGTTAACTGCCAGACAATGGTAACAGAAGATCTTCCACAGCAGAAGCTATATTGTTTCAAGACGTTCGATTCAATTGAACCACATTGCTCACACCTTGTCTTCTGAATGCAGAATGTGACTTCTGGAAGCACAGTTTAGTGAATTTTCACAAGATCACCTTGCTCTTTCTTTTGTAGAAATGGCAACCTTGGAGTTAGAATATAACAGACATACACATTGTGCAAGCAGGTGGGATACGGGCATAACGCTGTCCAGGACACCATCACTCCCTCACTAGACAGAGTAGGTGTACTGTACTACTCTGCATAAAATATGCATTTTTTTTCCATTTTGACCTTAGGGTCATTTTTGTTGTTGGCCAATCAGTTTTCACCCAGTTTTATTTGAAAAGCCATATATCAGTGAACAGTGAATTAACATAATTAGTCATCATTCTTCTTTCAGAATACTTTCATCTCACCCATGTTTGCTATGCTCCCTGGCATACAACCAGCAGGACTGCCTGCTCTGAGTTTTGGTCAGCAATGGAGCAGGGGAAATTTTTGAAAAACAACAACATGAACTCCAAATTTCCAGAAAACATGCGTTTTAAATTATTTTAAAAAAATTGTTCTGTGCGGTGTATACTGCCACCTTGACTAATCTCGGTAAAATAGCTCTGACTTCTTTCCAGGTACATAGGAAGGGACACGGCAGACAATAAACCTGACCACTCCCTGCAAGGTGAAGCAGAGATCAGCAATTATTTCCATAGTTAATCCAGCACCACATAGGCAGACTTTCCTAAAATGGTGATGATTTGACATGGTGCTGCCATAGTTTGACAATTTACTATGTTGACAAATTACTGTCTGCTGTCTGCAACTGATCATAAAACAGAACATAAAAGCATGCTTATTACTGAAGAAACCTAATAACTTGTTGCCATATCTCTCAACTGTCCGTACTTTTGCCTCACATTTTTTGCCCTGTTACTTGTAAAATTTTTGATTTTATGTTAAATCATCAAGGATTAGGGTCAGTCTGTCAGTCGGTAATGCCAGTCTTTAGAATTTCATATGCTTAATGTTCAGAAAATACATACTGATGCAAAGTTTGTTATTCTAACTTTTTAAGTGAATTAGAGTCACATGTAAAATTGTTCCTGATTCTGGGCCTTTTTTCCCATTACTGTTGGCCTCGTCTCTGATTCTCAAGCAGAGAAATTGAGAGGTATTCTAGTGAACAGCTTAAAAAAGTTTGACAGTTTACAGGCTATAATTATGACTGCTTATGGGACAAAGGAGCAAGTTAATACTGTAAAATGGGCCCTTTGCCCTTGAAAGTAGTATGGATACCTTACAAATTACCTTCAGTATAGGAGTAAAACACTGGAAAATATATATTAATTAAGCCAAATAAGGAAGTGGATATCATTAAACTGGAGTGGACTTGTCATTTTACATAGTACTTTAAAAGAATACATGCCACATAAATATTATCTGCAGATGGAAAGCTGATGTCCCGACTCTCTACTAAATAGGAATGGAGCCATCTGACTATGAACCAGATGAAAGGCTTTGAGACTACTGGTCTAGGTCCTTGGCAAAGTAGGAAGAAGTGGTGATTCTTGCAACTTGTTCATCTGAGGGAGGCAGTCAGGATCGATGCTATGGCTCAGTATCCAATTGTAAAAACAGTCCTTTTATGGTTAAATAAAAGCTATACTGCAAAACGGAAGGACATTCAAGAGAGCAAGTGTATAGACTCAAAGCAGATACACTTTACACAACACTTTACACAACAAAGTCAGATAAAAAATAATTTTCTGTGGATATTAAAACATTACATTACGGAAAATTGAAACATTAAGACTAAGATTAACATTAAGATTAACTCTACATATATCACTTCAATATTAAAGAAATTTAGAGATTATAGTAACAAAAATCCAGGAAATAAAGCATGTTTTTCTTGTTGTTTCCAATAATTTAGGTACTTTTAATTTAAAAACAATGCAAAGAAAGCAATCTGATTTATTGGTATCAATTGATGGATGGAACCAAAATACAAAGCACAGAGAATATAACAATTAGACTCAATTTGGACAAAGATATGTGGTTACATATACAAAACTATAGACAAGATATAGAAAGTGTGTGGGTGTGGGTGTGTGTGTGTCAATTGGAAACTATTGGGATTACTTCCAAACTATAAATAACTATGAAACTTGTAAAGCAGAGAAAAAATATTTAATGACATCCTCTAAACAAACTACTTCTTCCTTAAATTGGAGATCATTTCCATGGAAATTCATGCATAAAATATTTATAGCACCTCACAGAACTGAATTAATATACAAGAACATGTCTTGCAGATGTAAAGCATGTGACAAGGCAAATTGGCAACATATGTTTAATGACTGCAGAGTTATCAAACCCTGATTGTGTAAAGAGAGTAAACAACCCACTACTATGGAGTCTTGTATCAACAGCAAGGAAAACAATCACCAAGAATTGGAAAAGCGAGCAAACTCCTACAATGAAAGAATTTGTAAATACATCAATCAACATCTGTCACTATGCACTTTTGACAATCAAAATGAGGACAACTAGAGTTACCACACCTTCCAACATATGGATAAAGCTTAAAGAACTGCTAAATAAACACATGTAAATATATCAATAATATGGAAACGTTTTCCTACTCTATTTCTTCAACAATGGCATTAAGAATAATTGGTCATTCGGTTACTTAGTAGACACCTTTTTAAAAATTTGTTTTGTTACAGTTTGTGTTGTTTGTTAATGTTGTTCTATTTCAGTTTTATATTTTAATATCATAATTGACACTTGTGTATTAAAATCAATAAAAACATCAAAAAAAACATTTAAAAAAAATAGTGCTGATACAGGGTTGCAACCTGGTTTCAAGTAAAGAGGTCATGTGCCGATAGAATGCCAATGGCTTCCTGGTGCTGACATCACCACATGCTGGACATGGGGGTGGGGAATGTATATGGGGCAAATGACTCAGTACAACAAAGAAGGAGCTTGAAAGCATGCTATTTGGGGTAAGAAGGGAAAAAAAGGAAAAGGAAAAGGGAAAGTGGATATGTAACAGAAGAACGAAGTGCAGATACTGAAAAGTAGAACGGTTTGTTATAGAAGAGAAAACAAAAGTTTAAATCTCCATGAAAATATTCTTTCTTTGTGTCAGAAGTATCAAACATGGAGGGAAAAAGCATTTGCAGTCTGAGATACTGACTGATCCAAATGGATCCATTTTAGTCACTTTCTGGGCAAAAAAGAAGCATAAAAATGAAATCAGCAGTAAGTGTGAGCTCGCTCTACGACACAAAGGAGCAAAGTTCTGAGTACAGCCAGGATGAACCACCTTTGATCAATGTCTCACACCCTGCAGGAGCTGGCTGGAGAGGGGTGGAAGTGAGCAGCCTAAACCAGCTCACCTACCCCAGGGGGAGGGAGGTGGCATGCACCCCACTGCAAGAGCAACTCTCCTGGATCAGAGCACAAACAAACTTACTGCAAGGGTATAATGCTGCCCAGAAGGCCATCTCCCCCTTGCTAGACACAGTATGTTTAGAGAATCTCACACTGCATGGCAGACTGGTATAACGTGCATTGCACCATGCCTACCAGTCAGCAGTGGGAGGGGCAAGTAGTAAAATAAAATCTCTCAAATCCCTGCAGAATGTTCAATGATCCCGGACTTTTGTCTCCCAGATCCAGTTTTCTCAAAAGTAATAAAGAGTGGGATAGAGTCCCAAGATTTCTGGGACATCAGAAGACCAAAAAAAGGTATATAAAAATTACTGGTAAGTACTGTATACAAAAAAAAAACAGAAGTGGAGCAACACCAACACAGTTTGAGGAATTTCCAAAAGAACAGAATCAAGTAAAAAAGCATCAAAAATGACATGATACAATGAAAATTGTATAAACCACATCATGACTTAACAATGCACATACAATTGTATTTTGTGAAAAGTGCAAAAATATATCACCACATAAGCAAAATGGCAACATAAGCAGCTCTGAAATGTTTACGATTAACAGTTTATTGCGAACGTAACACTGCAAATACAAACATGAGCACAGGTAGGTGAAAGTGATATTTTTTTGTTAGGATCATTGATTTCTACTAGGCTAACTGCCCCGGTGGGCCATTTAAGCCTAGACAATTACCCCATGTGAAAATGAAACTCTGCACCTTGTGTCTGTAAGGTAAACACCTTAACCATTATACCAACAAGAAAAGGAAAATTGACAAGAGACTGGTAATGTAAGAAGTGAGAAAACAAAAGGTATGTTTTCAGCTACAGGTGAGAACATGAGCTATCAACTTGAGTCATTATCACACTGGACAGATAGCATTAAAATGGCCATATGTTGCAACAGACCATGAGACAGGGTGGCTTTTAGGAGAGTTAACAGCCACTGTTGCAGTAGGGAGAATAAGCAGGGTAGAGTGGGGCTTGTCAGGGAGTTTATGTTCTGCTAGAACAAAGACAGAGAAAGAAAAGGCTGTAGGACAGAAGAGAGGGAAAATACAGTTCTACTAATGAGATAAGGGAATTCTGATTGATAACATTTCTTAAACTAATGTTCTGGACCACAGAGTATTACAGACAGCAAATTTTTCACTAACCCAAATAACCTTATTGGTGCAATAAACAGCAATAACTCAAGAACGGTTATCACAACTGATGCAGGATGCGGTCTTCAGGGGAAACATAAAAGAAAACATTACAGGGAAGGGCAGGAAAAAGTTTTTTCAAGTCCTCTGTCAAACCAAATTAAGCTATACATTTCTAAACAGCAGGCTTTAATGCATAAAGAAGGCGGTCACAACCTTACTTCCAACCTCATCACACCCACAATCAATTCATGTAGTAGGAAGATTGGCAGTTCCAGAAAGGAGAGTGTTCTTTGCGACACCCTGCTATAAACAGCTCCTGGAGAAAAATGTTTTACTTAATATTTTTAAATATAAGTGTTATAAACTATACTCATTCCACTAATTCCAGGCAACCAACTCCTTTGGTTCAAATTAAGCAAAACAAGTAAAAAAAAGTTTCAAATTTAAAAACAATCATTAACTATAATGACTTCAGATAACGTCTTAAAGACAATACAGATCCCAAAATCAGGAATAGCAACTTATACATACACACACATTTTACTATATATATATATATATATATGTACACACACACAGACACACAAACACACACACACATATTTATATAGGCATGAAAACAACTTTTTACTTTAGTGTTGTACAAAAACCTGAAAACCTGCATGTGAACACTCAACTCCTCCCAGTTACAAGCACCTGTCAATTTTGTCAGCTGAAAATGTTTTGTCAGTGATGATGGAATTCAGACATCTACTTCTGATGGACAAGCTGTCCTGTTCACCCCTGACCTCAGTTCTAAAGACCACACTAAATGTAGTAATTATCTCCTGGAGAGCCTTGTTTTCTTAAGACAGGAGGAGGTAAAGTGTTGCTTGGGTCAACTGCTAGGGCCTCCAAGAGGAAAACAGGAGTTAAGGCTAACAGACAGACAAAAATGAATGACAGACAAACAGATTAATCAGGAAACAATGGCATTTCTGTTTTTTTTTAACCTCACACATGCTGGATTTTTTTCATGCTAAAACTATCTGATTTTTGTCTTCAGTTCTACCACAGGCACAAATACACAAGGAAATTACTAAGACTGACACCGTGCTTCTGTGAAATAGATGAAACAGTTGTGGGATCAGCTGAAAGAACCCTGTGATATGGGATTTTCTATTCATAAAAATGGAGCTTCTCAATGTTACATGCATGGAAATTGGATTTGTATGGGCTCCGTTTACTTGCTTACCTTCATGTACAGTGCTACACTTAACCGTTATGACAACCTCCTTTGCTAAAATGCTAGTTCATAGGTTAGTACTAGGCTAACTGCCCTTGTGGGCCATTTTAAGCCTAGCCAATTAATCTATGTGACTGTGCCCTGTGTCTGTAAGGCAAATATTTAATTACAAGAGCATCCTTGCTCAAAATTATTAAGAGCTGAGCACTTAGGACAGGTGCTGTAATAGAAAATCTGCCAGTTATAGTGTAAAAACACCATGTTGAAGCATCTCAGTAAGGGACTGGGAAACATTTACTCACCAGTTATCAGCTTAATCTAACACGCGATCACCGGGGGGGGGGGGTCACAAGGCAAGGCAACGAAACCCATCCTGAACAGGGTTTCAACCCACTGCAGACAATATAAAAAAGATTGCAAATTCACCTATGGCAGCATCTTGGGGATGTGAGAGGAAGCCAACACACCTGGCAAAACCACACATGGACAGAAGGAAGATTTGTAAAGTCTGCAGAGAAGGCAGCCCAACCAAGAACGAAACTAAGAAACCAAGCACTTTGAGGCAGCAGTGTTAAACACTATGACACTGTGCCATTCAGTCATTTTACTGAAAGACTCCAAACTGATCTCTACAAACATAGGAAGACTGAAGACAACAAAAAGCCACCCACTGTATCTTTTGTTAGCTCATTAATAACGTGAATAGAAGGAAGCTTTGACTTCTCAATACCTTCTAAACCATCTATGTAGCCTAGCAGCAAATAAGAGTGCAGAGGTTCTGCTACTGCCCCCCCAGGCAAAAATCTCTGTGCAGTCTATCCCTATAGACACTCTACCCTTGATCCAAGGCACACCAGATGGTGCGATTCCTTACAAAAATATGTACAAATGTTTTTGGAGACTACATCTAGGTCACTCCTCTTCGGTCCATAACTTTAGAGAACATTCAAACGTAAATTGTTCACAAAGCAAAAAAGTGTACAAGAGATGTCAAACCTCCAGAGTACAAACTCCAAGATATGGCAATATTCTGCAATATGACATGGTCAGCCAGGCAAAGTTATGGCATAGGGGGTTTTGTTCCACACTAAACCGTCAGTGACAAGGGTTCACTCAAAGGCCTCTACTACCGGACTAGTCACAAAGGTTAAGACAAACGACTGGATATCTGCTTAATTTTCCAAGTGGAGTGAGAGGGTGTGCATTACCATTATTTACTGCAAGGCTGACTCTATGTACAGTCCTGCAGTACAAAGGCTTTGTGGTACAAAACTAACACAAAAGACATGCTGCCACATGAGCTCAGCTACAAACAGAAGCTTGCAACAGCTAAGCACCATGTGCAGCCCCACACTAGTGCTGTTTACATGAGTACAGATAAGACCGCAAACTCCATTTCTACAACTGCAGATGACTGCTTCTGTCCCAAACATCCCCCTTGGCATTAGTTAGGGATGTCAGTTTCACTGTCCCATGGCAAGAAATACAAGACTTAGGGTTCACTGTGCACCCAGACAAGGTCAAAAAGTGAAAATGCTCTGGGAAATAAGAATAAAAATGTGATAAAAAGGAAATTATGTTTTATTAGGTTTACAGATATGCACAAACTACCAGTAAAGAGATACATATGTTGGCATTGTTAAATGGTCTAGACCATCTAGGGATAACTTGTCATTTTCAAGGGTGTCGAAGGAGCTTTGGTAAGGTTAAGTAATACAATGCTAAAGTGGAAGCTGTGGGTCTCAAACACATAGCTGCAAGGTGTACACACAACTCATTCACAATGTACAGCATTAGCAGCTAAAACAGATTTTTTTGTTCATCACAATAATGCTGGTATAACTACATGAGATATCAAAAAAAGTCTAAAAACCTGTAAAGACTGTGAACCACAGAAGACATAGGAGGTAAAGAAAGCAGGCAGTGTGTGGGTCAGTGCACATAGACAGGTGCTGCAGTTTCAATAACAGAAAGGCAGTAGGTATGTGTGTGTATCTACGTACACACATATATATATATATATATATACATGCGCACATTCACCCCAACTAGAGTAATCTCAATAAATACCTGAAAAAACAACTATTAAAGGTGCTACAAAACTGTAACAGCAAACTTTCATTTCACTTCTGTAACAACAGCATGGTTATTGTCTACTCTGTACCAATGGCCCCATGATGTAGCTAGCCAATGAAACTACCTGGTGTAATCCAGATAATAGAATCTCCAATGACAGACAATACAGTAGCAGAAGTTATAGCATGCATTCCCAAAAACGCTAGTATTGGAGCTGCCTTTTCATAGCTCCTGGTCTTCATTTCTAGCTCCAGAGCTAACAGTGACCCTTGTTATGCTGTTCTAACTCAGGTTTTGGGGTCTGAAGCCATAACTGCATGAACTGGTACAATGTTATTTATTAGTTATGTTAAAATTAAATTAATATTTTAAGTTGATTAAAAGTCATAGGACCACTGCGAAGCTACATAACATAAAATGTTAAGACAACTGGTATGAGAACTGTTTTTACTTCATAGGCCTTGACTTAAAATAACTTTCAATCAACACATGGTGTACATTCCAACAGACTAATTAAGAGATAGGAGGGGACCAGCTGCATCATTCTCAGTTCCATAGCAAAGTAATGGGCATGTCTCCAGCGCCATTCTAGTCCACTCAGTAATTCACTGGGTCATGTACTGGTCCAGTTTTGGGGTGCATGACAAACTGTCAAAAGTCTCACAGCCATAGCTTTAAACCAGAGACGCATTTCAACAGAATTAGGGACAAACCTAGAAAGAAATCAGGGACATTTCTAAAAATATTAGAACTATTAACTTAAACACTGGCAGAATAAGAGAATGTCAAGTAATATATATTTTCTGAAGTAAAAGAAATCTACAACTCTTAATTATTGTCATTATTTATTGAGTGTAACTCACCAGCATTCCTCCAAAAGTCACCTGTTTTAAGAGGGATTAAGAGGGACAGAGCTACGATTAGAGTCAAAATCAGAGAAATCCCAAAAAATTAGGGTCAACTGAGAGGTATGCTCACAGCACCAGTTCCAGTGATGACCTGCAATAGTGTCTATAGATAAAAACAGTTGTAATTGGGAAACAACAGTCCTAAAAACTGCTGCTAACGGAATAACAGTTAACTTTAATAAACATTTTATCCCCACTGTGTGCTCACCAGTTGACCACCAGCATAAATACAGGGAATTTTTTTTATTGCTAGAAGATCTTTATACAGAAATGAACCCAAGCATGTGGCTCTGGACATTAAAAAAAAAAGTCTTGGTCAGGACATTAGTACAGAGGCTACTTTGATAAGAATTTAGAGACTTCTTTACAGTGAGCCAAAACAGTAATCCTGGTAACTTTAATAGATTATTTCAAATACCAACTCAGTCTTTTGCTATTATGACAAAAGCAATCTTGTTTTGTTACATGTTATACACCCTTTATGTAAACAGGGCAGGGTGAATGGCAGATGTGCTGATTGCAACCTGTTGTGGGCAAAATCAGCAGTTGTTGATGGGTCATAAGCTCAATATCAGCACTCTTATAAAAAACATGGATGATACTGCCGCATCTTAAAACAAACGCATACAAATGATCACTACCTCTAGACTACTGATAAAGCATGTAGATGGTGAGATTCTCTAAGGAGGGTTTAGACTCTATAGTCTACATGCTGCACCCCTGCAGTAATCCCCATCAGCAGACTCTCATATAGGCATAATATGGTCAAGCAGACACAAATTTATATATGACTCAGTCTAGTTTTGGGACAGCATGAAAGAACCAAAGATGGCATGGGTAGGGTCACCTATGTACCCATTATGTGGAGATATCTGAGGTAAGGTGACATCAACCCATCCATGGGAGGAGTGCTCTTAGATCTGAAAAAAATAGGTCAGATGTCAGACTCGGCACGTGACTGAGATCTTTATAAATTATGACTGCAACAGTAAGCCACGAAGGAAATCTCTCTCTCTTTGCCATCAACAAAATTTAATACAACCTACACAGTGCTCCTGGTAGAATGTAATATTAAAGCCACTGAAGTACTCAACACAAAAGCTCTCTCTCTCTCTCTCTCTACAAAAGTTCACAAGCTATTATGGACATCCAGAAAATAACTGCTTTTGGTAAATTTCTCAGCTAGTACTTAATAACAATTCTTTGCTTGGCCAAAAAAAATAACACTGCTGTACTGAAGCAGTAAATGGTTACTATAATGTAGTTTTCCTAAGTAAAAGCAGGATGTATGGAAATCTGTTTCTGATATTAATGACAATGTGTCAGAAAGACAAGAATAAAATTAGTCAAACTGGTTATTTATTTTGGTTAATCAGGTAGGAGGGCTATATAACTGCGGTGGTGGTGCTGCGGTAGCGTTGTCGCCTCACAGTAAGACATTGTCCTGTTCGATTCTCAGCTAGAGCGTCTTCTGTGTGGAGACATGCGTGAATGGGCGCACCTTCGTTGAAGGTTGTGCGTCAGAGCTGGCAACTCGGCATGTAAAAATCTGCTGCCAATCATTAGCGGACCGGAGTTCCGCTGTGGCGAACCCTAACTGGGAAAAAGCCGATAGACACAACAAGGTAGGAGGGCTGGTTCTTGGCCTTTTAAGCCATTACCTTAGCGAAATGTTACAACAAATGAGATATACTACAGATAAAATAAAAACAGATTACATATGGTAGTACTAACGCATTCAAGTTCATAATAAAATTATCTGTGTAAGCATCATCAAATACAAGATCAGCTAAGATCTAAATAGTTGAGGAGTAACAACAGTATAACAGTGTAGCATGTTTATTCCAATTTTACCCCCTCATGGCTAAACTAGTGCAGATACATGAAATTTGCAGGCACAATATTTACAAAACTTGATGCAGTGTGGTAGAGAGAAATACAAGTATACAGCTAATGCATATTATTATTTTATTTATTTATTTGACATTTGTTAACCGGGTTAGTCCATCTGAGCCAGAAGCCCATTTTCAGTGGAGACCAGAGGAGAAAAGTTCCGAAGTAGTTACATACATATATTCAAAAATTACAATAAAAGCATACAATCTGAGCCTACTCTGAGGAGATCTCTGCCTAACATATAAAGCTATGTTAAACCCAGAGCTGTTGGACATGCTACACCTTAAGAAGTCCCAATCCCTCCGAGCTACGTGCTCTAAGGACTTAAACCTTGTCACCACAATAAACAGGACATGCTGAAGGGATAGATTCCTGTCCCAGAAACTTCCTATAATCTGGAACAAGCTACCCATCTATGTTAAGCAAAGTTCCTCATTAGCACTCTTCAAGAAAAATCTTGATGAGTGGACGGGAAATAGGAAATACACCCCGGGAATCACTTCTGTGGCTCTGCTCAACAGGGGCATAGGAAATTAAGTTTCTTGGGTGGCATAAGCCAGGGATCCTTGTTGGCTAGGCTTACTTAGGCCTTTGGGCCGATAGCCTAGTACCTACCTATGAACCTATGAATACATAGTAGTTGTAATGAAAAAGAAAAACAAAAAAAGACAAAGAAAAAAAAGCAAAAGCATAGATTTACATATACAATACAGTTTTGGGGTTTACAATTTACAGGGAGTAAACATCACTGAGTGAGTACAGCATCAATTTACCTCTAGGAAACATCTCAAGACTGTGTACAGTGCAAATTAATGATTACGTCTCAGTAATCAGAGGATAGAAATAGGTATAGGAGGAAGTACACTAAGAGATTCAGTACTAGTATGGTGTAGTAATATGAAATAGCAAGTTACACTGTATGTAGATTCAGGAGAAGATAAGATGAGACAACTAAGTAAAGACAATATACCTGGGAAGGGAGATTAGGGGAAGAGAGAAACTGTAAAGGTGGTTGGGTAGACAGGCAATGAGACATAAAGTTGGGAAAGGATGGAAGGGTTTAGGTAGGTTCTTGACATGGACAGATCCATGAATTAAGGAGGAATAGTTTTAGTTGCTTTTTGAACTGATTAGTGTTAGAGGTGTTTCTAATGTAAGAAGGAAGTTTACTCCAGGCTAAGGACACATTGTGGTTACAGAGGGATTTACCTATGTTTTTGCTGGGCTTATGAATGGCAAGCAGTTGTTGGTCAGAGCTCCTGAGAGGTCTGGAAGGGGTGTAGAGTGAAACTAGTGTTGAGAAAGTGGGGCAGGCCATAGGTTTGTAGAGGATGGAGTGTGTGATTTGTAGTTGTGCTACAAGTAGTTGATGGGGGATTCAGACCAATGGAGTTGTTTTAATTGAGATCTATATGGTTGGTTAGTGGCAAATTTAGCGATTTTAATATAAGTTTACTCTAGTTGAGAGATTAAGGTGGATTGAAGATTTGTAAAAATGGGAGCAGCATAGGTGAAAGGTCACCTGGTAAAAGGAAGGTTCTCACTAGGAATAGTTTAGCTTCAAGAGTAAGGAATTTTTTTTTATGACACAATAATCCTAATTTTTGATGGGTCTTCTTGATGCTCTGGTGAATATGGCGGTCGAATTTAAGCTGGTCATCTATAAAGGTGCCGAGGAGTTTCTTTATAAGGATCTGCTGCGATGGCAGTGTAATCTAGAGAGGAGATGGAGAAGGTGGACTTATGAACTGAGAGTGAATTAGGCAGGAAGAGTAAGAGCTTAGTTTTCTTAGCATTTAGGATAAGTTGGTTTACACTGAGCCATTTTTTGATGCAATTGAAAGTGTTTTGTGTAAGGGAAAGAAGTTGAGACAAGTCATCCGAGGATGTGATGAGAGCGGCGTCATCAGCATACTGGAAAAAGAGTAGAGTGGTTGCAGATGGAAAAAAGATTGTTGGTAAAGATAAATAGAAGGGGGCCTAGGATAGAGCCCTGGGGGACCCCTGTATTAACAGGTAGGAATGGGGAGGATGACGTAAGTCAGAGGACAGATTGTAGTCTATTAGAGAGGTAGCTGGAGAAAGTACAGTTTTGTACCTACCATAAATGTAGATGTTCAAGTGCTCATACAGCTGCAGTCATAACAGATGGGTTATCCTGCCGTCAGGCGGGTCCTCGGTTGGCCGAATTACAAAGTCTAGGTCCGGCATCGGTTGTCGTCGCTTCTTCCCTGGTGTCAGTGCGGCAGGGGTATAAAAGAGTCAGCCGATGCCATCTTCTTCAGTTTTTCTTGCCCCAGATGTCAGGTGCCCCCAGAAGGAAGGCAAAACATAAACTTATGTAATCATGCAATATAGAATAATCAAAAAACAGTAGTTGCAAGCAAATACACCATAAAAGAATACCCCAAATAGGTTGTATGAGAAGGTGTTTGTCATAAGGCCTGTCCTGAGAGGGGATGGAGGGGGGGGGAACCTGGACTGCAGCTGTATGAGCACTCGAACATCTACATTTATGGTAGGTACAAAACTGTACTATGTTCATCGTGCATACAGCTGCAGTCATAACAGATGGGTAGAATCCCAAAGCTAAGTAGGGGTGGCAGGCACTAAGTGGAACTAGGAGAAGCAAGGATGCCCTGCAATACAGCTGTGGCAAATCCCGCTCTAGATTTTGAGTAAAGTGGAAGGTGATAGTGTTTGGAGAAAGTGTGCACTGAACTCCAAGTGGCTGCTTCCAAAATGTCCTTGGTAGGAACCCCCCTGAGGAAAGCTGCAGAGGTAGCTGTGGCCCTTGTGGAATGGGACCTGATGCTAGATGGCACAGCTTTTCCATGAAATGAGTAACAAAAGTGTATGCAGTGGGCTATCCATTTTGAGATTGTCTGTTTGGAGATAGCCTTTCCTTGAGCACCTGTAGCATAGGACACAAAGAGTTGCTCGGATTTCCTGAATGGCTTTGTCCTGTCCAAATAATAACGTAGTTGTCTGTGAATGTCCAAGGAATGCAGTAGTCTTTCCCCTTTGTTTTGTGGGTTAGGGTAAAAGGTAGGTAAGTGGATAGTCTGATTCAAGGCTACACTGGATACTACCTTTGGCATAAAGGTAGGGTTGGTTCGTAAAGAAACTCTGTCCTGATGGAAAATGATGAAAGGTTGCACAGCCATGAGGGCCTGTAGTTCCGAAACCCTGCGTGCTGAGGTGATAGCCAGAAGGAAGGCTGCTTTCCATGACAAATATTGTAGTTCTGTTGAAGCAGCTGGCTCAAATGGAGGAAGGGTCAGTTTTTCCAATATGAAGTTGAGGTCCCAAGCAGGGACTGGTGGTTTCCTTGGGGGTTTTATATTCTTAGCCCCTCTGAGGAACTGTCTTAAGAGAGGATGAGAGAATAAAGGAGGATATGTGTTGTATTGTGCAGAAATGGCTGAAGCGTGGATTTTGATGGAGGAGAAGGAAAGTCCACTGTTTAACATCTCAGCTAGGTACTGTAATATTTGAGGTATATTCAATACCCAAGGATTCTGGCCCTTTTTCTGATTCCAGGCACAAAACCGCTTCCATCTGGCTGAGTAGGCTTTTCTAGTAGAAGGTCTTCTGGCCTCCAAGATGACATCCTGCACCTCCTTGGAGAGGAGGGTCTGTTGTGAAATCAAGGGATTCTCCATGCAGCCAGATTTAGGGTTTTGAGCTGGCTGTGAATAGTTTTGAAGTTGTGCTGGGACAACAGAAGAGGCACTAGAGGTAGGATCCATGGTGGGGAATGCGTCAGGCTCTTCAGGAGTGGATACCAGTGTTGTCTTGGCCAGTCTGGAGCAATGAGTATCATTTTCGGCCTCTCTGCTCTGGATTTTAGTAGAACTTTGGGCAGTAGAGGGAGAGGCGGAAAGGCATAGCCTGTCAATGTTGTCCAATTGAAGGATAGTGCGTCCACTTTCCAGGCCTGTGGATGATAGGTCCTTGAGCAAAATTTTTTCAGTTGGTAATTTCTGTGGGTAGCAAAGAGATCTATGTCTGGCTGTCCCCATGCCTGAGTTATCTTTGCGAAAACTTGAGGATGCAACTTCTATTCGTGTGGATCTGTCATATTTCTGCTTAGGCTGTCTGCCAGTGTGTTTTCCTTCCCTGGCAGGAATTGTGCCTGAAGTTGGATTTGCAATTCCAGGGCTGTGTTCCAAAGGGTCATGGCTAGTCTGCACAGGGGTTATGAATGAGTTCCCCCCTGTTTGTTTATGTACCACATCACTGTGGTGTTGTCTGTCCTTATCAATAGCTGGCCTGGATGCAGTAGGTCTTTGAAGGCCATAATAGCATTTTGCACTGCTAGCATTTCCTTTTGGTTGATGTGTAGGTGCTTCTCTTTTTGGGACCATTTTCCCTGAATGCAATGATCTTTCATGTGTGCCCCCCAGGCGTTGTCCGAGGCGTCTGTTGTGATGATTTGATTTGCTTGGGGTATGCAGAAAGGGAGACCTTTGTTTCTTTGGCATGCTTGAGCCCACCACAGAAATTCCTTTTGAAGACATGGAATGAGTGGTATAATTGTTTCCAAACTGTGGCTGTGTTGAGACCATAAGTTTTTTAGGTACCATTGAAGTTTCCTCATATGCAGCTTTGCACATGGGATCAGCAGGATACAAGATGCCATGAATCCCAGAGCCTGCAGGACTTTCCTTGCAGTCAGCCTGGTGAAGGTTGCCATTTTGCAGAAGTATTGAGATAGTTGCCCTTGTTTGTCTGGCGTGAGGTAGGCCATCTGGGTGTTTGTATTCAAGCTGGCACCCAGGAAAATTATTGTTTGAGAGGGTATTAGTTTTGATTTCTTTTTGTTGACTGTGTATCCCAGAAAGTTCAACAGTCTTATTGCAAACGCCAGGTGTTTCAGAAATATGTCCTTGCTGTCCGCTTGGATCAGGCAGTTGTCCAGATATGGGTATATTTGTATTCCTTGAAGTCTGCAGAAGGCAATTACTGATGCCAGGCATTTCGTAAACACTCTGGGCGCAGTAGATAAGCCAAAGGGCAATGCAGAGAATTGATAATGGGTTGAACCTGCAAGAAATCTGAGGTATCTTCTGCAATCTTGTCTGATAGGGACATGCAGGTATGCCTCCTTGAGGTCCAATGTTACCAGCCAAGACTCCTTGCCCAGCATGGGAAGAAGCTGCTGTAATGTGAGCATCTTGAATTTTGGTACCTGTAAATATGTGTTTAGGATGGATAGATCTAAAATAGGTCTCCAATCTTTGTCCTTCCTTGGTACCAGGAATAGTCTGGAATAAAACCCTTGACCTTGTTCTTTTGCAGGCACCTCTTGAATAGCTTTCATGTCCATGAGAGCTGAAATTTGTTTTTGTGCCTCTGCCCTTATTTTGTGGCAGGTTTGGCAAGCCTCTCATTTTTGGAAGGGTGTGAAAGTGGAATCTGTAGCCTCTGTCTATAATGTCCAGGATCCATTTGTCTTTTGTGACAATATGCCAATTTTTTTGAGAATAATGCCAGTTTTCCGCCTAAAGGTGCTACCATTAAAGCTTTGCTTGGCAGGTAAAAGGGAAAGTCATTGTGTCTGCTTTCTGAATGACTGTGATCTATCTTCTCCACCTCTTGGGGTTGGTGCTTGCCATTGCCTGGCTCTGAATGATCCTTGAGATTGTCCTCTACCTCTCGGGCACCTGTATCTGCCTCTTTGAGGTCTGTCCGTGGCTGGAAAGGACCAATTTTTTGAAGGCCAGTTTCTGCTGAAATGTGGAAGTTGTACCTGCAGGAAATCTTTCACTGTTTGCATTGATCTCACCTTTTCCTCCATTTTCTTTAGTACCTCCTCAGCTTTAACACCAAACAATACATCTTTTTGAAGAGGTGCATCTAGTAGTTTAGCTTTGACATGATCTGGTAAGGCTTGTTCTTTGAGCCAAGCATGTCTACGTATGACAGACCCTGTAACAGCAGCTCTACATGAGGCCTCTAAAGCATCAAAACCACATTGCAAGGTATGTTTACCCACTTGCTCTGCACTATGCAACAAATCCTGCAACTCTTTTAAATCTGGTTGCTCAGGTTGTGTCATTTTGCTTTTCAACTCAGATAATAAAAACTATTGATACTTTAACATATGGAACTGACAGTTTAATGCCCTCATGGTTAAAGTGGCCGAGGTGTACACCTTTTCCCCCCACCTTTCTAAAGCTCTAGAATCTCTCTCTGAAGGTAATGGGTTTTTAGCAGTAGAGGCCTTAATTCCCTTGGGACCCTGTGAAATAGTTTCTGGGTCAGCAGTATGGCTTTTGTATAGGAACTGGTGTGAATCTGGAACCCGGTAATACCTGTCAGGTTTAACAGGAGCCGGAGGTAAAGAATCTGGGTTGAGGCTGGCTTCTGTGTACACATCATCTAATATATCTAAGACAGGAGGGATAGCCAGAGGCCTATGCTGGGGGAGCAAGAGAAAATCCCTGAGCCTTTTCTTGGAATCTGAGTAATCTTGGCCTTCCCAGTGAAAGTGTTCCCTCAAAGTATGTAGGGTTTCCCCAAAAGAGTAATCCTCAGGAGGGGAGACCGAGGGAATACACTCCTCTGCATCAGAGTCTTCAAAAGGAGAATATGTATATTCCTGGTCCTCAGAATGTTCAGAGGTAATAGAGGCTTGATCTGAGGAAGGGTAGTCTTCCTCTAATCTGGGCCTTTTGTCCGAGGGGGGTTGAGAACCCCTGATAAGAGTAATCAAATCCTCAGCCATTTTGAGCATCTGTTTTTTAGGCATGGGGCCTTGAGAGGGGGTCTGTGGTCCTTGTTTTATAGTTTTCATGGCTGCTATAGATTTTGTGAAAGCCTTAATAGAGAAGGAGGAAGGCCTGAAGACACCTTGAGAAATGGAAGGCCTGTCTAAACTCTGGGTTTCCCCGCCAAAAGTGGCGCCGGTATCTGTAGTCTGAGTGGGGGCCGAGGAGCCTGCGACCTCGGGCACAGAAGACACCGGTAATGAAGTGCCATCGGTAGTCAGGGGCTGCGTAGGCGCCTCGCTGAGAACCGGAGAACCGGTAGTCGGCCTTAGCGTGGTGTCAGTAGAAGTCGCGGACCTCGTATGTCGGTCCTTATCCTTGTGTCTTTTACCCAAAACTGGAGTCGGAGTATCCGACAACATAATGTAATTAAATTTTTTACCAAAATAGTGATGGGCGAACTCCGCCCGACGCTTAATAGTGCGTTTGTTCAATCTAGCACAAAAACGTCAGGCCGAGACATCGTGGTCTGGGCCTAAGCAAGGAATACAGAAAGAGTGGAAATCCTTATGCGGTATTTGCTTCCCACATGAAATGCAATTATTAACTTTGCCTGACATCGGTCTGAGGCAAGAAAAGTTTCTAACGGGTACTTCGCTTTCAAGAAGACTTCGGCTGAAATATTTTCGTAAATCTCAGGAGCAGGCCGACCGGCACTTGCGAACTGCTTCTGCTTCGGGCACTGCGCGGCAAGAAAGACTGAAGAAGATGGCGTCGGCTGGCTCTTTTATACCCCTGCTGCACTGACGTCAGGGAAGAAGCGATGACAACCGACGCCGGACCTAGACTTTGGAATTCGGCCGACCGAGGACCTGCCTGACAGCAGGATAACCCATCTGTTATGACTGCAGCTGTATGCACGATGAACATCCACTGCATGGTAACAGGATAGAGGTTAAAATCAGTTACTTTGGTTAGAAGTTAGTGAGACATGGTATCAAAAGCTTTGGACAGATCGAGGAAAAGACAGAATACAAGTTGGTTATTGTCTCTGGCCTCAGCAACAGTATGAGTGAAAGAAAGGAGGGCAGTAGCAGTACTGTGGTTGGGTGGGAAACCGTGTTGTGTGGCAATTGAGAGGTTTTCCTGTATAAGGTATTTAAGGAGTTGAGAGTGGATACACTTTTCTAGAATTTTAGAAACAGGAGATAAATGGCTATTGGGTGGAAGTTGGAGGGATCTGTGGAGTTACCTCCTTTGTGCAGTGGTATGGTAAAGAAGGACTTCCATTTGTTAGGAATTATGTTTTCTTGAACTGATCTATTAATAAGTATAGAGATGGGAAAGGCTATGGAGTCAGCAGCAAGTTGAGGAACAGAGGGGGTAGTTTATCAGCTGATGGGGAGCAAGGCTTAAGTTTATGCAGGAGAGATTTGATATAGGAGGTGGGAAAAGGTTTAAGGGAGAAAGGGGTCTTATCTATGGGTAGGGGGGTAGAGTGGAATGAAAGTACAGTTGTGTACACTTACCATAAATGTAGATGTTTGAGTGTATTCATTGTTGCAGTCATTACATTTGGGTAATCTGCTGGCCCTCAGTCGGCCTGAATAACAAAGTCTTGGGTCCTGCGTCGGTTGCTGTTGCCTCTTCCATGATGTCAGGGATATAAAACATGCAGCTGACGTCATTGTATTCAGTTTTTCTTGCCCCAGATGTCAGGTGCCCCCCAAATGGGGAGCAAAAAAAAAAAAAAAAAAAATATATATATATATATATATATATATATATATATATAAACAGTAAATATATAAATGCACTTTTAGAAACATAAACTTCACCGTCAACTAAAAGCAAATACACCACAAAGGCTTTTGAGTATAGTGAAGGAAAGAAAAGGTATAGAAAGGGGGATGACGGGTGGGTAACTCGGACTGCAACAGTGAATACACTCGAACATCTACATTTATGGTAAGTGTACACAACTGTACTATGTTCTTCATGTTTCACTGTTGCAGTCATTACATTTGGGTAGAATCCCAGAGCTATGGATGGGAGGATGGAACTAGATAGCATTAGGAGCGGCTATAAGGCCCTGCAGAACTGCAGTGGCAAAGCCTGCCCTGGATTTGGAGAAGAGAGGCAAATGATAATGCTTTCTGAAAGTATGAACCGAGCTCCAAGTAGCATCTTCTAGAATGTCTTTGGTTGGAACTTCTCTGAGAAAAGCTGCTGAGGTAGAGACAGCCCTGGTGGAATGTCTGAGAAAAGCTGCTGAGGTAGAGGCAGCCCTGGTGGAATGTGACCTGATCCCCTTGGGTACAGGTTTACCATGGTGCACGTAGCAGAAATGAATGCAGTGGCTTATCCACTTAGAAATAGTCTGCATTGATATAGCCTTCCCCTCTGATCCTGCAGCAAATGCCACCAGTAGTTGCTCAGACTTTCTTAGAGATTTGGTCCTGTTTAAGTAGAATCTCAGTTGTCTGTGTACATCCAATGAATGCAGAATCCGCTCCCCCTTGCTCTGCGGATTTGGGTAAAAAGTGGGCAAGTGAATTGTTTGGTTAAGAGCCACACTGGATACCACCTTAGGCATAAAAGAAGGATTGGTCCTGAGGGACACCCTGTCCGGGTAAAATGTAATAAAAGGCTCCACATCCATGAGAACCTGTAGTTCTGAAACCCTTCTTGCTGAAGTGATTGCCAATAGGAAAGATGTTTTCCTAGATAAAAATTTTATATCTGCGGTAGCTGCTGGTTCAAAAGGAGGCAGGGTGAGTTTTTCCAGCACAAAACTGAGGTCCCATGCAGGAGCTGGTGATCTTCTGGGAGGCCCCTCTAAGATACTGTTTAAGCAGAGGATGAGAAAAGAGGGGAGGCTCCGTGTTGTAATGGGCTGAGATGGCAGAGGCATGGATTTTTATTGAAGAAAAAGATAAGCCCTTGTCAAGCGTCTCAGTCAAATATTGTAAAATATGAGGGATATTTGTCTTTGCTGTGTCCGTTCCTTGTGATTGGTTCCAAGCACAGAATCTCTTCCATTTATCAGCATAAGATTTTCTAGTACTAGGCCTTCTGGCTTCCAAAATGACATCCATCACAGATTTACTGAGAGGTGTTGTTTGAATAATTAAATGATCAGCCATGCTGCAAGGTTCAGAGTTTGGAACTGAGTGTGCAGAATTTGATTATTCTGCTGAGACAGTAGATGAGATATTTGAGGCAAGTACCAAGGAGGGAGTTGAGACATACTCCTTAGAGTTGGGTACCAGTGCTGGCGAGGCCAGTCAGGAGCAATTAGGATCATTTTTGGTTTTTCCTGTCTGACCTTTAGTAAGACCTTGGAGAGAAGAGGCAGAGGGGGAAAGGCATAGACTGATAGGTTTTTACAAATGAAGGATAGGGCATCCACTTTCCATGCTTGTCTGTGGTAAGTCCTTGTGCAGAATTTGTCCAGTTGATAGTTTTAGGGAGAGGCAAATAGATCTATGTCTGGGCTCCCCCATTTCTGTGTTACCATGCTGAAGATTTGTGGATCCAGCTTCCACTCATGCGGGTCCACAAGATTTCTGCTTAGGTTGTCTGCCAGAGTATTTTGTTTTCCTGGCAGGAACTGAGCTTGAAGATGTACTTGGAAAGTCAAAGCTGTGTTCCACAATGCCATGGCTAGTCTGCAAAGGGGTAGGAATGTGTACCCCCCTGCTTGTTTATGTACCACATAACCATTGTGTTGTCCGTCTTTATCAGTAGTTGTCCTGGATGAAGTAAGTCCTTGAAGGCTGTCAGGGCATTTTGAACAGCTAGCATCTCTTTCTGGGTGATATGCAGATGCATTTGTTTTGGGCTCCATTTGCCCTGAATGCATCTCCCTGCCAGGTGGGCCACCCAAGCATAGTCTGATGCATCTGTAGTTAGGGTTTGGGTGGCAGGGGGTAGAGTGAATGACAGTCCCTTGTTTTGGTGACATGTCTCAGCCCACCAAAGAAACTCCTGTTGTAGGCAGGGAATGAGACGAATCACTGTTTCCAGACTGTGACAATGTTGACTCCATAAACTTTTTAGGTACCACTGAAGTTTCCTCATATGCAGTCTTGCATATGGAATTAGCAGAATGCGGGATGTCATGAACCCCAAAGCCTGCAGAATGTGTCTTGCAGATAACTGGGCTTTTGTTGCCATCTGTTTGAAGTATGTTGTCAGTTGGCTTTGTTTGTCTGGCGTAAGGTAAGCCATCTGGGCAGTTGTATTCAAGCTTGCACCCAGGAATGTAATTTTTTGAGAGGTACCAGTTGTGATTTCTTTTCATTTATTGTGTATCCTAGGTATGTTAGAAGCCTTTTTACAAACACCATATGTTGAAGAAGAGTGTCCTTGTCCTCTGCTTGAATGAGACAATCGTCCAGATAAGGGTACATTTGAATGCTTCTTTGTCTGCAGAATGCAATTACTGGTGCCAGGCACTTTGTAAAGACCCTGGGCGCAGTAGATAAGCCAAAGGGCAGTGCAGAGAATTGGTAATGCAAAAAACCTGCCTTGAAGCGGAGGTATCTTCTGCATGATTCCCTTACTGGGATATGCAGGTATGCCTCTAAGTCTAGAGTCACTAACCAAGCGTTCCTGCCCAGCATTTTTATTTATTTATTTATTTATTTAAATTTGTTGACCGGGAGTGTCCGACTGGACGTGGGTCCATTTTCAGCGGAGGCCCGGGGAGAAAAGCTCCACAGTAAAATAAACAGACAGTAGTTACATTGGATTACATAGTGATTAACAATTTAACATAGAAATTACTTATTGTAATTGTAGCTGTTGTAAAGTCAGCATTTTGAATTTTGGAATGTCCAGGAACGTGTTCAAAATCGATAAGTCCAGTATTGGACACCAGGCATCATCTTTTCTGGGTACCAGGAAAAGTCTTGAATAAAAACCTTGTCCTTTTTCCTTTTCTGGCACTGGTTGAAGAGCCCTCATATCCATGAGGGACATAACTTGTTTCTGAGCCTCTCCCCATTAATTTTGTGGCAGATCTGGTCAACCATTTGGAATTGGCAAAGTATGGAAATGAAATCTGTACCCCTGGGATACTATGCTTAATACCCACTTGTCCTGGGTAATTAACTGCCAGTTTTGAGCATGAAGTGCTGATTTCCCCCCAAGGGGGCTGCCAAAAGATAAGTGCTTGGTGAAGGTAGAGGGAAGTCATTGAGACTGCTTACTGTAGGGTTGTGCTTTGTTTCCTCCAGATTTGGAGGTGGAGGCATCCCATTGCTTTGACCTGTAAGAACCCTGTGATTGGTATCTAGAGCCTTTTGAGCACCTGGATTTGCCTTGAGAGGCTCTGTTGGACACAAGAAAGGACTGATTTTTAGTAGGCCAGTGCCTACTGAACCTGGGTGGCTGCACTTGTAATAAATATTTTACAGTTTGCATAGATTTAGCTTTGTCTTCCATTTTCTTTAAAACCTCTTCAGCATTATTACCAAACAGAGTATCATGCTGCAAAGGGGCATCCAACAATTTAGCTTTAACATGATCAGGCAGATTTTGCTCCTTGAGCCAGGCATGCCTTCTAATCACAGATCCAGTAACTGCGGCACTGCAAGAGGCCACCAAGGAATCAAAACCACATTGCAAAGTATGCTCTCCAACCTGTTCTGCTGAATGCAATAATTCTTGCAATTCTTTATTTTCCATACAATCAGAAATCAACATAATTTTCTGTTTCAATAAGCCCATAACATGCTGTTGATATTTAAGCATATGAAACTGGCAGTTTAAGGCCCTAATTGCCAAGGCTGCAGACGTATAAACAACCTTCTTTCCTCATCTATCCAGCACCCTGGAATCTCTATCAGAGGGGGTAGGATTTTTGGCTGTAGAGGCCTTTACACCTTTAGGACCCTGTGAGATAGTCTCAGGATCAGCAGCAGGATTTTTAAATAGAAATTTGTGGGAGTCAGGAACCCTGTAGTATCTGTCTGGCTTACTAGGAGCCGGAGGTAGGGAATCAGGAGCCATGCTTGATTCCGAGAACACATCATCAACAATGTCTAATACAGGAGGTATTGCCAAAGGCCTATGCTGAGGAAGAAGAAGGAAATCCCTAAGCCTCTTTTTTGATTCAGAAAAATCCTGACTCTACCAATGAAAATGTTCCCTTAAAGTATGCAAGGTTTCTCCAAAAGAATAATCCTCAGGAGGAGATGCAGATGGGGTGGATTCTTCTACATCAGAATCCTCATAGGGTGGAACAGAAAATTCCTGATCAGAAGAGGAATTAGAAGAAATAGAACCCTGATCTGAAAATTCATAATCAGTATCTTGCCTACACCTCTTAGCGGGGGGGGGGGTGTTGGGAACCCCTGATTAAGGTAATTAAGTCCTCAGCCATTTTGATCATCTGTTTTTTAGGCATAGGGGCCTGAGCACGTGGCTCATGCATCGGTTTTTTAGACATAGAAGATGTTTTTTATCTTGTTTTTGAGGCTGGCGTTGGTTTTATATAAAAATGTTGAGGCCTGAAAACACCCTCAGAAGCCGGTGCTGGCTCAGCGGCTCCGGACCCATCCAAGGGAGAGACATCCACGGGTTCAATACTCGGAGAATCGCGTGGCATACCGGACTCCGCAGGGGTCTCGGTAGAGGCCTGCGACTCAAAAGTAGCTGGTATCAGGGGCTGCGAAAGTGCCTCACTGAGTACCGGTGAACCGGCGACTGGCTTAGGAGTTTCGTTGTCAGTTTTGGACCTCGACAGTCTGTGTCTGTCTTTTTCTTTGCGTTTTTTGTGAACTACGGTAGTCGGATTGCTAACCAACGACATTTCAGGGTAATTAAATCTGGATCCAAAATATTTAGAAGCGAAAATATACCGACGCTTAATAGTGCGTTGGTTAAATCTAGTACAAAACTGACAGCAAGGCACATTATGATCTGGGTCTAGGCAAGGAATACAGTACAAATGAAAATCCTTATGAGGTACTTGCTTCCCACAAGTAATGCAATTATTAACTTTTACTGACATCGGTAAGGAGCAAGAAAAATTTTCCCCAACGGGGTATTTAGCTTTAGTTGAAGACTTCGGTTCTGAAACTCGAATGCTAAAATTTCAGGAATCGGCCGACCGGCACTTGCGAACTGCTTCTGCTTCGGGCACCGCACAGCAAAAAAGACTGAATAAAATGGCGTTGGCTGCATGTTTTATACTCCTGACGTCATGGAAGAGGAGACAGCAACCGACGCAGGACCCAAGACTTTGTTTTTCAGGCTGACTGAGGGCAACCTGCCAGCAGATTACCCAAATGTAATGACTGCAACAGTGAAACATGAAGAACATCAGGTGTTTTGTTCAGAATGAGTTAATTTACGGATGGTGCCTACGAAGTAGTTATAAGGAGGGTTGCTGTCGCAAGTGATGAGCTGTTTGGGAAGGGTTTTGGGGTAGAGGGTGTAGGATCTTATTTATGGTGGACTAGAATTTTTTAGGGTTGGAGAGGTGACTGGTTTGGGCTCTAATATAAACATTTTTCTTGGCTTGATAAATGCGTTTCTCAATGAAGTTTCTAATCTCCTTGTAGCTTTGTAGCAGGGTTGGGGATTTGGTTTTGTGCACGGCTTTCCATATGCTATCTCTTTTGTTCTTGCAGGAGTGAATCTCTCTAGATAACTTAGGTGCGTAGTTGGCTTTAATCCTAATTTTTCTTTGTGGGGCAAGTGAATCTAAGATATTAAGGAACGTTTGGTTAAATGCTTCTTTTGATAAGGGGAAGGTGGTGAAGGAAGGACCAATTTATGGATGCTAGAGTAGAGTTAAAGGAATCAGCATTAAAAAGAAGCTAGTTTATGGCAGTCTCTGTAAGAGTGGGATCCAGGTATTGGAATAGAGTATCTTTGCATGTGAATGGGAAGGTGATCACTGTTGGGCAGGGTGCAGGTGTTATGGTAGAGATAAGAGTCGTTAGTGAGAATCCAGTCAAGGATAGTAGTGGAACCAGTAGCTTTATTAATACGAGTAGGGGATGTGATAAGTTGTCTGAAACCATGGATATTTATACCTATATTACTGGACTCAAGACATAAGCTTTGACCAGTCTATGTTGACATCTCCCAAAAGAATAGTTTCATAGGAGATGTTTTCAGTCAGCCAGCAAAGTATATTTTCCAGGACAGGAATATTACTGCCTGATGGTATGTAAATTGAGGCTATAGCAATCTTTCTGTGGGAGTTTAGTTCAGTGGGGTGAAAGCTTGGTAGTGGTGTTTGTAAGGGGGAGAGATTAAGAAAGTCTGAACAGAGAATAGCAACACTACCACCTTTTTTTTGTGTGTATCTAATCGAAAGATGTTGTAACCTGGGGGAAGTATCTTGTTATTGGCTATGTGAGGTTTTAGTCAAGTTTCTGTTAATGTTAGAATATGGGGAGAGTGTTGGGCTATCCAGAAGTGTAAGTCAGTGGTTTCATTGAAAAGGAATAGAGAAAAAATGGTTTTACAAGTGGTGTGGTCTGTAGTAGCGAGGGGTGTGTTTGGAGGAGAGAGTGGTGAGGAGGGGTGGAAACTAAGGTTGGTTGACGTGGGTGAGGGGTCTGAGTTGGGGTGAATATCATCTGCTAGGAGGAGTGGGTTTGTAAGGTGTGTGGGATGCTGTGACTGAAATGGGAATGGGCTAAGACAGAGAAATTTGACTTTGTCCTTGGTGTGTAAAGGAGAAAGAAATTTTACTTTATAAAAGTGAAACAGGAAGGTGGTAAAGAGTAATGGGAAATGTAAAAAGAAAGGGGAGTAGTAAAGTTATGCAGAGAATAGGAAAAAGTAGGGGATGCATGTGAGTCATTAAGGATGATGTGATGGGAAGAGAGGTGAGAAAGCAGAAAGAGGAATGGGATGCCTAGGTAAATGTGACTCATGATGGACTGTAATGTATGGAGAGTGGAATTAGGCCAGTTAGAAAGATGAGAATGCTAGCTGCTATGTTCTAGAAAACGGATAGGAGTGGCGAAGGGGAGGGAAATACGTAGAGTATTGTAATTGCAGGGATGATATGGAGGGGAGGGGTGTAGTTAATTAGGGGAGTATAAATCTGATGATGTAAGGGGTGGGTGGGAATAAGGGTCGGGAGGAAGAGTGGAGTGAGCCTGAACACGGAGAGGGCAAACGAAGCAGGGCTGCACCCTTGGTCGCGGTAATGTGTGCAAAAAACAATCAGTGAGTGAGATTATCCAGTACTGCGTGTTTCAAGGAGGAGAGAAACAGGGAAGAGAAACACTGAAACAGACCTAATTCAGACAGTCATGTCGGGAAATTGAGAAGAGGGTAGCAGGAGTAAAGCCACAACAGAATGCAGGCTCAGAATACAAGTAAAACCAACAGCAATTGAAAGGGAAATAATAATACAGTGGAAGGAGGAGTTAGACAGAGAGAAGTAAGAAGCGAGGCTGGGTAGAATGCAGGCCAGGAAATAGTTTCACTTGGGACGGGAAAAACAACAGGAAAAAAAAAGTTTTTATTAAAGGCTGTAGCTGAACTGAAAGGGCAGAGACAGAAATAGAGGGGTGGAGGGCAAACAGCTGGTAGAAAGGAAATCACCATGTTCTTTCTTTTAATTTGTTGTTATAATTATACAATAAAGATTAACAGCAACTAATAATGATGGAAAAAGATAGAGTAATACAGGTTAATGAACATACAGATGATGCGCAGACTGTTTTTATAATATGGCTTGTGGTGCATCCGTGGATCAGGTTACAGGCTTTACTGTGCAGTCCGCGAAAGTTTCACCAGTGGTTGTGTTGAGGTTGGGACACAGAAATAGTATTATGGACAGAAAATCCTGAAAAAAGGGAGATAAGGTTTATGGGAGAAAAGGAGAAGTAGTTTCTAGAGCAAACGATCTATTAAAGCAGAGTCAGACAGTCTAAAAGAGGTACTAAAGCAGTGCCTGTAGGCACAACCAGTGGATTAGCAGAATACAGAGTTTAACAAACAGGCCATTACTAGTAGAACAATCACTACCATAGCAAATAAATTTGTATGCTGTAATAAGTCAGGGGAAATAAGCAAAAAATATATATATATATAACTATGCAACATGCCTTAGTGAGTGCAACAAAAACTTATCTTTAAGCATGTGGAAAAAGTATGCCAGTAGTAGCTGCAGTTCATTAGACATAGGCCCAAAAATTACACAAACAGGCCAACATAAGGAAGAAAAAAATGTTTGGCTCATGGCCGCACTTCTTGTAGTTAAGTATATAATACATAAGCAAGCCAGTCGTGCATGCAGATAACAGTGCTAGCTGGAGGCTAAAGCCTCGGTGCACTTTAATAAATCAGAGTCGCACTTGGCATGCACTTATCTGCTGAGTAAGTTACAAGCAGTCCTTATCTATCATTCATGTGATTCGGCAATCGTACAGTGCTAGATAAACGCAAAAAAAAAAAAAAAATTCAACCACAGTTCTGTGTTTGCATGCAATCATAGGTTAAACTAAAAACTAGGAACTGTACTAAAAATGGAAGCTGGTCATGACAACCTGCCAACCTGCAAACACTACAAACTGACAAGAGAAATATGCTCCTTCTAGAAAGATAAAGCTCTGACCATCATGGAAATGTACTGCTTAAGCAGAACCTTGGTCTGAAGATCTGTGTAAGAAATGGGGAAGACCTGTGAATCAGCAGTCAGGATGACCGTTCAAAAAGATGTACAACACGTAAGATACAACATGAAGGACTTCAAAGCATGAGTCCACATGTGGGCAGTGTTTCTTTTTTAAGAGAATATTACTTAAAAGCTCTCATGTGGATCTGATGGCTGTATGACCACCCAGTGAGAGCCCAACCTACCAGCCCATCTGATCACAAAATTACATAAAAAACTGCAAGATGATGATCCACAAGATTCTGCAACAACGACAAGGCCTCTCATACATGCACAGGTCTCTGTTCTTTACATCCAAAACTTCTGTATCGTTAATTCAAGTGACAACCACAAAGGCAGAGACAGTTAATTTTCCAACCGCTAGTGTCCTCAAGTGGGGCAAAAAGCAGTCGTTCTCTCAGAAGCCAGTTTCTGGCAAGACTGGTCAACAAATCAGTCTTCTGTTATCACCCCCCCCCCCCCAATAATTGTAGTTTTATTTCTGAGTCAGTGACAAGACATCCACACCTTACAATGCACCATATAGAATATGCTACTGTGCAAATGTTTTTTGTGGAGGGAGAAGATAATTATCAAGCTGGTGGTCAGGCAACTTTTTCTACTCCATAATATTTCTACTAGTTTCCTTTTTCATTTTCTACATTGTACCTCAGCACATAAATAATATGAAACTGCATGTATGCCTTTTGAATAAGAATTAATGTTCGTATTTTCCAAGCTACAGAATGTGGTTCCCCCAAATAACTGTTCAATAATCAAATGATGGCACATAATGGAGTTAAAACAGCTGCCATGTTTAGCAATTTTTCTTTCTATCTTACTTACTTCAAGTAGGTAGGAACATACAGGCAGGAACATACAATGTGGTATAAAACAACAAAGTACCACAACAAGACTGGCTCACAAACTCGGAAATCTGGAATTGGGGAGGGGGATTCCCTCTCAGAAGGCATACATAAGAAGCCACCTTCCCTTTCAAAGCTGGCTGAAGTCTAAGAACTACATGTTCTATTAACAAAGTCCATTCATAATGAAAATGAGTGACAATGAGAGCACTGCCAACAACTTTTTCAATTAAAAAAAAAGGTAAACTGATTTTCACATCTGTGACCTAGTCCAAAAGGACATCTTGAATGTACATGCTGTCTACACTTTCTACCTTTTATCCCACAGCCCATCTGTACCTAGGGTTACCACCTGTCCCTCTTTGCGAGGGACAGTCCCACTTTGGGCAGTTGTGTCCTGCGAAAAAAAATAAAAAAATGGCAAATGTCCTGAGATTTTAAGACAAAATATATTTCTTAATTTTTTTTAATAGTTGCATAAAACAGTTATTTTGTATCTGGAACATATAAATATTATATGAAATAGCATAAGCAACTCAAATGCAACAAAAATAAGCTTTTATTCTGACAAAAAAGTGAAGTTCTGGCCTTTGCACTGGCCGTGGGCATGTTTTGTCCTGCAAAATCTCACATTTCTACAAAAGTGTCCCACTTTCGGCATGTGAAAAGGTGGCAACCCTATCTGTACCTTTCACCTTGTTCATGCCTCTAAAAATCAGAAACCAGGCTAGTAAATCTTTGAGTTGTCATTTAATGGGCAGGAAAAGTACAGTTTTGTACCTACCATAAATGTAGATGTTCGAGGATCCACATTGCTGCAGTCCTAACTATTGGGGTAGTCCGCTGTCCAGTCGGCCCGAATACCAGAGTATATGGCTGACGTCGGTCAGGGCGCATTAGACTGACGTCAGTACGTCAGGGTACTAATGCGCATGACCGACGTCATATCCTCAGTCTTTTCTTGCCCCAGATGTCAGAAGACCCTAAAAAGACAAGGCCCAATATACCTGCACCAAAATATGTACAATATATACAAAAATATATACAAAAATATCAGCATATAACCTCACCTACACAACCACCCCTAAACACAGAGGGGAAGGAGGGAGGGTAAATTGGACTGCAGCAATGTGGATCCTCGAACATCTACATTTATGGTAGGTACAAAACTGTACTATGTTCTTCATTCCACATTGCTGCAGTCCTAACTATTGGGTAGAATCCCAAAGCAGAGGTAAGGGAGGCTGGCAAATCATAAAGAAGCAGGAGCTGACAACATGCCTTGCAAAATAGCTGTGGCAAAACCAGCCCTAGACTTAGAGTAGAGAGGAAGGTGATAATGCTTAGAGAAAGTATGCACTGAACTCCAAGTAGCTGCCTCCAAAATATCCTTAATTGCCACCCCCCTTAGAAATGCTGTTGAAGTGGCAGTAGCCCTAGTGGAATGAGGCCTAATCCCAGCTGGAATCTCCTTGCCATGATGGGAATAACAAAATGCAATGCAAAACCCAATCCACCTAGAAATAGTTTGTTTTGACACAGGCTTGCCCTGCGAACTCAAAGCAAAAGAAACAAACAACTGCTGAGACTGCCTAAAATCCTTAGTCCTGCTTAAATAATAACGCAATTGCCTGTGTACATCTAAAGTGTGCAAAATCTTTTCCCCTGTATTTTGTGGGTCTGCATAAAAAGTAGGCAAATGAATAGTTTGGTTTAAAGCCACACTAGAAACCACCTTAGGCATAAAAGAAGGATTAGTACGTAATGATACCCTATCCTTATGGAAAATCAAAAAGGGCTCTACTGCCATAAGGGCCTGCAACTCAGACACCCTTCTTGCAGAAGTAATAGCCAACAGAAAAGCAGTCTTCCATGACAAGTATTTCAATTCAGCAGTAGCCGCAGGCTCAAAAGGTTGTAGAGTAAGTTTTTCCAACACAAAATTGAGATCCCAAGCAGGAGTAGGAGCTCTACGTGGGGTCTTAAATTCTTTGCCCCTCTAAGAAACTGCTTGAACAAAGGATGCGAAAACAATGGTGGGTCACAATCATAGTGAGCTGAAATTGCTGCAGCATGAATCTTAATGGAAGAGAAGGACAAACCTTTGTCCAATAACTCAGTAAGATATTGAAGAGCCACACTCAAATTAGGCTCAGAAATCTCCAAATTCTTTGCTGTACTCCAAAATAAAAACCTCTTCCATTTTTCTGTACACTTTCCTTGTACTAGGTCTTCTAGCTTCCATAATCACATTTAAAACTTGTTGAGGAAGTTGAGACCTGCTGTGTTTCAACACAGAATATGCCAGGCTGTTAGATGAAGAGAGTGAAGCTTGACATTGAGCAGATGACCGTCCTTCTGAGATAACAGATGTGGAATCAAAGGTAAAGGCCATGGAGGCTTCCTTACCAGACTCCTCAGTAGTGGGTACCAGTGTTGCCGAGGCCAATCTGGAGCTATTAAAATCATCCTTGGCTTGTCTTGTCTGACCTTTAAGAGCACCTTTGGAAGAAGAGGCAGAGGTGGAAAGGCATACACATGAAGATTTTTCCAACTGAAAGAAAGAGCATCCACTTTCCAAGCTGTGTGATGAAACCCCTTTGTGCAAAACTTTGGCAGCTGGTGGTTTAGTGGAGAAGCGAACAGATCTATGTCTGGAGTTCCCCATGACACTGTCAATTGCTGAAATACATGAAGATCCAGTTTCCACTCGTGGGGATCCATGATTTGTCTGCTTAACACATCTGCTAAGGAGTTCTGTGCTCCCGGCAGAAACCTTGCCTGAAGAGTTAGTTGCAAGCTGAGCGCAGTCTCCCATAAAATCATTGCTTGCCTGCATAGAGGATAAGAATGTGTTCCCCCTTGTTTGTTGATGTACCACATGACAGTTGTGTTGTCTGTTAGAATCAACACCTGCCCTGGAAGAAGTAACTCCTTGAAAGCCATTAATGCAAACTGGACTGCTAACATCTCCTTCATGTTGATATGTAGATGCTGTAGTCTGGCAGGCCACTTGTCTTGTATCCACTTTCCATTTAGATGAGCTCCCCAAGCAATGTCCGAGGCATCTGTCGCTAAAATCTGACTCGCCTCTGGCCGGGTCACAGAGAGTCCCTTGTTTAGGTGACATTCCTGTGCCCACCACAAAAATTCTTTTTGAAGGCAAGGTATTATTTGAATGACAGTGTCCAAATCCTGGCAGTGCTGTGTCCATACATTTTTGAGATACCATTGCAGCTTCCTCATATGCAGTTTGGCATTGGGAAGCACCAGAATACAAGATGCCATGAACCCTAATGCTTGAAGGACTGTCCTTGCAGTCAGCACGGACTGATGAGATAGTTGATGGAAGTAAAGGGATAGACTCTTTTGTTTGTCCGGGGTTAAAAAGGCCATCTGGGCTGCTGTATTCAGTCTCACACCCAGAAAGCACATGTCTTGAGAGGGTACTAGACTGGACTTTATTTCGTTCACAGAATACCCTAGGCATCTTAGCACTGCTATAACATATTCCAGATGCTGTAGAAGGTCTTCCTTTTCTTGAGCCAGAATCAGGCAGTCGTCCAAGTAAGGATAGATTTGAATTCCTTTTAGCCTGAAGTAAGCTATCACTGGAGCCAGAACCTTTGTGAACACTCTGGGCAGTAGATAAGCCAAAGGGCAATGCAGAGAACTGATAATGAGAATTTCCAGCTCGAAAACGCAGATACTTCCTGCAACTTAGTCTTATAGGCACATGAAGGTAAGCTTCCTTGAGATCCAAAGTTACCATCCAGTGATCTTTGCCCAGCAGAGGTAAAAGCTGTTGTAACGTCAACATCTTGAACTTGGGAATGTCCAGATAAGTGTTGAGGATAGATAAATCCAAAATTGGTCTCCACGTGTTCCCCTTCTTTGGTACTAGGAACAGGCGAGAATAAAATCCTAGGCCCCTTTCTGAAACAGGGACTGGCTGAATGGCCCCTATTTGGAGTAACAGAGAAATTTGCTTGTGAGCCTCTTCCCTTTGTGGAGGAGGAACGTCTGGCATGCCTTTGAAAGGGGCAATGTATGGAAATAAAACCTGTAACCGTGGTGAATGATATCCAACACCCATCTGTCTTGAGTAATTAAATCCCAATTTTCTTTGAAAAGAGACAGTCTACCTCCCAAAGGAGCTGCCAGACGAGAATCTACTGGCAGCTGAAAAGGCAGGTCATTGGGTCTGTTTACGAAAGGACTGACCCCTGCCCTCAGCAGAAGTCTGAGCAGGTGAACTCCCTGTTCTAGGCCTAAAAGAACCTTGAGCTCTGCCCCTACCACGTCTAGACCTACCCCTAGACTGGGAATCATAAGCAGGATATGTCCATCCCTTAGTAGGCCAATTTCTACTAAACTTGGTGGCTGCACCTGCAAAAATCTTTAACAGTTTGCATAGACTTAGCTTTGTCCTCCATTTTCTTTAAAACTGCTTCCACAGGCGAACCAAACAACACATCAGACTGTAAAGGAGCATCCAAAATCCTTGTCTTAACATGCTCAGCTAAATTCTGATCCCTCAACCAGGCATGCCTGCGAAGAACAGAACTAGTGGCAGCCACCCTCGAGGAGGCCTGTACAGCATCAAAACCACATTGCAAAGAATGCTTACCCACTTGTTCAGACACATGAACTAAATCCAGCAACTCTTTACACTCAATACCTTCCGCCAAAGCATCCACCTTAGATTTCAGTTGTGAAAGGAGATAATTTTGATATTTTAGCATGTGAAACTGGCAATTCAACGCCTCATGGCTAAAGTGGAAGAAGTATACACCTTCTTTCCCCATCTATCCAAAGCCCCTGCCTCTTTATCAGTGTGAACAGGGTTTTAACCACAGAGGCCTTAACACCTTTAGGTCCCTGAGAAACAGTTTCGGGTCTGCCCTAGGACTCTTAAAAGATACTTATGAGCTTCAGGCACCCTATAGTACCTATCAGGTTTAACAGGAGCAGGAGGCAAAGAATCAGGGTTCAGGGAAGCCTCTGCAAAAACATCTTCCACCACATTCAACACAGGAGGTATAGCTAAGGGCCTATGCTGGGGTAAAACAAGAATTCCCTAAGCCTTTTCCTGGAATCAGAGTAATCCTGGCCTTCCCATTTAAAGTGCTCCCTCATGGAATGCAGAGTCTCTGAAAATGAGAAATCCTCAGGAGGAGAAGCTGTAGGAGTGGAATCATCCACATCAGAATCAGAATAAGGAGGAAACTCCTGCAAATCTTCCGCAGAAGACTCAGAAGCCTCTGAACACTGTTCAAAACTATCAAACTCAGGTTCCACCCTAGGCCTCTTATCAGGAGGGGCATAGAACCTCTAATCATAGTAATCAAATCTTCTGCCATTTTAAGCATATGTTTCTTAGGCACAGAACCTGAAGTGCTAGGAGAAGCCCCCACTGAAGCTAAACTTGGCCTACCTCTCAAAGAAGTTTTGGAAACAGAAGGAGAGGCTCTAACTACCTTGGGAAGAGAGGGAAGAACAGTTACCTGAGAAGCCCCCTCAGCCTGGCCTACCTCCTGAGAAGGCACGTCCTGTAACAGTAAAGTCTCTGCCTGAGACTCCAAAGAAACTCCTGGCAAAACCTCTGGCTCCACTGAGCCTTCTAAAGAACCGACGTCCGGGACTGCCGGTTCATCAACCCTAGGCTTCGCTGTTTTGTCCTTGCGCTTCTTGACGAAGCGGGCGTCGGAACATCCGACGGCATTTTATAATTGCAACGCTTCCCAAACACTAACCTGGCACAGTCTAACCTTCTCTTAATAGTGCGTTTGTTAAACCTAGCACAAGAGCGGCATCCAACAACGCCGTGCTCAGGCCCTAAACAAGGTATACACAAGGTATGGTAATCCCTATGAGGTATCTGTTTCCCACAAGAAATACAGTTATTCACTTTTTCTGACATCCGGTTAAATACTGAGGCAAGAAAACCAAAATGTTCCCAACGGGTACTTAGCCAACTCTGATTCGGTCTGAAACTCCGACTTCAGAAAATTTCAGAACGCCAACCTGCACTCGCAAAACTGCTTCTGCATCGGACCATGCGGCAAAAAAGACTGAGGATATGACGTCGGTCATGCGCATTAGTACCCTGACGTACTGACGTCAGTCTAATGCGCCCTGACCGACGTCAGCCATATACTCTGGTATTCGGGCCGACTGGACAGCGGACTACCCCAATAGTTAGGACTGCAGCAATGTGGAATGAAGAACATCAGCCAGTGACACTTAACAGTTAAAGCCTTATTTCAGAAGTGAAACAAAACTTTTAATCTGTAGGCCAAGCCCAGAATTAGGTACATACCTACACAGGTTTCTTGGAAAGAAATGGCTGAGTCAAGGCACACACCCATCAATTAAAAATACCCTTAAGTTCAATAAGGTCACCATAAAAATAATAAACAAAAACTACAAACTGATATTCGACTACTTGCAAATGCACCAACAACAAATGGAGATCACTTTAATGACTATCGCACTAACCACACTTTCCTGCTATTCATGTTTAGTTTCAAAATACCCACTGTTTAACAGAGGAATGCTGTTGGGAACTTTAATAGCTGTTTTCTGGCCACGCCCATACAGAATAAACTAAATCTTGATGTGACATGCTGTCATTACCAACATAAATGTCTTCATCAAGAAGGTTAAAAAAAAAATCCCCGAGGGGACAAGGCATTTTAAACCTGCTGGCAGCTGTCTTGTTAATTACAGAATCAGTACTAAAAGCTGTATGAAAAACAAATAAAACAGTTCATTAAGACTGAATGCAGTTTTAATGAAATGATTAATACAAAGAAAGCAAATAGCACAGTTAACACTAACAAATGATATCAAAATCAGACCCCGTCGCAAGAAATCACAAGTGGATATGCAAAGCATAAGCATTCAGAAAAGTCAGTATGTAAATAAAGTAAGATTTAAAATTTAGTTTAATACAGAATGGGCTATTTTCTTTTTTAAAGTGCAGGTAAATATACAGTAGTTTTAATCTACCCAGTTTTCCACAGGTTCAGAAGTACAGAGGCCATATTTCATTAACCACAGTTTTCAAAAGGTTAAGAAGTATAAATTTAATGTAAATATGCTGATCTGCAATAAGGTACAACACAGAAGAAAATAAAGCATTGGAAGGGCACGCAAAGGAAATGAGTGACCAACCACTTAACCTTTTTATGAGTTAGCATTTGGAATGTTAACGCGCAAGGATGAGTTGGTATTTAGAATGTAAGGATATTTTCCTGTGCAGCTTAAATCCATCTGACCACAACCCCTTTTACCCTATTTTTGCACATGGAGTCAGGGTGCCACTTCAACAGCGACATCATCTAGAGCCAATGTTCACACCTAATGTTGTGAAAAAGTAAAACTTGCTAACTGTGTTAGGCATAAACAAAGAACACATAAAACACATTTTATGAACACAAAAATGTCTAAACTGCAGACGAAACAGTATACAGGCATATGAAAAGATGTGTACAAAACAACAAATTAACCCAACCGTTAACTTGACTTTTACTTAATCATACATCTGAGAATTATAATTTAGGTGGTTGTCCGCATCTGATGTGTACATAGGTTCATAGGTTCATACTAGGCTATCTGCCCTAGGGCATTTATAAGCCTAGCCAGAGTGTGTTTGGCTTTCGCCACCCATTTTAAATTAATTTTGCTATGCCCTTTTTCGAGGTTAGTATACTGTGCCTCTGTCTAACAGTGACACAGAAGTGATACCCGGGGTAAACCTACGATCTCCCATCCACTCATCAAGATTCCTCTTGAAGAGAGTCAAAGAGGGACTCTGCCTAACCTGGACTGGGATTTTATTCCAGAGTGAAGGGAGCCTCTGGGTTATGACTCTGTCCCTCCAGCATGTCCTATTTATTTCAGTGCTGAGGTTCAAGTCTCTCGAGCGCGTAGCTTGATGGGATTTCGATTTTCTGAGATGCAGCATGTCCATTAATTCCGGGTTGGACATGGCTTTATACGTCAGGCACAGATCGCCTCTGAGCAGGCGGTATGCCACTGAGTAGAGCTGGAGTTTCTTTAACCGTCAGCATATGGCATCTGTTTGAGCCCTTTGATCCTCTTGGTGAGGTACTTTTGGGGTCTTTCCAGTTGCTGCAGGTGTCTGGTAAGGTACATCCCAAAAGGGGCATTGTACTCAATTATGGGCCTGATGAGGGATGAGTAAAGAGGCACGATGACCTCCCCTGATCTAGATGTGAATCTCTTCATGATTAGGTGGGCTACATAAAATGTTTTTCTAACCACTTTGGCCACGTGGTTGTCAAATGAGAGATTGCTATCAACTTGGGTCCCCAGGTCCCTAATTACTTCTTCTGTACTTAATGGATTACTGCCTATGTGGTAATTTATGGGCATTTTGTTTTTGCCAAAGGGGATGACTATACACTTTTTGGCGTTTAGCTTGAGGCCATGGCTCTGGCACCAGTTGTCTGTTTCTATGAGGCCCTTTTACAGGATGCTTGTGTCGGCTGGAGAGTTTATTATGGCGCCCAGTTTGCAGTCATCTGCGAACTTGGTCAGCCACAGTCCTTCCGTGTTGGCCTGTACCTCCGAGAAATATATACCGAACAAGAGCGATCCCAGGACTGAGCCTTGTGGGACGCCACTTGTAACTGGTTTGGAGTCTGACATGGCTCCAGCAATTCTAACCATGTGGGTTCTGTCCTTGAGCCAGTTTGCAACCCATCTAGTGACATAGGGGTTTATATTTAAGCTGGTGAGCTTATCTATAATGCCCGAGTGGGGTATTGTATCGAAGGCTTTTGCGAGGTCCAGGTAGGCTGTGTGGACCACCTTCCCCTCGTCAATGGCCTTGGTGACTGTTTCAAAGAAATCAACCAGGTTTAAGAGGCAGGATCTGCCCTTAACAAAGCCGAACTGGGTAGGATCCAGTGTCTGTAGGTCCCCAATATCTTTATTTATGAGGTCTGTGATGATCCTTTCCATAGCTTTGCAGACCAAGCTAGTCAGGCTTATAGTTTCCAGGATCTGTTGAGGCACCACCTTTGTGGAGAGGGACCACTGTTGCTGTACGCCACTCTTTGGGTACATATCCTGTAGTAAGGCTGAGATTGAACAGTAGTTTTATGTTTGGGTTTAGTTCTTCTTGGAGTTCATGTAGGACGCAGCCCGGGACACCGTCTGGTCCCATTGATGCTGTGTTTTTTGCTTTGGAGAGGGCAGCTCTTACCTGAGCATCTGAGATGTCAGGGGGGCAGCACTCTGCTGGGATAGATATTTGCCCTTTTGGTGGGGAGGGGTGGGGAGTTTGCGCTGAACCTGTCAGCTAGGATGTTGGCAAGGTCTGTGGGTTTGGTGTATTTTTAGTCATTTTGGACTAATTCTGAGCATATCTGGGAATTCCCACCCAGGTTCCTAACATAACTAAAGAAAGCCTTGTGATTATCCTTAGTGTCCTGTGCAATTTTTCTCTCGAAGCTGGCCTTAGACGATTTTATGAGTGCTCGTAGTTTTTTGCTAATACTGATCAGAGATGCCTTCCTTTTTTGGGATTTTGCTCATGTTAGAAATGAAAATCTTCTATACATACATTAGTGTTATGTATATCTAAATTTTGACTGAAAGCAAAAACTGTGAAAATGTAATTTTAAGAACAGAATGCATGAGTGTGTGTTTTTTATATATATATATATATATATATATATATATATATATATATATATATTTATATATAAATAAATCAGGATCTTTTTTGAGTATATTCAAATGCAAAACTTCTTTGCAGCATACGAGATATTTACAACTGTTGATTCACATACATATGTCCAAGTCAATGAGTTTGTAAAATAGAGTAGCATCAATTCTCTAATGACACATAAATAAATTGTTCTTTAATAACACTTTGTACTTTTTTCCCTACAGACAGTCACTTCCTTTAAAGAATAAAATGGAGAGAAAAATATATTTTGGGGGTTAAAACATTTTACTGGTTTCTTTAAGACAGTGATACAAAAGTTGCGAACAAGTTTACCACAAGACTGTTTGTCGCTGTGGGGGTGGGAGGTGGGTATGGGCCACTTTCTCTCTCCTTTTCTAACAGCAGTGCTTGTTCAACTGATTGTGAATGAATTACGCGTCCAAAAACAGCTGACATGGCAAAGTCTACATCAAGTAACCCCTTCACAAATCAGAATTTATCACGAACTATTACCGCACACATAGAGCAGCACTGAGTCTCTGTTCTCCCAGCAGTTCCTGACCACTCACTCCTGGAATTCACAAACCATTCCACAACACAATGCTAATACCGGATACAGTCTTAGTGAGAGCCCTTTCCTGCACATGGCCTTCCAAATTACTCCCCCTTCTGCTTTTGGCCCTGACACTGATTGGTAAGTCTGCTGAACCATATCAGGGTGAACAAAGAGGCACCTGGAGCTCTGTCAAAACAAGCTGTCCGTGAAGAAAACAATTAAGTAATAATAAGGCTGGAGCAATTTGCAGGCCCAGGAGAGGCCTGTGGAAAAAGGCCAGCCGTTTAAATACAGTTGCCAGTTTTCTTGTCTCGGATGTCAATCACTTGACCTCTGCTCAAAATGAAAACTCCTCTAAAGACAATTTGTCACTGAATACAAGTCCCAACACATTCATAAAAACAGGTTATAAATTTAGACTTCCCTTTCAGAACTGCTTATTAGCAAGAGAAGAAAACTTTGCCAGGTCTTTGCATATAGAATGTACCTCTTTCTTACACAGGAGGAAAGGTTACTGCTGACCAATAAAACAGGACAAAGCACTGTTTTCCCATTTCACTGGACACTGCACTCTGTGGACTATACATCTGCAGTGTGAAAAAGTTTTCCAGTCCCACAATCACACTAAATGATACAAAGAAAGCTGTCAAATCTGCTGTAAGAAAATAACATTTTCCCCTTAAAAGGATACTACACTGCATAAAAAAAAAACAGAAAGACTTTTCTTTAAATATGTTCATTTGTATCCAATTCATATTTAGTAATACTGAAAGCTACAAATGTACCAGTTAAATATTTGGGAAAAATAAGCAACTTAATTTAATTAAATTCTTATAAGGTGGTTTTCTGACTGACATAAGCCACTTCTCAAAATTATGACCATCAAAGCTGGAAAACAACCTTTTAACAGTCACATATACAAAGTCTAGTTGCGAAGAACTCATTTTTATATGGACATTTACATATCAATTAGGTTAGGGCTACCCTTAGTGAGGGTAACTTTTTTTTCTACAAGTTATGGATACTGTTTGAAATAAAAACAGGGAGAATGCCTCAGTGTTGGTAGACTCTCTTATTTTCTACAGTGACAATAAATGAAATGAATTCCCTAACTAAAGCAGAGTTTATAACAAAGTCGAACATTAGAAATATAAATGATGAATTACAGCTGCGGTTCAGACATAAAAAGATGGCACTGAAAAAAACCCTTTACAAGAGGTTTAGAGAAAGTACAGTTGTGTACCTACCATAAATGTAGATGTTCAAGGGTATTCACTGTTGCAGTCATTACTCTTAGGTTATCCTGCTGGCAGGCTACCCGCAGTCGGCCTGAATTCCAAAGTCTTGGTCCAGCGTCGGTTGCTGTCATCTCTTCCCTGACGTCAGTGCGCCAGGGGTATAAAAGATGCAGCCGACGCCATTTTCTTCAGTTTTTCTTGCCCCAGATGTCAGGTGCCCCCAAAAGGGTAGGCTAAAAAATATGCCAATAAACATGCATGCACTAAGGTAATCATTTCCTTCATCTACAAGCAAATACACCACATAGGCTGTACAGAATAGAGAAGTACAGATAAGACCCAGCAAAAGAAAGGGGGATGGTGGGTGGGTAACCTGGACTGCAACAGTGAATACACTCGAACATCTTCAGTTATGGCAGGTACACAACTGTACTATGTTCATCGTGTTTCACTGTTGCAGTCATTACTCTTGGGTTGAATCCCAAAGCTAAGGATGGGTGGCTGGAGCTAAATAGGATTAGGAGAGGCTATGAGGCCCTGCAGAACTGCAGTGGCAAAGCCTGCTCTGGATTTAGAGTAGAGAGGTAAGTGGTAGTGCTTTGTAAAAGTGTGCACTGAACTCCAAGTTGCAGCCTCTAAGATGTCTTTGGTCGGTACTCCTCTGAGGAAGGCTGCTGAAGTGGCTGCTGCTCTGGTTGAATGTGGCCTAATGCCCTTAGGCACTAATTTGCCATGTTGTGAATAGCAGAAATGAATGCAATGGCCTATCCATTTTGAAATAGTCTGTTTTGAGATAGCCTTTCCTTATGATCCTGCAACATATGCCACTAAAAGTTGCGCAGTCTTTCTGAAAGCTTTAGTCCTGGTCCAAGTAGAAGCGTAGCTGTCTGTGTATGTCCAAAGAATGCAGAAGTCTCTCACCCTTGTTCTGTGGGTTTGGATAAAAGATAGGCAAGTGAATGGTTTGGTTAAGGGCCACACTGGACACCACCTTAGGCATAAATGTCGGGTTTGTCCTCAGAGAAACCCTGTCTGGATGGAAAATGATAAAAGGTTCCACAGCCATGAGTGCCTGTAACTCCGAGACTTGTCTTGCAGAGGTTATTGCTAGGAGCAGAGCTGTTTTCCAGGATAAGAATTTTATATTCACTGTCAAGGCTGGCTCAAAAGGAGGCAGTGTGAGTTTTTCCAAGACATAACTGAGGACCCATGCAGGTATTGGTGCTCTCCTTGGATGTCTTATGTTTTTGGCCCCTCTGAGGTACTGCCTTATTAAAGGATGAGAAAAGATAGGTGGTTCCGTATTGTAATGGGCTGAAATGGCAAAGGCATGGATCTTAATTGATGATAAAGATAGGCCTTTGTCCACCATCTCAGTTAAGTATTGTAAAATCTGAGGAATATTTGGTACAAACGTGTCAATTTCTTGTGCCTGGTTCCAAGCACAGAATCTCTTCCATTTTTCTGCATAAGATTTTCTGGTACTGGGCCTCCTGGCCTCCAAAATAACAACCATCACAGCTTTGGAGAGAGGAGTCTTCTGAATGGCTTCATTATCTGCCATGCTGCCAGATTTAAGGTCCTGAGTTGGCTGTGCAGGATCTGATTGTTTTGTTGGGTCAGTAAGTGAGGAATTTGAGGCAATGTCCAGGCTGGACCTTGAGACAAGGTCTTTAGTAGTGGGTAGCAGTGCTGGCGTGGCCAGTCTTGGGTAATCAGTATCATTTTTGGCTTCTCTTGTCTGACCTTTAGGAGTACCTTGGGGAGGAGAGGCAGTGGAGGAAAGGCATATACTGTTATGTTTTTCCAGCTGAAGGATAAGGCATCCACTTTCCATGCTTGCTTGTGATAAGTCCTTGTGCAGAATCTCTGTAGTTGGCAGTTGTGAGGGGAGGTAAATAGATCTATGTCTGGGCATCCCCATTTCCTTGTTATCATGCTGAAGACTTGTGGATCCAGTTTCCACTCGTGGGGATCCATGAGGTTTCTGCATAGTTCATCTGCCAGAGTATTTATCTTTCCTGGCAGGAATTGTGCTTGCAGGTGAACTTCATAAGTCAATGCTGTGTCCCACAAAGTCATGGCTTGTCTGCAGAGGGGGTAGGAATCAGTGCCTCCCTGTTTGTTTATGTACCACATGACTGTAGTATTGTCCGTCCTTATCAGTAGTTGTCCTGGATGGAGTAGATCCTTGAAAGCTGTCAGGGCTTTCTGAACAGCTAGCATCTCTTTTTGATTGATATGAAGATGCATCTGGCTTGCGGGCCATGTGCCCTGAATACATTTTCCTGCCATGTGGGCCCCCCAGGCATAATCTGATGCATCCGTTGTTAGTGTCTGCCTGGCTGTGGGTAAAGTGAATGTCTGTCCCTTGTTGTGGTGACAGGCCTGTGCCCACCATCGAAATTCCTGTTGAATGAGGGTAATTAATGTTTCCAGGCTGTGGCAATGTTGAGTCCAAACACTTTTTAGATACCATTGTAGTTTCCTCATATGCAGTCTGGCATATGGAATTAGCAGAATGCAGGATGCCATGAAGCCCAAAGCCTGCAGAATGTTTCTTGCAGATAACGGAGTCTTTGTTGCCAACATTTTGAAGTAAGAAGTCAGTTGCCTTTGTTTGTCTGGCATGAGATAAGCCATCTGGGCAGTTGTATTTAAGCTTGCACCCAGAAATATTATCTCTTGAGAGGGTACTAGTTTTGATTTCTTTTCGTTTACTGTGTACCCTAGGCAAATTAGTAATCTTTTTACAAATGCCAGATGCTTTAGTAGAATGTCCTTGTTCTCTGCTTGAATAAGGCAGTCGTCCAAGTAAGGATATATCTGAATTCCTCTTTGTCTGCAAAATGTAATTACTGGTGCCAGGCATTTTGTGAAGACCCTGGGCACAGTAGATAAGCCAAAGGGCAGTGCAGAGAATTGGTAGTGCGTTGAGCCAGCTATGAATCTGAGGCATCTTCTGCAAGACTGTCTGATTGGGACATGCAAGTATGCCTCTTTTAGGTCCAAAGTTACAAGCCAAGCCTTCTTGCCCAGCATGGGCAGAAGCTGTTGCAGAGTCAACATTTTGAATTTTGGAACGTCCAGAAATGTGTTTAGAATAAACAGGTCCAGTATTGGCCTCCAGGCTTTGTCCTTTCTGGGTACCAAGAAAAGTCTCGAGTAAAATCCTTGTCCCTGCTCTTGCTGTGGTACTCGCTGAAAGGCCCTCATGTCCAAGAGGGATGAAACTTGCTTTTGTACCTCTGCCCATTGATTGTGTGGCAGGTCTGGCATACCTTTTGCCCTTGGCAGGGTGTGAAAGTGTAACCTGTAGCCCTGAGACACTATATTCAAGACCCATTTGTCCTGGGTGATCATGTGCCAATTTTGTAAAATAAAAGTGCTAGTTTTCCCCCCAAGGGGCCTGCCAAAAGATAAGTGCTTGGTGCTGGCAGAGGAAAGTCATTGGGACTGTTTCCTGTATGGCTGTGATTTGTCTTCTCCGCTTTTGCAGGTAGAGCCTTGGGGCTGGGATTTGCCTCTGGGGCATCTGTATCTGCCTCTTTGTGCCCTGTCTGACACTGGAAAGGACCAATTCTTTGTAGGCCAGTTCCTGCTAAATCTGGGTGGCTGCACCTGTAAGAAATTCTTAACTGTCTGCATAGATTTCGCTTTGTCCTCCATTTTCTTCAACACCTCCTGCTTTAACACCAAACAAAGTATCATGCTGTAATGGAGCATCTAATAATTTTGCTTTAACATGATCAGGCAGATTCTGTTCCTTTAACCAAGCATGCTTCCTAACGACAGAACCAGTAACAGCAGCCCTGCAAGAGGCCTCCAGAGAATCAAAGCCACATTGCAAAGTATGCTTTCCCACTTGTCAAGTTGCATGCAATAAATCAAGCATTTCCTTGTTTTCTGCACATTCAGAATTTTTTAACATTTTCTGTTTAAGCAGTGACATTAAGTATTGCTGATATTTAAGCATATGAAAATGACAATTTAAAACTCTCACAGCCAAGGTAGCAGCCGTGTAAACCTTTTTCCCCCATCTGTCCAGTGCCCTTGAATCCCTATCAGAGGGGATAGGGTTTTTTTGCAGTGGAAGCCTTGACCCCTTTGGGACCCTGAGAAATAGTTTCTGGGTCAGCTGCAGAGTTTTTATAAAGAAATTTATGTGAATCTGGAACCCTGCAGTATCTGTCTGGCTTAACAGGTGCAGGGGGTAAAGAGTCAGGAGACAGGCCGGACTTTGAAAATACATCATCTACAATGTCTAAAACAGGGGGGATAGCAAGAGGCCTCTGCTGAGGTAGTAAAAGAAAGTCTCTGATCCTTTTCTTAGATTCTGAGTAGCCTTGGCTCTCCCAGTGGAAGTGCTCCCTCATGGTATGCAGGGTTTCCCCAAAAGAAAAATCCTCAGGAGGAGAGGCTGAAGGGATAGATTCTTCAGCATCAGAATCCTCATAGGGAGGAAGAGAGTATTCCTGTTGAGAAGAGGAGTCAGAGGAAATGGAAACCTGATCTGAAGATTCATATTCTGTCTCTTGCCTAGGCCTCTTATCAGGAGGGAGATGGAAACCCCCTGATCAAAGTAATTAGGTCTTCGGCCATTTTGAGCATCTGTTTTTTAGGCATGGAGGCCTGTCCATGGGCTTGCTGCACTTGTTTCTTTGTCTTTAGTGGGGCTTTAGTCTTTGCCTTTGAAGCTGTAGTTGGTTTTACATATAACTGTGTAGGCCTGAAAACACCCTCAGAAGCCGATGCCTGCTCAGCGGCTCCAGACCCATCTGAGGGAATAATTTCCAAGTGTCCAATACCTTGAGTTTCCCGCGGCCTAGTCTGCTCCACGTGGGAGTCAGAAGTGGCCTGCGGCTTTGAGGTAGTGGGTGTCAGGGGCTGTGAAAGCGCCTCACTGAGAACCAGCGACTGGCTTAGAAGAAGCCTCATCGTCAGTTTTGGACCTGAGATGCCTGTCCTTTTCCTTGCGTTTCTTGTGAATTGCGGTAGTCGGATGGCTATCCGACGACATCATGTAATTAAATCTTCGGCCAAAGTAATGAAATGCAAAATCATACCGACGCTTAACAGTGTGTTGGTTAAATCTAGCACAAAACCTGCAATTAGCAACATTGTGATCAGGGCCTAGGGAAGGAATACAATAAGAATGGAAATCCTTATGAGGTATTTGCTTCCCACAAAAAATACAATTATTAACTTTTTCTGACATCAGTCTGAAGCAAGAAAAAAAGTTTCCCCAACGGGGTACTTGGCTTTAAATGAAGACTTCGGATCTGAAATTCGAACACGAAAATTTAAGGAGTCAGCCGAACGGCACTTGCGAACTGCTTCTGCTTCGGGCACCACGAGGCAAGAAAGACTAAAGAAAATGGCGTCAACTGCATCTTTTATACCCTGGCGCACTAACGTCAAGGAAGAGGTGACAGCAACTGATGCCGGACCAAGACTTTGGAATTCAGGCCAACTGCGGGTAGCCTGCCAGCAGGATAACCCAAGAATAATGACTGCAACAGTGAAACACGATGAACATCAAAGCCATAAGCAGTTAAAATGAAAGCCTTCAGATTTACCTGTTGATGACTCCCACAGACACGTACCCCGAATAAGAATATAAGGCTAACAGACTGCAGAAATCTGTGTATGTCAGAAAGTAAAAGGAACACAAGCTTTCTGGATTTCAGCTCACTGTATCCAAAAATGGGGGGAGAATGGCTGCACACTGCAAACTTTTTTTTACTTTTATTTGGCAATGCTGATTGGATGAAGATGAGGAGTGATGCTGCAAGTCATATACTTGCAGGCAATATCCTACCAACACCTATACTTTGGAATAATGCTAACTCTAAATGCCTATATACATCGTCTCTGTTGCACAGGAGGTTACTGCCCTGACCATACCCCAATCGATGTTGGTGCTGAAGAAGCACAGCCAGGAAAAGATGGTAGTGACTGAGGTAATCTTACTGGGTTTATGTTTCTGCACTGAAAAAAATTACAGCGAATGGCTAGCAATTGAATGGTAAACAGTAAAAGTTTAACATACTGAAACAGTTTAACACTAAAAAATAATTCAAATGGCCAACATCGTGAACATAACCAACCAAGGCTGTGCCCCCCCCCCCCAACTATATATATATATATATACCAACACCAAGATAGCATTGCAGTGATGAATAGGCCAACTTTAAAAAAAAAGGTTTTCTTCGCTTACCTTATGCATTGCAGTACTTCGTGGTTGTTAGCCAACTATGGCCATTCAATGAATTATTTTTCACTGTTAAGTATGTTTCATACGTTAAACTTTTGCTGTTTAATTGTTGATTATTAGCAGCTCGCTGTAATTTTTTTCGATGCAGGAATATAGACCCAATCTTACTCATGCCAGGAGTGGTGATGCAGCATGACTTTGCTGTATGAGTGTTCACATTTGGTGAACACATGCTGCCAATGTAGCACCTCACAGGAAAGGGCAACACATGACTGACAAAATAGTACACAACCACTGTGTCTGAAAGGACTCATTTGCACCCAGGTACTGTAGGCTCTGGTTTGGCAGTGTGCCATCTGGTAGCAATGTGGAGGGGGGGGAGTTAGGCCAGCATAGAATAACTCCACAATATATTAATGACAGCATGAAGCTCCCAACTCTTACTCACACTGCCAGTCAACAGGACAGGGAAGGAAAAGGGTCATGAGATACTAGAAGGTCTCAGTTGGGGAGAAAGAAAAAACATATACACTTTCACTCATAATAATAAGCATGATATGAAAACTGGATACATTTATTCTGGTCCCAGGCAACCTAGAAAGTAAAGATCACAACCGCTACTTTGCCCAAGGGGCACACTTTAAAAATTATACCCCCCCCCCCTCCAGCATAAGAGCGAGCTAAACTCCAATCCTTTTTTTTTTTCTTTTTTGAGCATTCTAGTACGGAAGAGGGTGGGGAAACGATAAGCAGGAAAACTTTTCAAAATTATAGTGCTAGTTGTTACAAAAATGATCACGCAATACTAAACATTTCAAAATATCCAACAGATAAAGACCATCTACTTACTGCACAGCTGCTCTGCTTAGTCAGTTAAGGTAATTATGTTTTGATCTCTCCATTGTGTGTGACTTTAACAAAGAAATACTTCCTGAAACAACTGACTGGACAGCAGCAGAACAATGTCATAGGCAGACAGCCTTGTACTGTGTTCTGCTGACCCTCCTGGGATTTCACCCCTTTAGGTCTAGGTCATTAAATGATCCCACAAGCATGGTAACTACATTCATAGTAACACTTAAGAAAGGGTATCCTCGGTCTTGAAAAAATAAAAAAATAAGTTGCACTCTGCCCGCAAAATTTGAGAAAGCAAATATTCTACAAATATTCAGCCCAGATCCTTGCTGCATAAATGGATTACAGATCAATCTGAAATACACATCCATTCATTAAATAAAAAGTAAAGTCAAGCCCAAACCATGCAACATGTGGACTAAAACTACAATGATTCCAAAACATTGTAGTAGTTTTGGACACTTAAAACTGTAAAAGTCACTGGTCAGTGCAGTGGATTATTGGGATAAAGCCCTAATTATGGCCCATGTGACCCTCAAGTGCTGGCAGGGAGGGATGGGCACACCTATGCCAGGGGAAGGGCGTTCATGCAAGTGGTTCTTGTGGGTAGGTGTGGTCCATAGGTGGCAGTAGTTCTTAGATGTAACAGGAGAATGTGGGAGAATACCAAGGGGTTGGTCATAAATAAAAAAATAAATAAATAAAAATTCCCCGACAGAAGCAATTAATAGCACCCCCCCCCCCCCCCAGGATCGTCTTGGGTTCTGTGTCAGCTCCAGCCTTAAAACAAAGTCTAACGACAGTAGGACAGACTTGTAGAACCAGTGATAGGCAGAAGGCACTGGGGATAGCTGGAAAGAATGAAGCAGAAAGGGTACAAAAACTGTAAAACCCATCTTTTCCCTTAAAGGCAAGCCCTCCCTGAAACATGCTACATACACTGATTAAATCAACTCAGTAACTACAGCAGTTCGAAGAAAAAAAGTCTGAACTGTACTGACTAGGGAAAGACGAGGTTGCGTACTGCTGTCTTGGGATATTTTTGAAAAAGGTATAAGCTACTGCAAGGCACAAAAAAGTATTGGTTCTACAGGGGCTAATGATCACCTCTTTGCATTTTAAAGCTGCCTTGCAATCAGATAATCTATGTACAGATACTTATAAACAGGTATCTAGTAGACAGAATTGGGCCCAGGCTCTGGAAAACTACCCATGTAGTTTCCTGTAAAAACATGAGACAAAATACATTGCTTCTGTTATTGACTTATTTCCACATACAGTTCAGTGGTTACATGCTTTGATACACAGCTATCAAAGCATATAAGGGACAAAATGTTGCCATCCAACGCATAGCACAGATTCCAATAAACACATGGTGTAGAAACAGCACTGATCATTCTGACAGCCACAGAATGTCACCATACTTGGGTGCTACTCCATGACTTCAGTAATGTCTCTGATATTCTTTCACTTCCTTTTCTACTAGTGGGACTTGAACTACTTAACCTTAGTAGCAACCACACACCTGTCAACCTATCTCGCACACAAGTAAAGAGTGGGATGGGGAGCAGGAAGTACCAAATGGGAGCCAGGTAAACAAGAATAAATAAAGTGGCAAGGTCCGAGTCCAATGTTGCAAGGAAAAATGCATGATGGAAGGATGGGGGTTACCTGGAATGGAAGGAGAAAGAGACAAGACAGAAAACAAAGCAGTGACAGCTTGGTTATATATGTGAGAAAGAGACAGGAAAAATACAGCACTGCAGAACAATGGAGACGGGGAGAATTAAAAGAAAGGACAGACTACCAAAAGGTGACAATTTCTTCATACCGGTTAATAATCTACAAGCCATAATTTAATGCCAGATGGACAGCACACTCAGGAGTGCAGTACCACTGCAATGTCAGCAATGAAAAATGAACCAAAGTACCAGGTGTAGGAATAGAACCCACAATTTTCTGACCCTCCAGTTTCAAAGGTGGGTGTGCTATTTGTCATAGCCATTATTAAAAACTATAATGCTGCACCCATTGATAGTCAGAACAGATTTCAATTCTATGCAACCCTAAAATTGGATTAAGTGGGTAAACGGAGAATGAATACATTAGCAAAGAATGCAAAGCAGTACATGACACTACGAGACATTAAGGAAAGACACAAGAAAAAGATACTATGAAAGGTAAGCACAAATGGTGAGCATGATGCCAGGAAATCTCTAGCAACATTTGTACTAAGGAAAATACACACACCGCATCGTAAAACAAGTATCAAAAGCTTGCAACAGACTTTCTTTCCAACTAAATACATGAACAAATAGTAATAATAATAATAATAATAATAAAAGCTTGCAAGATTTTCTTTCCAACCTCAAAATGAATGAATGAATAAATAAATAAAAAGAAAAAAATCTATCAGAGTATTCTGACATCAAGCCCAGCAGACTTCAATGTTTTTTTTTTTTTGTGACTAAAGGACTGGACCGTGCTGTATAATGAGACATGAAACCTATACTTTTCAGTCTGACCCAGGTAGGATGACATCCCAAACAACTAGGGTGCTGTCAAGAAACAGGCTGGTCTTACCTCATTCTAAACTGCAAGAGATGTTAAACCAAGGTCGCAACTGCTTGAGTTGGTGGTAGCTCAGGTGGATGTAAAAGATCGCATGACACTATCAAAAATAGTAAGATAAATTCCCTGATGCCCTGGCAAATCTCCCCTAGTAGTATAAATACCACCGCAGGTCTCCCTTGAAAAGAAGCTTCTAGCCTAGTGGGACTAATAAAGTTAAAAAAAAAAAAAAAAAGAAACAGTACACCTGAGAAATTGACATAACACGAACAGAACAGCACGCAAAATGCACAACTCTTGGAGCAAAATTTAATGGTTATGTTCATTTTCTTTTTTTTTTTTATTCTGCCTATATACTCAGATTGCATTTGCATGCATACACAGGTCAGCTGCATATTCGTTCAATTTATTCTGTACAAGAAAGTGAACAATTACACTGAAAATGCCTTGCAACTCTATAAGCAATGCACTGAACAGATTCAGGGCCTACTTTGCAAAAGATTCTTGCATTTGTTTAAAGATAAATCAATAAGAAAATGCGTTAAGTCTGTGCACAAATGACTGAGAGATATCACAGACATAAAAACAATCCAACATACAAGTAACATTTTCTATCTGTACACATACTAAACTAGAACTTACTCTCAGAGTGGAATACAATGTTACCTTTATCATACACTAAGTTTTAATTGAAAATACAATTTTGCATGTTACCACATGCTGCAGTCAGGAACTTCACAATCAAAACTACCTAATAAACCTCAAAGCCTGGCATGTCTCCAAACAGAAACATTTTTTCCTTCTTGTTAATGTGTTGAGTGAAATTTAGTGAGATAAATGTAATTTACAGTAATAACAGTTAAAAGAGGATTGCAAAATATGTTTGGTGTTCTGGATAGGGTTAGACTTTCTCCATATAACCCATGTCTCATTGTTAAATGCTGCCAAGGGAGTACAACTCATTTCCTGCCACAGCACAGCACCCCCACACCCTACATCAGGCAGAATAAAGACTACAGCACTCATGCAGAAGATGTGTCAACAAGCACACATGCTACTTTACAAGGACACTCCCATATTGTGCCCCTACTCAGCGGAGGAAGAGTCAGGTGAAAAGGGAAAGGCCTACAAGACAGCAAAAACCACTAGTACACAAGTAAAAGTCTTAAGGAAATACAACAGAATGTATTCTAGTAGTAAAAACCTTATTGAAATTCACAGACCTTGGACTAGAAATGTTTTTGCTAAAAATTAAAATGTTACATTTTCTACATCAAGTAGCAGGGATCTATTTATTTATTATTACTATTTATTTGTTTATTTACATTTGTTTACCAGGAAATTCCAACTGGACACAGGTCCTTTTTCAGCAGTGGCCATGGGAGAAAAGCTCCACAGAATGTCATGGTAACAACAACAATCAATGTAGTTATACAGTAGAGATGATCATGACATGGAGAAATACAGGAGCAAATTAGGTACAATTGAGTAGTAAGCCTGAGAAAAAAAAAGAAGTAAACCACAGTGCTACAAATTTTCTAAACAGTAACTTGTTGTTTGTCTTTCAGCTTTTCCCAGTTAGGGGTCGCCACAGCGGAACTCCGGTCCGCTAATGATTGGCAGTAGATTTTTATGGTGCAGAGTTGCCAGCTCGACACCCAACCTTCAACGAAGGCACGCCCATTCACGCATGTCTTTCGGAATGCAACTCGACCGCAGGGAGGACATGCAGACTCCACACAGAAGGCACTCCCCGCACTCCAGCCGAGAATCGAACGGGATAACCTCTTGCTGTGAGGCAACAACGCTACTGCTGCACCACCACGGATTTTCTAAACAGTAACTAAATAACAATAATAATAGACTAAATGATAACTAAATCCTGAAAGGATTAATGATGCTGAAAGGGTCACAGGCAATCTAAGGATGGCACAAGGTACACTGATGGGTTCAGACAGGAAGCTGTGAGGGAACTACTAACAGAAAAGGAGCTACAAGGTACAAAGGCTAGACAGCCTCCAAGAACAGATAAGAGATAACATTGTTAAGATGGAGAGAAATGAGAAGGGAAGGAATAAAGCAGACACATCATATGGTGCTCAGCAGGAAGCTATGAAGGAACTAGTGACACCTGAGGAGAAGTGCAGAGGCCAGACGTTCTCTAACCCTAGGTAACTGGGGAAACAGCAAAATACATGGGTGGGTGCGCAGCAAAGCTATGCAGCATCTAACTAAGCCATGAAATGGTACCAATTGAATAAAGATGCATAACAGCAGAGTGTTATTGCAAAATGGGGTTTAAACATGGAGGCAGGTATCTGCAGGCCAATCGCAACTACTCTTGGTAAGAGGATGGACACCTAATGCCTTAATAAGCTGAAAGGGACCTAGAGAGATCAAAACTTACTTAAAGTAGAGTATAATTTTACATTTCATCGCTCAACAAAATGTAACAGAAATGTGCAATAACAGAACTTTACCTCCCAGGAAGCCAGATGTCATTCTCTCACCACAGTGACATCTGTGTGTGTGTGTGTGTGGGGGGGGGACACCATGTGAGATATATTCAGTTCTGAAGCCCATTCAGGGAATGAGATAATAGGCTTATCAAACACAAGTAAGGAAGGCCCACAAAGAAGGGTATGGACTTACAGTATAAGGAGGAGAGAGAGAGAGAGAGACAGAGCACACTGCACATTTAATCCCTGAAGGAAGGTGGAAGTAGGGCGAAGTACATAAGACACAATCAGAAGGCAGACAGAAGATGCATCATTAAAGAAAAGGACAGTGTGGTAGATTAGGGGAGAAGTGGCAGTTTGGGAGGTGGAGGGGTTCAAGTCAGATCTACAGAAACATTAATTACGAAACATGTGGTGACACCTAGGAATGACCACCTGGAAGGAGGTTGAGAAACAAAAGTTGAAAAAGCACATTCAGAAGAGCCCAAGACAAATGGTAAAAAACAGGAAAAATAGCGGAAGATGTTGGAGTATAAAAGCAGACTATAATGCTTGGATTAAGACCGTTGACTCTTTGGGCGTTTTCCATGTTTTTGTTCCTATACAGACTCGTATCTATACCTACAAAATGAAAAATCCAAGAGGCACTTGTTGATAATAAAAGACTGTTAGCAGCTGCTCTGTCCAGCCAAACAGATTTATCATTGTAGCCCCTTCCCCACCTGCACCCCACCATAATACAATGCATCAGCACCAAAACATACTCTCGCTCCTCAGACAGCAAAACTTTTATACACTGTTTAAAACAAAATATTACAACAAAAACATCAGTCATCAGAGGACACCATCTGGGAGAAGGACCAGAAGTCCTATTCCCACAGCAGGAATGCTAGAATGTGCAGGCACCAAAGCCTTCACAGCACTTTAGCTGAGTAATGTGGGTGTGCAGAGGCATGAAGCAGCAGCATTAGCCCAATATTAGTGGCCAGCCAACTCTGTGGTGTGAAGACAAATGAACCTTGACATGTCACAGGTAACCCAAGTTCAATTAGCAGCTCAGGTGAACTTAGAAGCTGGCTAAGGAGGAGGGGAGAGTGTGTCCACTGCCATCACCATGCTTAACATACAACATACAAGGAAAATGTACATGCCCAATGATCACTGGGAACAAAAATATTAAATATCCCACAGGCAATGGGATAATTTGGGAACAGGGACACAAATGTCTTGAAACAATAGGAGTTAGCTGTTTCTTATTGACATTAATCAGAAAAATGGTAGGGATATAAAATCCATCAGGAGGCACATCTCTCTTCTAGGGTATTTCCTGCCTTGCCTATGTACCATACCCTATCCACACACACCTCCTTTTTCTCTATCCCTCTACATCATTGCCACTGCTGCTCCTATCCTTGTTGTCATCTCTGCTATGAACCATTCCACTCATATTCAAGATGCTTACTGCTCCATACCTATTAACTCTGACATGTACTTTTATACCATATTTATTTTAAATCAATGCCCATGACTGTTACTGTAGTGCCTTCTAGGTCTTTATGAAACTGTAGTTGTATTTCTGTATTTTTTACTGTATGTGCAACACATTTAATTTGTATGTGGAACTCTTCTCCCTGGGCCTCCAGTGAAAATGGGCTCACCTAGGCCCAGTGGAGATTCCCGGTAAACAAATGCAATAAAATAAAATAAAATATAAAAGGCCCAGTTATAAATCTTTTAAGCCCAGAAAAAAATACTAGGTGGAACTCATATGAACTCCTTTCTATTACCCCACAAGCAAATACAAATACTGCAGAAAAAACATCCACTTAAGAACTTTCCAAAAGCCCTCTTGCTGCAGTACTCTCTGCTCTCCAGTTATTTCCAATATTTTTATTTTTTTTATACCTTTCCATCTTGCCACCCCCAACACCTCACCACACTGATCTAGCCATGCTCCCAATGTATGACCAAAGTCATCCTGACAGCTAAGGCAAAGGTAAAGACAAATTCAAAAATCAGCAGGTGATGGTTCAGATTTCTTACTTTATACACTACCCTTCTGGGACAGGTAATCCAGCAAAAAATACCACTGAGAAAGACATCATAGTCTAATATCATAAACTAGATTAATATCTGGCAAACAGCAAAGCTGACCCTGTGGAAAACAAGATTTAGTGACTGCATATAGAGTGCAGTAAGCTCCCTAACCTGGACGCTTGAGACTGCATATAGAGTGCAGTAAGCTCCCTAACCTGCATGCTTGAGACTGCATATAGAGTGCAGTAAGCTCCCTAACCTGCACGCTTGAGACTACATAGAATGCAGTAAGCTCCCTAACCTGCACGCTTGAGACTACATATAGAGTGCAGTAAGCTCCCTAACCTGCATGCTTGAGACTGCATATAGAGTGCAGTAAGCTCCCTAACCTGCACGCTTGAGACTACATAGAGTGCAGTAAGCTCCCTAACCTGCACGCTTGAGACTACATATAGAGTGCAGTAAGCTCCCTAACCTGCATGATTGAGACTGCATATAGAGTGCAGTAAGCTCCCTAACCTGCACGCTTCTGACTGCATATAGACTGCAGTAAGCTCCCTAACCTGCACGCTTGAGTTATCAGTAATTAAAACAGCAGCTGTTTACTCATTTATCATTTGTTAGGTAAGCAAATGGGCTGGTCCATGAATAATGTTATTTAAGTTTTATTGTGTTAAAGTTTCTTATAACCTAGCTTGTTGCTGCAAAGTGTTTCAAGATTAGCCTTAGCTGACTAACAAACTAATAAAATATATGGTATAACTAAGAGCAAAATACATTATAAACCTACAAATCCACTTCTAAAACATGTGGTCAGCTTTTTAGCTCTATGCACTACATGGAACCATGATGTATCATTAAGATGATTAAGTGAATTTTTATTGGCAGTGTGAAATGAATTATAACCAGCTTCTGAGCACACTGGAGAACCCAGACATACACAATCCTTAATGAAGGACATTGTTTTAATGTGGTGCATAGCATCTAAGAGGATACAGAGCTAGAGATGACTGACATAAAACTAAGGGTGATGGACATAAGAGACTCCCACTGCTTCTAGCATGCTTAAAGTAACAGAACATTGGGAATAAACCAAACACAAGTAGCTAGAATTACAAAAAATATAATTGCCTTGAGTGCACAGAATAAAGTTAACCTTCTTCCAAGGGTATGCAACAGCCTGTTCACTTAATTTACAAGAGTAAAGATACTGTAATTAGGGTAGTGACAAATTACTGCAGATGCGACAAGGACCTCCAGTTGTACAAAACAGGATAATCACCCTCTGTTTGTCACTATACCACTACCAGTGACCTGGCAGCTATATTTATTTGTTATACACCTACAACACTTATGCCATGTCCATAGGCCAGCTCAACCAAACTGCTGCAGCTTTCAAATGCTTCATGTGTAAATGTTTCCACACCCCCAATAAATAAATACACAACTTTCCAGCAGTTTCTACAAACACATTCTCCATTTATTAGGTTAACAGCTTATCCAAACGCTGTCACCATCTAGATTCCCATTTAATCTTTATAAGAGCACCAAGGTCCGACATGTGATCCTACATGTTCGTGCCATGTCCACTGGGATTTTTTTATTGGGTATCACTACTTCCCAAGGACAGGGACCATGGACTAGCCCCCCCCCCCCCAAAAAAAAAAAAAAACCCAGTGAGGAGAAACAATCTGTGCATACTGCATTTCACTTTGTCTTTGTCCTGGGTCATGCCTAAAAAAAGAATGTGAATATATTATAGATATGATTCTGTGTAAGGGGAAAACAAGTGTACATTTCCACTATGTACCACATAATAACTTCACTGCCATCTTCTTCTTTAAACCTACTTTAATTAGACTGACAGTTTTTAGAATGTTACAAGCCTCTTGCTACTTCTTAATATTTAATGTTCATTTTCTATGTGATCTGTCTTTAAATTATGCTGCCTAACACATCATTCCTTATATTTTCTCAAATAAAGTAAATAAAGGCATAAACAAAACCCACTTCTCTCTCTTAAGCCTCTTTATCGATTTCAAAATACATCCAAAAAATGTGCAGTCTAAAACTATATTGTTAAATAAGCACTATTCAGTTACAAATATCATATTGCATCAGAAAAGGACTGCAGTCAGTCGTGTGTAAAATCCAATAATTAACCATCTTTCTTGGTTCTCAAAAGAAAGTTGAGAAACTCACTCCAGCAGACCTACAAAAACATATTCCATCTCCTCCATGTTTTGAGGGATTTTACTCATTACTCTGGGCAGGAAATAGTTAATGGCCTGTCCTGCTCCACCTAGTGAAAACGAAGACAACAGAGGCATTGTACTATGAGCACAGCTTCCAGGGACAGACATTTCTGTTTACAGCCCAATTCTCAGCCTGTCAGGATTTAACTATTATGCATCAGGCCTGAACTTTCACACCAGCAGGGACTAGTCTGTCCTGCAAGGCCTGCTGCTGTTCACCTTGTATGAACAGAAATAGCAATACATTCAGTATTTTCTTTTTTTTTTTTTTTTGGGGGGGGGGGGGGGGTCATGACTACTAACAAAAATTCAGTAAAACGCAGCAAGGATACCAACTCACAGACTCACAGCCTAGCAAGCGCTTCAGAAAAGGTAAAGACCCAGCCAGAGCTGTATCTCATAACAAATCCTTTGGTTTCAGCATCCCACCACCACTCTATCCTAAAAATGAAAATGCCAATATTTCAGATTTACAGAAAAGGTTATAAAATAACTGCAAATACAGCTGAAAACAGAACTTCAGCAATGAAGCCCAGTAACATGAAAAGAAACAACTGTAGTGGCATGTCGAGCTTGCATGTGCTCATTCCAAGTCTCAGTCTGGCTAAGAACGACACGAGAGAGGGGTCAAGGAACATACATGTCTTGTTTAGTAGCAGTCTGTACGATGTTCATTGACTGGGTGGACAAAACTACACAGTGCAGAAACCAAACAATGCAGTTTCCTTCATGCACATTTCTGAAACATTCACAGTATGGAATCTGGTTGTTGAAGCCGATACAATGCACTAAATCTCAAAACTACCACCCCGTAGCCTGCCGGACATTATGCATACATAAATAAATAAATAAAAATATGCACTTACTACTTGTTACCACGTTTTAGGTCCTAACATCAAAATACAAGGCTGGATGATTAAAAGATGTAACTGAATGGACACATCACCACAAAATCTTAAACATTAATTTTAAGAAGTCATCAATATTCCACAGTGCATGCAATACCAGTCTAGGGTTAGCCGAGGAATCATCTAGGTGATGTAAAAAAACTCCACCTATATCAAGTTTCCAAAAGGGGGGAAAAACTGTCTGGCACACAGCAGGGTCATAAATTAATTCCTAAGTCGTGAGTAACAAGCGTGTGATTGGGAGGTGGAGAGGAAGTAAAGATACAAAGTTGCAAACAAATCACATCACTCCAGTCTTTCAGGGCTACACCAACTTATTTGCTTCAAACACACACCTGGGTATTTTCCTTGCCAGTGCAGGTACCTAATCAAACAGCTGCGCAAACACAAAAGCACCAGTGTAGTTTTATATGAGCTGGACGGCGATGTCCCACCCTGTGCAAGTGCATGAAGGAATGCACAGCATATGGTCCTGTTGAAAGGAATGGCTGTTGTATAATGGAAACACTGCTGTCCTGCTGGTTCCTATCAAACACCATCATTATTCACAGAAAGCTCCTGGGCTATAGGAGGCCCAACATGAGCTTTAGTTACAGCACACAGCTGGAGTCGCTAGAGAAAAGCAGGCATTTCCAAATGTTAACTTGGAATCTTAAAGGCTCAGATTTCAAGGGTACAACTGGGTACGCTTTTGTGAGTGCAAATGGCATGTCTGCCACGTGCCTGGCTCCAATTTCACATGGGTGAAAATAAAATTATTATACGAATGTAGCCTACCATCAACCCAAGCTTGCCATGCAAACTGGGACAGAGAGTCATATTCCAAATAACTGGGTCAGACTGCTTTACTTGAAAGTGTCACGGCAGACTGATGTCATCGTTCACAGTAAACAATGCAGAAGCAAAGCACAGTGACAGATTGATGCAGAGGTGAAACCGGTTGTGAACTACCCTGCAAACATATCTGCCTCAAATATTATAGGTTGCATGTTAAGTACCTCCGTAGAGAGGCAAGTGAGAAAAGTGATCAGTAAATCAGACAAGGTGCTACATTTTGTGCTAGGTAATAGCATGTTAAAGGACATCAAAATTAAGCTACATCTAAAACATTCTGCACATATCAGTGTGCCCAGCTCAGCTACTTCCCTTCTACTTTCCAACACATTAATTTTGTTTTATCCAGTCCTATGCCTCTTTGATACTTAGACTTACTTTAACGTCACTGTTTCTGCTAGAAGTTTGTTCCAAGGTACAACCTTTTATATCTCTCAGCCCCCACTAAGTTGACTGATCCTTGGACTCTTTCAGAGCTATGAAATGCTTCCCTCCTACTCAAGAATATCGACTTTTCTGACTTACGTACAGCTCTTTAAATCACTGTCCTCTGTGGTACATGGATCACAGTGCTTCATCCCCCCAACAAAGCCGCACTCTTTCAGAACATCTCCAGTACATCTGTCTACCAGATGCATGTTAAAAATGCAAACAGGCTTTAAAATGCATACTCAGAAATTATGAATTAGCAAACCTGTTAACTTTGAATGGCATTCCAAGTTTTTTATACAAGAGCTAACTCAAGACAATGAAATTCTTGAAACTACAGTTTGCAACACTTCAAAATTACTAGTTAGCAAATGTGCAATTAGGAGCAGTGTGTGCTGGCCATCAAAACTATCTACTGAAACTCGTTTATAGAATGAAATACTTTAAATCAAAGTTTAAAATAGGACTGCAGACACTTACTGACAGAGTTTGCTACAAGCATCAGCATTCCTATGAATGATTAACTATTAATTAATTCAACTGCAGCAGCATAACACCCCTACAAACAAATTCTGAGCTTACACTTCCCTGGAACAAAGGGAAGAACTGGTTTGGTGGAAATGAAATTATGCAATTTACTCAAAAACAGAGCGACTTCTGAGTTAATATATTTAGTTGTTGGGAGAGGTACAAGGGGTGGAGACCCTACACCTTGCGGAATACAGGAGGAAGAACCCTTGCAAACATTATTTATATTATTTTCATAATTTCAAGTAACTGCATCTTCACTGTTTTATGCATATTTGCACAGTGACTAGGACAGAGCACATTCACATTTCTGTTAAGTACTCTAGTTTCCTAATCAGCAGTAGTCTCCAGACCTGACAAAGCACTAGCCACCTTTCTTAATGCTCTTAACTCCAAAAAGGTATTACTGAAACCAACTAGAATCCTCAAAAGTATGAAACAGGCTGGGTTTTTTTTGCCTGGAAAAAGGATGACGGAAGAACAGACTGGTTAAAAGTCATGTAACTGGCCATCATAGGAATAAATGCAAGTCTGCTACCAAAAGATACCCTGTATTTTTATAAATGCAAGTCTGCTACCAAAAGATACCCTGTATTTTTATAAGCCAACATTCTTACATTTTGACAATTTCTTGAATGAATGCAGGCTGTCATATTCAGGGGCAAGAAATGCTGGCCCAGAGGTACAGGGGCAGAAAATGCTGGCCTAGTGGTGCAGGGGCAGGCACCAAATGCCAACCCAATGATGGAGTAACACAAAATGCTGTCCTACTGTTTCATGGACAGGGAATGAGGACTCTGCACTGCAGAAGCAGAAGATTCTGGCCCACTGCTGCAGAGGCTGTGAATGCTAGTCCCAACTTGTGTAGTAGTAGGCAATGCTGGCAACGTGGTACAGGAGCAAACAAAGTTGGCCTGAAGGTGCAGAGAAAGAAAATTATGGTCCAGTGGCAGTGACTTGTGGCATCCATCTGCACAATAACTGTGGCTCAGGAATGTTTCTGGATTGCTGAAAGTGCTGGCCAAAGTAAATTATGAATTGACTACTGAGCTGCTCTCGTACCCCTTAGGAAAAGGTCAGCAGTCCTGGACAGTTAATATGACTTCTGGTCCCAAGCAGAAGCTTAGCTATAGTGCTTAGATCATAAACTGCAGCATCAGAGAATATCACTGCACTTGGTCAGGGAAGCTGAACAGGCCAAACAAGTGAAAATCACCAGCTACCACCCTAACCTCCTCATCAAAGCCTTTGCTCTCTTGTCTGGTGCACTTGCATATTGTATCAAACTGTACAAAACTACGTAACTCTCTGTATGAATGTGATAAAAGCTAAGAATAAAATGCTGCAAAGTCATATAACTGTTTTTGTTGAGGTGCATCAAAAAATGTAAAACATAAAAACTGTACAGAAACAGCAAAAATGTCTTCTGTGAAAAATACAGTGCCTTAATAGTAAAATGGTTTGCAACCACAGTCACAATCAGTCAGTCAGTCATGCGTGTATGCACACACATAAACACACACACACCTTAGTTAACTACTTCTCATCACAAGATGTGTTACCTTATTCAGCTTAGAACTTTCCTGAAAGCTAGGCAATTACTGTCACAAAATATAATTAAAATTTGAATTTTGACTGTGCAAGAAGCAAGGAAGACTTTTTGACTTAATGCAAGATGAAGTGTATGCCAGAAAGGACTGTATTAATATGTGATCTGGTGAAATCTTATTTTCAATACACTGCACCACAGTTCTTCAAGCGAGTCTCTCCTTCTGCTCACATCAGCAGCAGTTATTCTGTTAGTGCCGTATGTAGACTGCTTGGTGCTCATTATCGTTAGTTTAATATAACAATTTATTTTGTCAGTTTGAAATGTAAAAGTTCAGACATAGTCACATTATAATTACCTTTAGTTAGTATTTGTATTGCAGCTGACAAGCTGGTAGTGTTTTCTGCTATTTGTCTGTTCTAAATGTTGCATTCTATACTTCCATCTGCCTGTATATTAATTTTCTAAGTTTACTGAATAATTTCCTTAATTACACTATGTCATTATTCAGTTCAAGAGCTTGTGGCTGGTTATTTACTAATTTATGTATGGGCAACCACACAAAACTGGTGAACTACAACTGTTGACATCTGTCCTTTGGACAGAAACTGCTTAGGAACAGCTAGCACAAGTAAACACTAGGGTTAGCTCATTTTAAGTGACTGCAGTAATCTGCAACTTTGGTGAGCCACAATAGACTAGTTGCTGGCACCATTACCATAAAAAGAAGGGACAGTGGTCCTAACAAAAGTTAGTATCCGCCTCTCCTGGAAATTACTGTATGTGTATGCCTGTACAGTAGTATTAGTACAGTACAGTTGTGTACCTACCATAAATGTAGATGTTCGAGTGTATTCACTGTTGCAGTCATTACTCTTGGGTTATCCTGCTGGCAGGCTACCCTCAGTTGGCCAGAATTCCAAAGTCTAGGTCCGGCATCGGTTGCTGTCGCCTCTTCCCTGACATCAGGGCACCAGGGGTATAAAAGATGCAGCCGATGCCATTTTCTTCAGTTTTTCTTGCCCCAGATGTCAGGTGCCCCCAAACTAGAAGGCTGAAAAATATGCCAATAAAAATGCATGCACAAAAATAACATTTCCCTCATCTACAAGCAAATACACCACATAGGTTGTATAGGATAGAGAAGTACAGATAAGTCCCAGCAAAGAAAAGGGGGATGGTGGGTGGGTAACCTGGACTGCAACAGTGAATACACTCGAACATCTACATTCATGGTAGGTACACAACTGTACTATATTCATCGTGTTTCACTGTTGCAGTCATTACTCTTGGGTTGAATCCCAAAGCTGAGGATGGGTGGCTGGGCTAAATAGGATAAGGAGAGGCTATGAGGCCCTGCAGAACTGCAGTGGCAAAGCCTGCTCTGGACTTAGAGTAAAGAGGTAAGTGGTAGTGCTTTGTGAAAGTATGCACTGAACTCCAAATTGCAGCCTCTAAGATATCTTTGGTTGGTACTCCTCTGAGGAAGGCTGCTGAAGTGGCTGCTGCTCTGGTAGAATGAGGCCTAATGCCCTTAGGCACTGTTTTGCCATGCTGAAAATAACAGAAACGGATGCAATGGCCTATCCATTTAGAAATAGTCTGTTTTGAGATAGCCTTTCCTTGTGATCCAGCAGCATATGACACTAAAAGTTGCTCAGTCTTTCTGAAAGCTTTAGTTCTGTCCAAGTAGAAGCGTAACTGCCTGTGTATGTCCAAAGAATGCAGAATTTTCTCACACTTGTTCTGTGGATTTGGATAAAAGGTAGGCAAGTGAATGGTTTGGTTGAGGGCCACACTGGACACCACCTTAGGCATAAATGTAAGGTTTGCCCTCAGAGAAACCCTGTCTGTATGAAAAATGATAAAAGGTTCCACAGCCATGAGTGCTTGTAACTCCGAGACTCGTCTTGCAGAGGTTATTGCTAGGAGCAGAGCTGTTTTCCAGGATAAGAATTTTATATCTGTTGTTGATGCTGGCTCGAAAGGAGGCAGTGTGAGTTTTTCCAAAACATAACTGAGGTCCCAGACCGGAATTGGTGCTCTCCTTGGAGGCCTAATGTTTTTGGCCCCTCTGAGGTACTGCCTTAATAAAGGATGAGGAAAGATAGGTGGTTCCATATTGTAATGGCCTGAAATGGCAGAGGCATGAATCTTAATTGATGAGAAAGAAAGGCCTTTGTTCAGCATCTCAGTTGGGTATTGTAAAATCTGAGGGATATTTGGTACACACGTGTCAATGCCTTGTTCCTGGTTCCAAGCACAGAATCTTTTCCATTTTTCTGCATAAGATTTTCTGGTACTGGGCCTCCTCGCCTCCAAGATAACATCCATAACAGCTTTTGAAAGAGGAGTGTTCTGAATGGCTACATTATCCGCCATGCTGCCAGATTTAAGGTCCTGAGTTGGCTGTGCAGGATCTGATTGTTTTGTTGGGTCAGCAAGTGAGAAGTTTGAGGCAATATCCATGCTGGACCTTGAGACAAGCTCTTTAGGATTGGGTACCAGTGTTGGCGTGGCCAGTCTGGTGCAATCAGTATCATTTTTGGCTTCTCTTGTCTAACCTTTAGGAGTACCCTGGGAAGGAGAGGCAGTGGAGGAAAGGCATACATTGTTAGATTTTTCCAGCTGAAGGATAGGGCGTCCACTTTCCATGCTTGCTTGTGATAAATCCTTGTGCAAAATCTCTGCAATTGGCAGTTGTGAGGGGAGGCAAATAGATCTATGTCTGGGCATCCCCATTTCCTTGTTATCATGCTGAAGACTTGTGGATCCAGTTTCCATTCGTGGGGATCCATGAGGTTTCTGATTAGTTCGTCTGCCAGAGTATTTGTTTTTCCTGGCAGGAATTGTGCTTGCAGGTGAACTTGAAAAGCCAATGCTGTGTCCCATTAGGTCATTGCTTGTCTGCAGAGGGGGTAGGAATGTGTACCTCCCTGCTTGTTTATGTACCACATGACCATAGTATTGTCTGTCTTTATCAGTAGCTGTCCTGGATAAAGTCGGTCCTTGAAAGCTGTCAGGGCATTTTGAACAGCTAGCATCTCTTTTTGATTGATGTGAAGATGCATCTGGTTTGCAGGCCATGTGCCCTGAATACATTTTCCTGCCATATGGGCCCCCCAGGCATAATCTGATGCATCTGTTGTCAGTGTCTGACTGGCCAAGGGTAAACTGAATGGCAGGCCCTTGTTGTGGTGACAGGCTTCTACCCACCATCGAAACTCCTGTTGCAGGCAGGGAATGAGTGCAATTACTGTCTCCAGGCTGTGGCAATGCTGAGTCCAAACACTTTTTAGATACCACTGTAGTTTCCTCATATGCAGTCTGGCATATGGAATTAGTAGAATGCAGGATGCCATGAAACCCAAGACCTGCAGGATTTTCCTTGCAGATAAGTGGGTCTTTGTTGCCAATTTCTTGAAGTAAGAAGTCAGTTGTATTTGTTTGTCTGGCATGAGATAAGCCATCTGGGCAGTTGCATTTAAGCTTGCACCCAGGAATATTATCTCTTGAGAGGGCACTAGTTTTGATTTCTTTTCATTTACTGTGTACCCTAGGCCAATTAGTAATCTTTTTACAAACGCCAGATGCTTTAGAAGAATGTCTTTGTTCTCTGCTTGAATTAGGCAGTTGTCCAAGTAGGGATATATTTGAATTCCTCTTTGTCTGCAAAACGCAATTACTGGTGCCAGGCATTTTGTGAAGACCCTGGGCGCAGTAGATAAGCCAAAGGGCAGTGTAGAGAATTGATAATGCATTGAGCCAGCTAGGAATCTGAGGTATCTTCTGCAAGACTGTCTGATTGGGACATGCAGGTATGCCTCTTTTAGGTCCAAAGTTACGAGCCAAGCCTTCCTGCCCAGCATGGGCAGTAGCTGCTGTAGAGTCAACATCTTGAATTTTGCAACTTCCAGAAACGTATTTAGTATAGACAGGTCCAGTATTGGTCTCCAGGTTTTGTCCTTTCTGGGTACTAGGAAAAGTCTGGAGTAAAATCCTTGCCCCTGCTCTTGTTGTGGTACTTGCTGAATGGCCCTCATATCCATGAGGGCTGTAATCTGTTTTTGTGCCTCTGCCCATTGAGTGTGTGGCAGATCTGGCATACCTTTTGACCTTGGTAGAGTGTGAAAGTGGAACCTGTAGCCTTGGGACACTATGTTCAGGACCCATTTGTTTTGGGTAATCATTTGCCAATTTGATGAAAAAAAGTGCTAGTTTTCCCCGTAAGGGGGCTGTCAAAAGAAAAGTGCTTGGATCTGGCAGAGAAAAGTCATTGGGACTGTTTCCTGTAAGGTTGTGTTTTGTCTTCCCCACTTTTGGAGGTAGGAACACCCCATTGTTTAGGCCTGTATGAGCCTTGGGGCTGAGATCTTCCTCTGGGATGCCTGTATCTGCCTCTTTATGGTCTGTCTGACACTGGAAAGGACCAATTTTCAGAAGGCCACTTCCTGCTAAACCTGAGTGGCTGTACCTGTAAGAAATCCTTGACTGTCTGCATGGATTTTGCTTTATCCTCCATTATTTTTAACACCTCTTCTGCTTTAGTACCAAACAAAGTATCATGCTGTAATGGTGCATCTAATAATTTTGCTTTAACATGATCAGGCAGATTCTGTTCCTTTAACCAAGCATGCCTTCTAATAACAGAACCTGTAACAGCGGCCCTGCAAGAGGCCTCCAGTGAATCATAACCACATTGCAAAGTATGCTTTCCCACTTGTTCAGCTGCATGCAATAAATCCTGCAATTCCTTGTTCTCTGAACATTCAGTATTTGTCAACAATTTCTGTTTAAGAGGTGACATTAAATATTGCTGATATTTAAGCATATGAAACTGACAATTTAAAGCCCTTACGGCCAAGGTAGCAGAAGTATAGACTTCTTTCCCCCCATCTGTCTAGAGCCCTAGAATCCCTATCAGAGGGGACAGGGTTTTTTGCAGTGGAAGCTTTAACCCCTTTGGGACCCCGAGATATAGTTTCTGGGTCAGCAGCAGGGTTTTTATATAGGAATTTATGAGAATCCGGGACCCTGTAGTATCTGTCTGGCTTGGCAGGTGCAGGGGGGTAAAGAGTCAGGGGACAGGCCGGACTCTGAAAATACATCATCTACAATGTCTAGAACAGGTGGAATAGCAAGGGGTCTGTGCTGAGGAAGTAACAGAAAATCTCTGAGCCTTTTCTTAGATTCAGAATAATCTTGGCTCTCCCAGTGGAAATGCTCCCTCATGGTATGCAGGGTTTCCCCAAAAGAATAATCCTCAGGAGGAGAGGCTGAAGGAATGGATCCTTCGGCATCAGAATCCTCATAGGGAAGCATGGAATAATCCTGTTCAGAAGAGGAATCAGAGGAAATAGAAACCTGATCAGAAAAATCATACTCTGTCTCTTGCCTAGGCCTCTTATCAGGAGGGGGATGGGAGCCCCTTATCACAGTAATTAGGTCTTCGGCCATTTTGAGCATCTGTTTTTTAGGCATGGAAGTCTGAGTAGGAGAATGCTGTACTTGTTTCTTTGTCTTTAAAGCTGCTTTAGTCTTTGAAGCTGAAGATGGTTTAATATACAGTTGTGTAGGTCTGAAGACACCCTCAGAAGCCGATGCCTGCTCAGCGGCTCCAGACCCATCTGAGGGAATGATTTCCGAGTGTCCAGTACCTTGAGTATCCAGAGGCCCAGTTGGCTCCACGTGGGAGTCGGAAGTGGCCTGTGGCTCTGAGGTAGTGGGCGCCAGGGGCTGCGAAAGCACCTCACTGAGAACCGGTGAACGGGCGACTGGCCGAGCAGAGGCCTCGTCGTCAGTTTTGGACCTCGGATGCCTATCCTTTTCCTTGTCCTTGCGTTTTTTGTAAACTCCGGTTGTCAGCTGTTCCAACGGCATTGTATAATTAAATCCTCAGCCAAAGTAATGAAATTCAAAATCGAACAGACGCTTAACAGTGCGTTGGTTAAATCTAGCACAAAACCGGCAGCTAGCAACGTTGTGATCAGGGCCTAGGCAAGGAATACAGTAAGAGTGAAAATCCTTATGAGGTATTTGCTTCCCACAAGAAATACAATTGTTAACTTTTTCTGACATCGGTCTGGAGCAAGAAAAAAGTTTCCCCAATGGGGTACTTAGCTTTAATGAAGACTTCGGTTCTGAAATTCGGATTTGAAAATCTCAGGAGTCGGCCGACCGGCACTTGCGAACTGCTTTTGCTTCGGGCACCGCGCGGCAAGAAAGACTGAAGAAAATAGTGTTGGCTGCATCTTTTATAGCCCTGGCACACTGACGTCAGGGAAGAGGCATCAGCAACTGACGCCGGACCTAGACTTTGGAATTCTGGCCGACTGAGGGTAGTCTGCCAGCAGGATAACCCAAGAGTAATGACTGCAACAGTGAAACATGATGAACATTCACAGTTACTGTTAGTAAGACAGCATCGTAAGATGTGATTACTGTATGTGTATGCCTGTTCAGTAGTATTAGTACTCACAGTTACTGTTAGTAAGACAGCATCGTAAGTTGTGAGTGAAGTGGATGAATCCATGGGAAGCCAGTAGTTATAAGCTCTTCTTTTTTTCCATTGAGTGTGGAACCTATTTGAGTTTGTCTGGTTCTGGTCATACCTCAAAGAAGAAGTATTTTTTTTTTTTGCTATACATTCTGAAGTTCAATTCACCCATGAAAACATATAATCATTATTTTACTAGCTAGGACAATGGTGTAGACCACTGTCACCATTTCTGAAAAGAAGCTATTAGGCTGATGTCCAGAGAAGTCAACAAAAAGCAATATACCCAGCAAAGGGTTATATTTGAGATAAGCTGGAAAAAATAATTATCAGAGGGTCTCCAGTGGGTCAAAGATCAGAGCTGCCAAAACTAGAAAATTCACAGAGCCTGGACAAAAGAGTGCAGAGAAAAAAAAAATAAAATCAAAGAAAAACACAAAGTAAGACACATTGTTACAAAAAATGCAGGTCTCCAAGGGCAAACTGAGGTAAGAGAAAGCTACCATTCCTCTGCTGAGCCATGGATTCAGAGGAACATGAAATGCTGGAACGTCAAGCAAAACATCCTAATTTAAACTTCACAACCACTTGAGAAAGCAGCCTCTTCTGTGGGATGAATGTCGCAATTTCACTCACGGACAGCATCTTCCGTCTGAATCCTGAAGTGACTAAAGAAATGTTTCCAACAGGCTACAGATATTTCTTAGATTCCCTCTAAATCTTATTATATTTCTTAGATTCCCTCTAAATCTTACTTTTAGGCTGCCAAAATGTTCTCAAAGTGCCTGGAGTGTTTTGCTTTCAGCTTTCTATACTACATATATTAAGATCTAGAAAGCATTTACAAAAAGAAGCTCCAGAGTAAAACAGATCATGTTTGCCTAAGTCAACAAGGGCACACTTTTGAAACACTTCACATAGTGCATTTCACGTGAAGATGAAGACTTCTCTTTCCAGCTAAATGGAATGAGATTCACTGCGCAGGTCTTCAGCTCCCTTATACACCCACAAAAAACAGCATAGTGAGAGCTTAGTGTTGATGTAAAACGTAAATGGACATGCATCAGATAAGTCCTAACTCAACTTGTTCTTCGATTTGTGGAACAGCTCATACTCACTGAAATAGGATGCAGTTCTATACACTAATCTAACAGAAAAATTGCAGGACCCAATTCATCCACCAACTAACGGACTATATCTCTCGCCAAATTCTACAAGAAGACCCTCAATAACTCTGCAAAGGAAGAGAGAAAGCTTTCCCCTTTGGTTGCTAATACAGTACTCCAATACCATCACAATGATGCTGGGGTTGATTTAATGATTAAGATGTTTGCCTCACATACACAAGGTACAGGGTTGGATACTCACCTTTGGGAAGGAAATTAGCTAGGCTTAAAATGACCCCATAAGACAGCCTGTCTAGTAATTAGCTATGAAGCTAGCATATGTGCATGTATTTCCTCCTACCTTTTAACAAGTATATCTTTTTGACTGGCTGAAATTATATGGTCCAGATTGTGGCTAAAAAATGATCAGAATGATCACCACATTTATCTGATTAACTACATAAGTACTGCGTACTGTGTTTTCCGAAATGGGTTCTGCAGCTCAAATACAAAATAAGTACAGGAAGAAATTAGAAAGTTCTACAGTATGGACTGACATATCATCCCTCAAGCTGTCTAGAGAGGATCACTGTCCCATCACGTTCATTACCAATGTACTCTGAAAGACAACTGCAAGGTGTTCATGCATTGTCAAGTCAGTGTGATGACCTGTAGATAAGAAGCTTATCAGACCTAAAGGAGCAAAAAGGGACACTGGAGTCAGGGCCATTCAAGTCACGGACAACTAAAACTACTGCCTAGTCTTCTTGGAGAAATGCAGTGGTTCCAGAAAGTCCATGTCTCCCCATAAAGCAGAAGCACTGGTAGGGCTCCAACGTAACTTGGTTCTGTTTAGAGTTATCTTCAGTTTGCTCAGCTACTACAAGAAAACCAGACAACCACCGATGCCTAACAAGATGGTCTGAGAAACACTCAGCAAAAGGAGTTTTAAAGCAGAAAAAGAAAGTAAGCCCTTCCTGCATACAGCACTCCATCTACCAAAAGCACTTCTACATTTGTAACAGCACAGTTATGCTTGGGAACAGATTGGCCTTACCTCTCGATAACCAGCAGTCCTAAAGGTGTATTTTAATTAAGAACCTTGAACATATATACATATACACACACACACACACATATATATATATATATATATATTGTGAGGAAGACTGAAGAAGAGGACATTGAATTGAATTTAGTGTTTCCTAATGAAAACCTCAGGAATACGTATCTTGTGTGTTCAAAAACTATATTTGACCCTAACTTAAGTGAGACAGAAAGATAACTTTGAAATATAGCAATGTAACAGAAGTGTATGGTATTTAAGACTGGCTGGAAAAAATGGACCACTTCAGTACCAAAGTAGGGTGAAACAAATTCCTGTTCATAGACAATAAGTTTTATTTTCTAGACAACTTTCAGAAACCAATGGCAAACAAAATTAAAAAAAATGTTCAATATGGCTAACGGCTATCAATTTACTAAAGAATTCAGTCTTTCTGTTTGCTGAGGAAGATTCCCACAATCCTGCATTTACTGTAACCAACTCTATTTTCCAATGGCCACTGCATCTCATGACAAGGACACTGCCCTGGTTGCAGTGACACCTGTTCAACAAATGTGTCTTTCAGCCAAGCATGTTCTTGGCACATTTTGCCATCACATGTCTGTCCTTCACAGAGCAGGCTCAGTAAATATGTTCCATTGATGCAGCTGCGCCTAGAATGTGTATGCCATGAGTTTCAGGGAACTGTTCTGCTTTCACCCACTCTGATCCTCCTCTGACCATTGGACTCACACCCCCAACCACTTAACTGACCTATTTACTCCCCTGAGTGACAGCACTACAGCTCATTCTTTCCGTGGGGTGCAGGGCTAGTAAGCCGAAAATGGCACTAACATCCACAAGAACAATCACTGTTTTCTCTTTTAAGGCCATAACCCTTCAGAGTTTTGGTAAATAAAAATATCTATACACTGTACCCAAGAAACATTTTACAACAACCTTTTAACAGCATTTATTGATAGGATAAAGAAAAGTTTTGCGTACACACACACACACACACACACTTTCCATGGAAGCCCTGAGGCCATATGCATCACAACTAAGAAAAGACAAAACTGGAAGTATGCATTTTCAAATTCTGAAACAAGATGGTAAAAACTACAGGTAATAAAAGTCAGAGAATGGCTTTATGAACTGATGTCTCACTCACTAGCTCCTCCCCCCACGACACAAAATGTAATGATGTCCACGTGAAACTGCTTTTGCTCCCAAATGCAACACCTACCCCCACTTACCACAGTGAATGTCTGATGTATGCATTTCAAACTCCACCAGGGGGCAGTGAAACCTTCTGTCTACTCCTCAAAGCTAAACTGTATCCCCTCTCAAACAGATCTTTAGTGGCTGTGTCACAAACTTTACAGATGGGAACTATAATTCTGAACAATACAGTATGCAACCATTTCAACGCCTCCCATTTCAGTAATTAGAATACATAACTGAATTTAACTCAAAACATAAACCTTACACCATACTTAAAACAGGTAAACAAAAATATCTGACATTAATTTCAAGCTGGCCTAATCGTGATCACTGACTTCCATTTAGCAATATTTTAACAACACATCCCTTAGGTAACAAAATGAGAAGGATGTGCGTGTTAAGGCCGACTGTAACTATGTCTGCCAATGCCAAAGTCTAGGATTCAGAAACAGACTTGTTATCAGTGCTTTTGACTGGTAATCTGAATATCCTATCTATTAGTCATCAGTTATAATAAAAGTAGTTATAAGTAACATGAACTCAGCATTAACAATGCAAGATAAGCTATCACTGGGCAATAAAAAACAATTAAAAAATAGTTTACAGGTCATTTCTTGAAATGGTACAAATTTTCTTTACATGACTCTTCCTCATACCCACAAACCTACTCAAATTGCAAATTAAGCAAAAGTTAAAATATATATACACATTTCAATTTATCTTGAAATAAGAATGACAGCCTTGTTAAGGCAAGTTTAAAGTAAGCAATTAGCTGCACCTTAGACAAACAAAAAAGGTATCCCACACGGTCACACCTGTTAAAGCATTCTTCCTTCAGTAGTTTTGCATCTGTTCTGTTACTGGTGTTTGCAAGCACAGGTGATTACACATTAAGAAATCTGCCAACTGAGCATAAAATAAACCCAGTCTGGTACAACTGAAGGCTGGTATTACAGAGTCAAACAGATTTGCAGGTCAGAAAAAAGTCCCTTCATGTGTGTGTGTGTGTTTGTGTGTGGATGTATATACGTATGTATATATACATATGTACACATACATACATATTCATCCTCAACCCCTTTTTCACATTTTACACATGGGGTCGGGGCATCAACTCAACAGTAACAATCATCTCGAACTAAGGTTTACGCTGTGGGGTGGCTAGCCCTGCTGCAGTAGTTCATCTGTACCACTCACTCACACACACACTTGCACTTAAGGCCAATTTAGTGTCCAATTCACCTACTTGCATGTCTTCGAAATGTGGAAGGAAACCTACATGACCTCAGGGAGGACATGCAGACTCTGCACAGAAGGCACCCTAGCTGAGAATCAAACCAGAGAACCTCTTGCTGTGAGACGAAAACTCTAACCACTGCACCTCCAACACACACACACACACACACACACACACACACACACACACACACACACACACACGCATTCTAAATGCAATGCACCAGTGAAATGCCTTCTTAAATGCTTCCGTTAACAGCAGACCCCATACGTGACTACATCTTCCAGTTAGTTGCATTAGCTTGGTATCCTTTCTGTGAATAAGCATCTAAATGCTTCTGAATTTACTTCCTTGCAATCTTATGCCCAACATCCTAGTCCCACTCACGACTTTCTGAACTCGTTTCACCCTTTACTGCATCTCACTATCTCCTCTTCCTTCCTTTTGTTTCTCTGCATCAAGCACACAGTGTTGCTTCTCATTTTATAGTTGTGCACCTTACAGCAAGCTGCTATAGTGGTTAAGATGGGCCCAGAGTTTTGGCCTGACCTTGATTTCTGCCTGTTTGGAGTCTGCAATATTTTCTTCTGGGTACTCTGGGCTTCTTCCCACTGCCCAAAAACAAGCTGATTGACCATCTATCCAAAAATATCTATGCATGCATTTTACCTTGCCCTTCTGTTCCAATAAAGATAATTTTCATTTACCTCGCTAGTAAACAATCAAAATAACAATAATAATAATAATTATACATATCCAGTTGCATTAAATCTAAAAACTTGCCCAACTAGAGGGTTCAGAAATTAATTATATGCTCTGCCTGCTTTGTTATAAAGGAACCTGTGCCCCAGTCTGCTAACACTGGATCTGTATGCCAGACACAGTTCATGCCTTCTTCTTGCCAGCCAACATTACAATCAACCTTAATGTACAAGGACATTGTGACACTTCTTTTCTAAGGACAACACCTTCCACTACTGTGTAAGCCTGTTGCCATAATTTCAGTCTTAACACGTAGAATTTAATACTAAATAATGAATGTAAATGTTGCTCTATCACCAATTAACTAACGTACTTGTTGAAAAGGACTGAAGTTCCTGCTTACATTGTGTTCACCTCCATGGTGGCTCACTCTACTGCCAAATTTTTTGTCATGACTGTACAGAGCATCTACCCTGCTTTAAAATTCATGAAACTATAACGGATTCAAAATATAAATGTGCCTCTCCACGTAATACTATGTCCTTAAGTGATTAACTGTAATAATTGGGATTTCTTGCTGCTGGCGAGGCTGCATTCAGGCAACCCCCTCCCCATTCAGCTCATGATTTTCTTCTTATCCACCACTCCCCTGTGTAGAACGGTGCTGAAAGTGTACTTATTGAGGGATTCATTTCACTGCAATACCAAAATTATAAAGTCTCACTCGTTGCACTGGAGAGTGTTGACACATTCTTTAACTTGTTCTAAGGCTTTGTGCTCTCAGAGGCAATTATATCAGCTTAGGACATTTAGGAGGATAACCAACAAAACTATATGGGATTACTACACACTGAAGGGGGTTTGAACTACTGACAGCAGTTAGAAAAATGACCTAGGTGTAGGTGATCTAAAGCAGACAGTAATCTGAAAATAATAACAATAATAATAAACTGACGAGATTGAAAATGTCTGTTGAGAAGCACCACCAAATTCAAATGATCCTTCATGTGTTCAAACTGATTATGTAACACATGTCTTTGCATATACTCACACAGATTCCACCTTGGTAAAGCTTATGATGAACAAAACTAAAGAACTTAACATGGGTAATATGGAAAAAAAATGATGTAGTGGTGGGATACGACAGAAGCATTTAATCACTTCAGAGGAAGTGAATCTATGAGTGACCACAACATATTTCAGAGAAAACATTTGAAAATAAGAAAAAGTACAGTTTTGTACCTACCATAAATGTAGATGTCCGATAGGAATGCATCTGCAGTCTTCACAAATGGGTTGTCCTGTCGTCAGGCAGCCCTTCGGTCGGCCGGATTCCAAAGTCTGGGTCTGGCTTCGGCTGGTGTCGCACTTCACCCGACGTCATTGCGGCAGTTCTTCGGGTATAAAGGCATCAGCCGACGCCATTTTCCTCAGTGTTTCTTGCCCCAGATGCCAGGTGCCCTCTTGGGTGGCTAAATTTGGATAAATGCCAAAGTTTCCAAATAGTAGAGAGCAAACACACAAAATAAGCATGTATGTACATATATACAAACAAATACACCATAATAGATCCCCCCCAAGCTAGCTGAAGGTTGGCAAATACCCTAGGAGTACCTCAGAGGGGAAGGAGGGAGGGTAATCCTGACTGCAGATGCATTCCTATCGGACATCTACATTTATGGTAGGTACAAAACTGTACTATGTCCTTCAAGGATGCATCTGCAGTCTTCACAAATGGGTAGAATACCATAGCTAAACTAGGGGAGGAGGAATGAGTAGAGATTATGGTGTAGTTAGGATCCCTTGCAAAACAGCAGTGGCAAAACCAGCTCGGGATCTAGAGTACAAAGGTAAATTATAATGCTTGGCAAATGTATGCACGGAGGTCCAAGTAGCAGCCTCTATAATGTCCTTGGTAGCCACTCCTCGTAAGAAAGCTGTGGTAGTGGCTGTAGCCCTTGTGGAGTGAGGCCTGATGTTCTCTGGAGTTTTCTTTCCATGATAGGAGTAACAAAATCTAATGCAATTTCCTATCCATTTGGAGATTGTCTGTTTTGAAATTGGTTTTCCTTCCTTCCCTGTTGCATATGCTACCAGAAGCTGGTCAGTTTTTCTATTGGTTTTTGTCCTGTCCAGGTAGTAGCGTAATTGTCTATGCACATCCAAGGTATGTAGTAGCCTTTCGCCCCTGTTCTGTGGGTTGGGGAAGAATGTAGGAAGGTGGATAGCCTGATTTAAAGAGACTCTGGATACCACCTTAGGCATAAATGTAGGATTTGTTCTCATGGACATTCTATCTTGATGGAAGATCAGGAAGGGTTGCACTGCCATTAATGCCTGTAGTTCAGAGACCCTTCTTGCTGAAGTTATTGCCAGCAGGAATGCAGTCTTCCAGGATAAGAATTGTAATTCTGCTGTTGCTGCTGGTTCGAAAGGGGGAAGTGTCAATTTTCTAGTACAAAGTTCAAGTCCCATGCTGGTAATGGAGGTTTCCGGGGTGGTTTCACATTTTTAATTCCTCTCAGAAACTGTCTGAGCAGAGGATGCGAGAAGACAGGAGGATCCAAGCTGTATTCTGCTGAAATAGCTGAGGCATGTATCTTGATGGAAGAGTAGGACAGGCCTGTATGGAAGAGCTCTGCCAAGTACTCCAGGATGTTGGCTATGTTCACCAGTGTCACTTCTTGCCCCTTTGCAGTACTCCAAGTGAGATATCTTTTCCATTTTGCTGCATAATTCTTTCTTGTTGAAGATCTTCGAGCCTCCAGGATTATGTCCTTAACCCTTTGGGATAAATTTGGGTTAATTGTTGTCATGTAATGTTCCAGGCAGTTAGCTGCAGAGTTTTCAGGTTTGGATGCAGGATGTTGAAGTTGTTCTGTGTTAACAGTAATGGGATCAGGGGCAGTGTCCTTATTTGTTCCCGGGACATGCTCCTCAGCAATGGATACCAATGTTGTCTTGGCCAGTTTGGAGCTATCAGAATGATCCTCGGATGTTCCTCTTTGATCTTCAGAAGCACCTTGTGCATCAAAGGAAGTGGTGGGAATGCGTATGCTATCAGGTTTTTCCAACTGAAAGATAGGGAGTCCACCTTCCAAGCAAGTGGGTGGTACGTCCTTGTGCAGAATTTCTTTAGCTGGTGATTGAGTGGGGATGCAAACAAGTCTATTTGTGGTAATCCCCATTCTCTTGTGATGGCTTTGAAGATGTCCGGATGCAGCATCCATTCGTGGGCATCTGTGGTAGTTCTGCTTAATATGTCTGCTAGAATGTTTTCCTTCCCTGGTACATAAATTGCTTGTAACTGAATGTTGTAGCTCAGAGCCACATCCCATAGGTCCAGTGCCAGCCGGCATAGAGGATATGAGTGTGTGCCTCCCTGTTTGTTGATGTACCACATAACTGTGGTGTTGTCTGTCTTTATCATCAGCTGACCTTCTTGGAGAAAAGGTTTGAAGGCCTGGATTGCCAATTTTACTGCCATCATTTCCTTTAGATTTATGTGCAGGTGCAGCTGGTCTTGAGTCCATAGGCCTTGAATGCACCTGTCCAGCATGTGTGCCCCCCAACCGAGGTCCGAGGCATCTGTCGTGATGGTTTGTTTTGGTTGGCTTTTGCAGAAGGGCAATCCTGAGTTTGATTGGCAGGCCTGAGCCCACCATAGGAACTCTTTCTTCAGGCAGGGAATCATTGGAATTTTGGTTTCTAGGCTGTGCTTGTGTTGAGACCACAAATTCTTTAGGTACCATTGTAGCTTTCTCATATGCAGCCTGGCATGAGGGACCAGTATTATGCAGGATGCCATGAAGCCTAGAGCTTGCAGCACTTTTCTTGCAGTTAGATGGCTCTGCTTTGTTAATGCCAAGAAGTAGAGAGGAAGCTGCTCTTTCTTTTCTGCAGTTAGGGATGCCATTTGATTTGATGTGTCCAGTTCTGCACCCAGAAAGGTTATTCTTTGGGATGGAATCAGCCTTGACTTTTTATATTGACTGTATATCCCAGGGCTTGCAGCAGGTAAATGACTCTTTGTAGGTCTTCTGTTAGTTTTATTTTGTTGTCCGCTTGTATCAGGCAGTCGTCCAGGTAGGGATAGATTTGAATCCCCTGAAGTCTGCAATGAGCGATTGCTGATGCCAGGCATTTCGTGAACACTCTGGGCGCAGTAGATAAGCCAAAGGGCAATGCTGAGAATTGATAATGCTCTGATCCTGCAAGAAATCTGAGGTATCTTCTGCAAATTGGTCTTATGGGGACGTGCAGGTATGCCTCCTTGAGATCTAGAGTCACCAGCCAAGACTCCTTGCCCAGCATGGGAAGAAGCTGCTGTAGGGTCAGCATTTTGAATTTTGGAACAATGAGGAATGTGTTTAAAGTGGACAGGTCCAGAATAGGCCTCCATTTGTTTTCTTTTCTTGGTACCAGGAAGAGTCTGGAGTAAAATCCCTTTCCTTGCTCCAAAGGTGGTACCTTTTCCACAGCTCTCATTCTTAGTAATTGAGATATTTGCTTTAGAGCGTCTGTCCTTTGAGTAGGTGGCAGGTTTGGCATTCCTCTTTTGCTTGGTAGAGTATGGAAATGGAACCTGTAACCTTGGTCTATAGTTTGCAAAATCCATTTTTCTCTTGTGATGCAATGCCAGTTCTTTGAAAATAAGGTTAGTTTTCCGCCTAAGGGTGCTTCTAGTTGTTCCCTGGTAGGCGGTGCCACCGCCAAGTCACTGTGAATGAGTTGTTGTAGTGGTGGTGGTTGCATCCGTGCCTCGCTGGTTGTTACCTTGCCACTGGCGTCCCCTGTAGGCACCCCTGGTTTGGTTTCTGCCTCTCGGGCGCCTATTCCTGCCTCTTTGTGCCCTAGAGGAGTCTGGAAAGGACCAATTCTTGGAGGGCCAGTTCCTGCTAAACCTTGGAGGTTGAACTTGTAAGAAATCTTTCACTGTTTGTACAGATTTTGCTTTCTCTTCCATCTTTTTTAGTACCTGTTGCGCAGGGGAACCAAATAAACTGACCTTGTCCATAGGTGCATCCAAAAGCTTTGATTTGACATGGTCTGGTAATGCCTGTTCTTTCAGCCATGCATGCCTCCTGATAACTGTGCCAGTCATGGCTGATCTAAAGGAAGCCTCCAGTGCATCATAGCCACATTTTAAAGAATGGTTACTAACCTGCTGTATGTTATGTACCATTTCTTGAACATATTTCTTATCTAAAGATTCTTCAGAGGACAGCTTTTTAGTCAACTGGTCAAGCATAAACTCTTGGTATTGAATCATATGAAATTGGCAGTTCAAAGCTCTAGCACAAAGTAGCAGAGGTGTAAACTTTTTTACCCCATCTCTCTAAGGACCTGGATTCCCTTTCAGAGGGGAGGGGGTTTTTAGTGGAAGTAGCTGCTACGGCTTTAGGACCCTGGGAGATAGTCTCTGGATCTGCAAAAGGAGCCATATATAAATGGTGATGAGTGTCCGGGACCCTGTAGAACCTATCGGGCTTAGCAGGAGCCGGAGGTAATGAATCAGGAGCAGTGCAAGCATCATTAAATACATCATCAACAACAGAAAGTACTGGAGGTATAGCTAAAGGCCTATGTTGTGGCAAATGTAGAAAGGTCCTAAGCCTTTTTCTGGAGTCTGAGAAATCTTGGCCCTGCCACTGAAATTGTTCCCTCATAGCATGCAAGGTTTCCCCAAAGGAAAATTCCTCAGGAGGAGAGGCTGAAGGGATGGACTCCTCAGCATCAGAGTCTTCGTAAGGAGAATAAGCAGCCTCAGGAGGGTCTGTATGTTCTGAGTCATCAGAGGCATCATCTGTGGATACTGGCTCAGGGGGCTCTGCTCTAGGCCTTTTTCTGGAGGAGGGAGAGAGGCCCTGTCTGGATGAGGCTGGGCTCCACGAATTAAAGAGATGAGATCCTCAGCCAAAGTAAGCATATGGGAGCTGGTGCTGGGCCTGAGAGAGGGGGGCTTGGCAGGCACCGTTTTTGATGCTTTGGCTGCTTTAGCCCTGGCAAAGGCCTTAATAGACATTGCTGCAGGAGGCCTAGCAGCTCCACGTGCAGGGGTAGAAATATCCAGGGGAATGGTATCTGATAAATCCTGTGAAACCGCAACAGAAGGTTGGATTTCAGAAGCCGTTTCTACCAGGTTAGAAGAGGCCTCGGTAGAAGGCATGACTTCGGCTGAAGAAAGAACCGCTTGCTCGGTTTCAGCCGAAACCGAGACACTCGTGGTTTGCTTAACCGCGGTTTCGGCCGAAACCGCGGACCGCGAGTGTCGGTCCTTTCTTGCTTTTGGTATTTGAAGTCGGAGGATCCGACGGAATAATATATGCAAAATCGGAGCCGAAAATCTGTTCAGCAAACTCCGACCGACGTCTAAGCGTCCGTCGGTTAAAAGAAGCACAGGCTAGACAAGCTGCTACGTCGTGGTCTGGGCCTAAACAATGTATGCAATAGGAGTGGAAATCTTTATGAGGTATTTGTTTCCCACAAGATAAACAGTTATTCACTTTCTCTGACATCGGCTGAGGCAAGAAAGAGTCCCCAACGGGGTACTTAGCTTTTTAGAAGTCTTCGAAGTAATATTCGGTAGTAGTAATCTCTGGATCTGACCGACCGGCACTTGCGAACAGCTTCTGCTTCGGGCGCCACGCAGCAAGAAAGACGGAGGAAAATGGCGTCGGCTGATGCCTTTATACCCGAAGAACTGCCGCAATGACGTCGGGTGAAGTGCGACACCAGCCGAAGCCAGACCCAGACTTTGGAATCCGGCCGACCGAAGGGCTGCCTGACGACAGGACAACCCATTTGTGAAGACTGCAGATGCATCCTTGAAGGACATCAAGTGAAAGACAAAATGTAAGGTTACTGGGGGGTAACATTAGGAAGCATGTTTTTATAGACTGGTTGTTGGGCACATGGTCTAGTCTTCCACAGGAGGCCATAGACAGGATTATAATTCAGGAAAGCAAGTATAACCTGCACTGTGATGCAATAAAAATAGGATATTAGTCCAAGAAATGCAACTTATCAGTAGTGGGAAAAAGAGCAGAGTGTATTTTTTTCATTTTTTTTTGTAACTGTTGTCTGCTGATCATAACACCTTTTCTCCAACAGTTGCTTCATTCATTCCTAAAACTCCAAGGTAAGACTAACCAAGATGGGATGTGGCCATCCCGCCACAATGTATGCCCAATAACATGCACAGAGTTCAGCATGCAATAGGCTTCAGTTGCAGCCCCTCAGAACAGCCCTTTCCCCACACTCTTGAAACCAGCACTCCTGCAGGGTCTCTGGTCTCCAGCAGGGAATCACCCACAAAAACAAGCAGCCTAGGCATATGCTCCCACACCCTTCCCCAAGGAGAGATGAGCTGGCAAAGCTCCGGCACTCATTTCCTCCCCCATATCAGCTCTAGCAAGAGCCAGAGCTGCTCATCAAACTCAGGCTACCTGGGTCACAACTGGGCCTTTATCCCTCTACATCTTCAGAATGAGTGAAGGACTGTGGAAGAGACTAAAAGCATATCGCTACTGCCAGACGAACCCATAGTTTATCGTAGTACCTCAGTAAGTTTTCCTACAATAAATGCACTGACCACTTTGCATTATTCTCCGCACATTTAAGTTCTGGTACCACATATCTACCTGCCTCCTGTTCCCTGAAAAATGACAAAGACACTTCTGCAACTGTGTTTTTAATATTTCCAAATATGCACTCATTGAGTCTCAACTACAGTGATCTCCTTGGCTGATAATTTCACTTTCCTTATATTTAGACTAGGATCTATTCCAATCTAACAGTGATCTCCTGGGCTGATAATTTCACTTTCTTTATACTTAGAATAGGGTCGATCCAATCTACTTTTGCCTTGCTGATCCGTACTCGTCATGCCCTGTCCTTCATTTCCTTCCAAATACGACTTCCTCATTCTAGTAAGCATGTAATGATTTAACTGCTTGACCATATCTGAATAATAAGAGATGTAATTCAATGACACCAGTCCTTCCACAAGCATTGCTGTTTTCATGACTTAATGAAACGCATCATTTTTTCTGTCTGCTTTATCAGAACACTTGAACATTAAATCCACTGGGACCAACTCTGCTTCTAAAACACTGTTTAAAGCACAACACATTCTAATTACAACAAGCAACTGCTACCCCCAGTACCCTTTACAGACATCGTGGGATCAATGGCACACCCCAACTAAATTTCCCAACAGCCTTTTTTGTAGTTCTATCATCAACCAGGTGGTAAACAGAGCCTGTCTCTGAGTCAGCCTGAAAACCTGACCTACAAACTAGACTTAAGGCTACTTCCTAGCTTAGCTCATCTCTTCAATATGCAAGGGAGTCTGCAAATGCACAGCTAATCATAACTAGGAGCTGAATTTTCACCTTAAAATACTGTGAAAAATAAACATGTCACTATCATGTAGATCATGAAAGACACATTTAAGAGGCATACTCTCCATTTTTAAGCAAAGTTCACCCAGACAAACACACCACCAGTACTGCTGGATCTGAATATGCATAGTTTATAACTGCTTCAGAGAGTTATGATTCCAAAGTAATGCGGTAATTCCTGTCCCAGTTTTTTAAACTATGCCAGTAGTATTTTAGGCATCACAACTCCCCACAGTATCCAACTGCCATTGTTGCGGTTGTATGTGCAGATCTATTTTTGTAGTTGCATGAATGAAACATCTACTGGATTTCACACTTGTGCAGCCATGACTCACATTACTATTTCAGTCCTTGACCTCTGTTGTAGCGACGATTCAGGAACAAATTCCACTCTGTTCATGTCACTTACATCAGAGGCACTGCCACAACAACAGCATGATAAGTTACATGGGAAGAGAAGAAGGTTACCATCTTTTGAAAAAATAAACACACGGTAGGTGGATGGCACAGCCTACCATATCAGAGCTGAAGTGGTTGTGCACACTTAGCATCACTCAACTATTTTAGTTACCTTTAATTGTGCATTGAGTTTTCACAGGCCACTAAAAAATTATAAGCAAACATTTTCTAGACTTTGAAAAGTGTCCACTAAAATAGCAAGGCACAATTTTGCATATAAAATGCAAGATTACAAAACTTTGATTTTTCCATTTTTGTTTTGCTGGAAGCAAGTCGAGTGACTGAAATTCTGCTCACCTGTTGTCATTGATAAAGATGAGGTCTTCAACAAAATGCTTGATCCTTAGCTGCACAAATGTGCTGAAGTACTACAAAGGATAGCCTGTATCTCCGTTTTATTATTTTTATTTTTATAATTTTGTCTTCTGTCATGTTTGTATTGTTCACCTTTCTACTGTTCGCACCTTTTCAGTACAAGTCCAGGTACTTTCAAACTTCACTTGCCACCACGGTGTCCTTGTCTTGACCTGTCAAGATTTCAGAGCTACATCTCAGGACAGAAAGAAAAGGCTAGTAAAAGGGACACATTTACACAACAGAGCTGAAATCTCTCCACACCTTCTAACTTCGACCAAACCCGTTGACAATTTAATCTTTGGTAGATGCTGGTGAACACCTGCTGCACAGGAACAAAGTCGCTTGTGCCTATAGAGAATAAATACCAGCAGAAATAAAGTGGTGCCAAAAAACTCTGAATGGGGAATATTACCAAGAAACAGCATCTCCTTCAAAAATCCTGTGCATCTCAAAAGTCCTGTAAATTATGGTTAAGCTGCACGGCCCGATGAGGTCAATGACAACTCGCTGAGTATTATTGTGCAAAGCAGTACTGTACTGTCTTGGATCGAACACAAACGCACTCTACACTTGGCAATTTTTAAAGGGCAATTAACAATAATCTGTACAACTGTTTTATGGCTCCCACATATAAAGTACAAGTTTTATGGAAACAACACTCCTAAGTCTAACCAAAAAAGGAAAAAGGTCACAGTAAGTGAAAACCAGCCAGTAAAAAAAAAAAATGCACTAAAATGCATTTTTGCAGAGGAAAAGCCACACCCTCAATACTCAAGTCAACCTCACTACAGGCATACACTAATTCCTAGTGTTTGCTGTATTTGCAAGAAAGGAGAAACCCCTGTGAAATCGCAATCTCAGTCTTCAAAGGCAAATCCCCAGAATCGCACAAAGACGATCACACAACGGTGCTGAAACTACACGTGGCACCCTGCTGTTACTGCCTCCTGTCTTTAGCTGGTGATGCTCTTCCATCCACGACTCAGCTCTTTATATTTTCTCCCAGCAGTCCTGATGAAATGTTAGGCACATTTCCACCATCAGAGATGATTACATAAAAGTACCCTTCAATCACATCATCCACTTGTGCTTGTTATGCAGTATAAACACATTTACACTTTTTGCATGATCCACTGCTGCCACTTTTTTGTCTTTTTGTCCAGGTACACACAACTGTTATTTTTTTAAATGAACTTGAAATGAAGGAAAGTGGATTGCCAGTTTTACCATTTCTGAGCTAACATTTCTGCAAACATCAGGGGATGCTACACATCTGTTAACTTCAAGACTGCTGCGTCTTTAAGAAAAATGGCCATTCTCTCTTCCACTGAGGTTCTGTAACTTCAGAGTTAGAATATTTTGGTAGGTAGCTGGTGTGGGAGGTCCCAATTACATATCCATTAAAAAACGTTGCTGTGACAAACATTTTGATAAACTTTTAAAAAATGCATTGATTACATTTCATTGTTAGTTACACTTACATCCCACTTCTCCAATGCACTGCAGTCCCATCAAGTTCTTCCACCTTTACGAAAGTTTGTAACCTTACTGATCATCATTTAAAACCTCCTCAAAGGTACTAAGAAGGTTAAAACTGCATCTGATCACTGTCAGTTATTGAAAGTGGTCCCGTTTGTCAGCATCCTCTGTCACCTGTCAGCCAAGCCATTCTTAACACAATTTAGCACCTTCGTTCTCAGGTCCACATCAATCAATTTTTAATCAGTTTGTTGAAAAGTCTTCAGTGAATTAAAAGAACCGAAGGCCTTACAAATGTCCATCATCCTCCATCCGTCCACAACCGACTCAAGTTCTTAAACATCAGAGAAATCACAGCACTTTCTGAGTTCTTCTGCAAGACCTCTTGGAACATTCTCATCCATAAATGTGTAGACACTTACCTCACTCCTTGCAACAACTTGTAGGGCACAGAAATGCTGCTGACAAATGGTCTACATGGCTAACAAAATATAAACAAAATAAAAAAATAGTGATTTTTCTTTTTAAAAGCAGTCAAACTAACGGTCAAAGGAGGGTCTCACATTATATCCAGTCTGCCATTATCGGAAATAAACTGAGCTGCAGAATATATGAAAAAAAGAAAGTCACTTCAATATGTAAATACAGTCGGAGGTACAAAAACAGAGAACACAGCTTTCAAGTCTGTGTAGACAACACACTTCTTAGGACACAGGTTCTGAAGTACCTTATTTTGTCACCGATTCCACGCTTCAGCCATATCCGTTCTTGGACTCATTCCAAGGAGCATTAGAAATTCAATGCTCAGTAATGCAACATTCTGATCATCATTCCAATTGTAACTCATTATAATATTTTACTTATAAAATGAAGCTATGGTATTGAACAAATTAAAAGTGCAAGCAATACATCATCTGCCAGTCTATACTGTTACCTAACATAAAGGAATACATGTCAAACGAAAAGATTACTAACAGCAATAGGGGGACACTTCTTACAATACTGCAACAAATTATCCATCTCCCTGCAAAATTTTAGCAGTCAATTCTGAGTAGTTGCATTAATACAATACTCTATACTGCAGAAAACATTCTAAATGTATAAAAATATAAAACTATAAGTGGTTTCAACACACTCCTGAAACAATATAAAAGAAAATGTAGCTGCGTTACTGCGGATTACTTCTGTAACAATTTTTTTGACGTTTTGGTAAGATTGTGGAGTATGATATGTATACGTTATCTAAGCAAACTTTTAACACTGTGTAATAAGAAAAATGCAGCAGATTAACACCTCCCCCAGTAACTAACATGCAACACGAAGCAAAACTCGCATCAATTAACTTAATCATTGGAAAGCTGAATAAAGTAAAACATACAAAGAAAAAGAGAGTTCCAAACTTCAATCTTAGCACGAGCACAACAAAGGAAACAAATTTCACCAATCACACTCCAGAAGGCCCCAGAATCAGAGAATCATGCACACACCAACTAGAAAATATCATTAGGCAAGCTTCCTACACCTCAAAATTTTTCCAAAGAACAAAACAGCCTACATATCTAATAATCAGACAAAACAAGGAAATACAAAAAAAAAATCTTGCTTCTACTACCATGTGTAGCCATCCATCTATACTTGGGGGCAGCTGCAGAAAAAAAAAAAATGACACAATTGTTGCAAAATAACTGCAAAGTGCAACACACGTTGCAAAATATAGCACTTTTTAACCCATCAAATGAGCTACACATTAAGTATTCCATTTCTAAACATTTGAACTTTCTTCCACATATCTCCAAAAAAAAAAAAAAAAAAAAAAGAAAGAAAGAAAAAGAAAAAAAAAACACACACATGAGAAAACAAAATTTCTGTTCCTTCACATTAGTTTTACCACATTTAGAAAAGTGCACTTTACTGCTCAAAACCAACTCATTTTTCTGTAAAGCATTTGTCCACTGTGTAAAACGCATCAGAAGCCACCAGGCAAATTTACCACATTGTCTGAAAAGAAAGGAGAAGGTATTGTCTTTATTACTTACAACAATGTGTGCTGGAGATGGCGACCTAGCATCCTTGAGTGCTTGTCTGCTCTGAAGGCTCCCTGCCTGAACATCAAGCAGCGGCCATTTCATCTGTAGGTACTGAATGGGAGGAAAGAAAAAAAAAATGAAAAGGAGAAAATGAGTTCAAAAGTTATGCCAAAACAGAAATACAGGAAAACTGAACAAAATACAAAATGTACATGGTAAGAGAGAAAACGGCAGTGAGGAGCAAAACAAAAAACAAGCATGAAAAAAAATACAAAATATCATGGCATGAGTAAAAGGTCTCCCAAATACAGTAAGCAATTACCTAGCTCGACCATACATTTACTTACATATCACTTGAATCACAAACATTTTAAACACAGTTCGACTTAAAATAAATGCAAATCAATGGCAGGATAATGAAAATGTGTTTTGCCTTTACTAACTGGGAGAGCACATTCTTCAACAGATTTCTTTCTCTTTCATCCTTACTCTACATAAGGAAAATAAAATACAAAGAAGACTGAACACAAGTGCGCCCACATAACACCACTCACCACACATTTTAGTGACTGGAAACAAGTTGGACCATAAACATAATGAGGATTCCCTAAACATTCAAGACAAGGAAGTAGCAGCTCATCTAAACAGCTCTCAGAAAGGCAGAGGGGGCAAAAGCACCACGGCATGTTCCCGAAATACTGCACTCGCAACATTGGCTTCTGCTACTCAGTTTCCACTCTCTTGATGTCAGTCTAGAATTCACATCTAAGTCACTGCATGACAGTGTAAAGAAATGTTAACTTTATATCAGGTGACAACCTATGTAGTTGCTGCATGGCTGCGACTGCGACACAGCTTTGCCATGTTTCCAAGGGGCACTACACTTTTGGAATCTTAGTGCTACATTACACTCATACACACAAAGAAACCTCTGCTCCTTACTGGCAGCTATACGGACCAGGGAGGGATTGGTATGGGCTAATAATGTGATGAAAGAAGGTCTGAAAGGAATGAAGCAGGCAATATTAAGAGAGGATGACTCGCCGTGCTTCCATGACTTCAGTACATTATGTGATAGATTCCACTTACAATCATTTCTGTGTGATTTGGTAATTAGGAAGAGGAAATACTGTTTGGTTATCTGCTCTGGCTCCCAGATGGCTGGAATTTTTCGATGTGCACTCTGCACATCCTTCCTGTGACCACTGGATTTTCAAGAGGGCACAGGCATGTCAAAACAATAACAGCATGGCTCTAACTAATTTCAGGTGTATGTGCATTTGTTTCTGTATCCGCGGTGGTGGTGCTGCGGTAGCGTTGTCGCCTCACAGTAAGACGCTGTCCAGTTCGATTCTCAGCTAGAGCATCTTCTGCGTGGCGACATGCGTGAATGGGCGTACCTTCGTTGAAGGTTGTGCATCAGGGCTGGTAACTCGTCACGTAAAAATCAACTACCAATCATTAGCAGACTGGAGTTCCGCTGTGGCGACCCCTAACTGGGAAAAGCCAAAAGACGCAACATGTGCATTTGTTTGTGTGAGCATATATGCCTCCTATAATTTTATCTCCACTGGCTAAAATATTAGAAAAATGTATCTACCATCAATTAATGTCCCACCTTATAAATCAGGAACTCATTATCTCCAACACAACATGGTTTCCGTCCAGGTCATAGTACCACCACAGCACTGTTAGCATTTACAGATACCATAAACCATAACAGGAACAATGGTAAACTTACATCAGCCCTTTTCTTAGACCTATCAAAAGCCTTTGATATGGTTAGCCATGATAAATTCATCTGCCACCTCAAAAACCTGGGCTTAGACAATCAAACACAGTCTCCTTGTTCAAAAATGATCTCAAGGACAGGCAACAAGCAGTGTAGTGGGACAATAACTTGTCTCCACTTTTACCAGTCACACTTAGGGTACCTCAGGGATCAACACTAGGTCCCTTGCTATTCTCAGTTTTCACAAGCAACCTTCACACAGCTGCAAATAGCACTAGCCTTATCCAATATGCAGACAATTCCACTATAATATGCAGTGCCTCAACACTGGAAGAACTACACAATAAAACCCAAGATAATTTCCACTCAGTTGAAAATTGGCTTATTGACAATGGCCTCATTCTTAACCCCAAAAAGATCAAGCTCCTGCTATTTCACCCCTCACAATATAACAGCCTTACCGCCACTTTCAATATCCTCTCTAAAAATGGTACACCCATCACACCCGAATCCCACACAAAACTACTAGGCATCACCATTGATAACAACTTAAAATTTGATATCCACATAAATCTAGCTATTAAAAACACTCACAGAAAGCTAGGTAGTCTCTACAAACATAAGTCCTCCCTGACCCATACTGCTAGGACCACAATTGCTCGTACTCACCTCCTCTTAATATTACTTAATGCATCCCCAATCCTAACCAATCTAGCCAAAAGAGAAACCAGCAAACTGACTTCCTGCTATAATCATATAGCCAAATTTGCTAATAACACCTCTTTTAGAACCCATCATTGTCATAACCTAAAACAATTGGGCTGGCTTGAACTGCCAAATTTACTAATCTATAATCAACTTATCATCACTCATAAGCTGCTCCCTCACCCAAATAAAACACTGTCTTTAAGCAACTTAATTCAGCAGTACTCCTGTCCTGGGCAACTCCGCTCCACGGATAAAGTACAACAGTTACTAGATCCCACAACCATGCCAGTGACTCCCTCTACTCATCTTACATATCCAAAAATTAGGAACTCTCTACCTTCATCCATTACCCAGGAATCTTCTCTAACCAAATTTAAAATGTCTATCAAAAGACAGCATAACAACAAATGGTTATGTCCCTGCTCCACACCAGGCTAATTTCAGTCCCACTCCACTACTGCAGTACCTCTTGCCTTACACACATAGTCTGTTGATAAGACTACACAGTCTTATCAATACCCCTTTCAGATGCATGGTGTGACTACATAGTTAACATACTGTAATATTGTTTGTATAGGTTTTGATCTTTTTAAATGTGCTTGCCAACGACTTAATAATGTTTGCTCATTAATATGATCTTATTGTATATAGTAGAAACATGTTAGTATATTTTGCATAAATGTTTTTTTGGAGCTTTTCTCCCCGGGCCTCCAGTGAAAATGGACATGTATCCAGTCCAGTTGGACTATCCCGGTTAACAAATGTACAATAAAATAAAATAAATAAATACCAGAATGCTGTCCTGACACAGTTGGTACTGGAAAATGAATGAATGATGGCTACAGCCATTGTAATGGTAATACCGTGCCTCTGTTGCCATTAAACAAGTCAGGCAGGGTCTATATCATATGAGCAAATCGCACAAATTGCAAACGCTCAGAATATTGAACGTACCGGACCTCGAAGTGCTTTTTATGAGATTGCAGTACAGTGAAGAATGTGATATTTGCCCTTTCCTCACTGTAGTGCGATCTCGGAGTTGGAATATATATTTAGCGAGGGTGTGGGGGCCGCAGCCCCCCCACAATAGTAAGTTTGAGGTCCGGTATGTTTGATATTATGAGCATTCGCAATTTCTGCGATTCGCTCATATGATATAGACCCATCAGACAGATGCTGATCCCTGCAAGCAAAGGATATTTTTACCTGCTGCTCCAAAAATGACCAGCTGATAAAAACACACGTTACAACAACAAAAGGAGTCAACAAAGAGAAGGCCAAAGTTCTCCCACATAAGCCTCAACCTAATAAAATGTTTTTGAAACTCAAATAGAGCGTGTATTCATCTGCCCTAGGTTCTACTGGTCAATAACTGCTGCAACTCAGCCTGCCATTTGCAAGCCACAAACAGATGGCAAACATCCCATTTCATTTATCTAAGTCAGCACTTTCTTATCAGCTGTTTCGTGAAAGTTCAGGACTAGTGGACAGCAAGGCATACTGAACACACATGCGTACATACTCACTGAAAAGAGTTACAACATGCAACAGCAAGGAGGAACTAATAAAAATGCACTGATTGTAAAAACAGATGACTGAAGGACAGTTGTCAGCAGTGATCAATAACGTGGACCAGTGTTACAAAGCTAAATCACAAATGCAACACACCTTTTCCCTTAAAAGCATGTCTGATCAGTAACAAAGTTTAGGGAATCTAGCAGTCATGCAGGAAGAAATTCTTAAAATATCAGAATCAACTTATGAAAAGATGGTAGGCACAGTGGTAATGCAGTGGAAAATGCTTCAGATTAGTTTTTTACACTGGTAAGTAAACTGGTCCTTTGCAGACCTCTTCAGCTATGACTTGAGACACAACAGAAAGGGCATGAGCAATATGCATTGGACAAATTTGTGTAGCCAAACAACCAGCATATTTCAGTGAAGCGGAAGGGAATACAAATATCCAGAGGAACCCCATGGAGACAAAGGGATGACTTAGTGTAAGGAATGACTGCAAGTCACAAGTGAGCCCAGGCTGCAGAAGCTACAAGACAAATACTTTAACACAAAGCCACCAAGCTTGCTGTTTAAACCCTACCATTGTTACACATCAAGTTATGAATTAAATAAATAAATAAACACAGCATGAGCATGCATACACACACACACACACACACACACACACACACACACACACACAGATATACATACATGTATACCTCTCTGAGAATACATCTGTATAAACTGCTGTATGGCATCCCTCTAATAAAACAGCTCACCTACACTGCTATACCTTATACCATCATTTTACTACAACAGCTGCTATAATTGCATCTCAAGACTTGCACCATCCAAAGTCCACTCAGAAAACTAAAACCAAAACCAAATATCCCGTTATGCAGTGAGCAACTCAATAAAAAAACTAAAAATATATCATGGGAAAAAAAACACAGGAATCGCCCATCAAATTAGCACCTTCACCTATGTTTAATACAAGACTTTCTCAAGAAATATACTTTGTCAACGCTCAATATATGTAGACTAGAAATAAAATCACATGATCATTTCTCGCCAATCAGAAAAACAAACATTTTAAACTCTAATATACTGCTTTCTTTCTAGACAGTTATAAAATAAATCTAACTTCTATTTAGTGGTTTTAATTTTACAAAGTTTAAATTATGAACAGAGTTGTTTAACAGAGTCTACAAAACGGCATTCTTTCACATGAGAACCCAGTTCTATGTCCTATTTTACCTTTCATTCACTCATTCCTTCTCTGATTCCCTGAGTTTATCTTGGCAGAGGACCGAATACTGAATGGAGTGCCAAACCATCCTAACACAAAGTTACTCACTCGCACACTACAAACATACCTAGAGGCAATCTGGAGGAATGTCATTTCAGTTATGGCAGACATTGGCGATGTGGGAGGAAACCAGAGCATCCATCAAAAATGCACATAAAAAAAAAGGATGTGCAAACTCCACAAAAAAACACCCAACCCAGAACCAAAGGGAAGAACACGGTGCTGTAAAGCAAAAAAGCTACCCACTGCACTAATGTACAATCATGGTCTTTCATCCTTCTAGTTTACCTAATGACTGATTCTTTGAAAACTAGTAAAACAAAGATACAGTAAAGACCTTTTTCAGCCATAACTTGGCCACAAGTCTGATACAAAAACAATTGAAACCAGGGGAGAGTAGCTTGTACAGCAGAAATGGTATTACTCCTTTCCTGTCATATAATAGTCAAAATGATACAAGCACTCTCCAATGACCCATTAAATAAATTAAAAATGTCTGGTCTGCAGTCTGAACCACATTGACAAATGCTAGTCTTTGTAGCTTGAGTTGCTTGAAATAGTTTCTCCCATCCTCTTTCTCATGAGCTGAACTTGTGAAGCCAATGAGATAAAAGGACTTCCTGGAGCTCAAACCCGACCAAGAGCAGATGCACTTGAGCTGCAGGAAACTGCACTAGGAAAATAGATGTAGGACTTTTAATGCTCTCTTGCATGCAGCTTGCCCAGCACAGGCGAGCTATGTGTGGTGTACCACCCTGAAACATGATCAAAGAAGGGTCCAGATGTCAACTGTTCATTTGATGTACCACCCTGCAACATGATCAAAGAAGGGTCCAGATGTCAACTGTCCATGTGGTGTACCACCCTGCAACATGATCAAAGAAGTGTCCAGATGTCAACTGTCCATGTGGTGTACTACCCTGCAACATGATCAAAGAAGGGTCCGGATGTCAACTGTCCATGTGAGATGGTTTCAGAGTCCATGCATCATAAGGCAAATATAACAGATCCCTGCAAAGTACATGATATACTCTCAAGGATACTATTAAGACAGCTTGCATCAGATAAAACTGTAGTTTGTGCTTGGGGTATATTCATGATTGTGTGTGTGTGAGTGAGAGAGAATGTGACTGCTGTACGTGTATGCTTACGTACATGTGTGCACGTGTATGTGAATGTAACTATGTGCACGTGTCTGTGTGTGTGAATGTAACTGATGTGCATGTGGGTTGGGAGGGTGGCCTAATGGTTAAAGTGTTTGCCTTACAAACATAAGGTGCAGGGTCTGAGTCTCACAATGGATAATTGGCTAGGCTTAAAATGGCTCGCAAGGGCAGTTAGACTAGTACTAGCCTATGAGCCTATAACTTGCTAACCCCTATGCCAGGAACTAGGTCCAAGTCACTTGGAAACATGGTGATGATTACGGAGTACAAAGTCAGTGCACAGTTCTTTCAGTAAAGAACGTAAGAACAGCAAAAATATTTTATAGTTGTGGAAGTCACATGGCTTAATGATATACTGGTTATCATATTCATTCATCAGGCATTGGGCAAACTGCAGTGTGTGCTTGGGGTATATTCATGATTGTGTGTGAGAGAGAGAGAATGTGACTGCTGTACGTGTATGCTTATGTACATGTGTGCACGTGTCTGTGAATGGAATTATGTGCACGTGTCTGTGTGTGTGAATGTAACTGATGTGCATGTGTGTGTGCACGAGTCGATGGAGGTGACTACCATATACATACATACAAATGTTTCAAGCACGGGCATTAATGCCCTTCTAGCTTGCCAATATACCAAAACACTTGTTCCCATGATAAGTGCCCAGGCTAGTCTTAAAAATATCTAAACTAGTACTTGCTTTAATGTAATTTGGTAGTTTGTTCCATGCATCAGTTACTTTGTCAGAGAACCAATTAGTACACTTCTCATTCCTATAGAACCTTCTACACAGGTTATCTGATGATTCTCTAGTACTTTTTGTTAACCCCAAACATTCCCAGAGGTAGTTGTCCCTAAATACCTGAATAAGATCTCCTCTTAAATATCTGTAAGAGACACTGTACAAGTTCAGATATTTTAGTCTTTCATAATAACTTAAATTTCCACATCCATGGATGCTCTTGGTATATTTCTACTGTATCTTTCCAGTTTACTCATGCTTGTTTTCTTATACAGTTACCATGTTGTTATTCCATACTCTAGTTTGTGTCTAATGTAACTAACAAACAATGACTTCATCATTTTATTTCCTAGACTTTATAAATCTTTTTATACAACCTACAGTTCTTTAACTATCACTAACCAATTGGTTGATATGATTAGAAAAACTCATAGCTGAATCTACCCATGTACCCAGGTCCTTAAATGAGTCTACAGTTTCAATCACTATGTACTGTATTAAATATTCACCTTTCAATTTATGTCTCCCATATCTCGAGTGCTTAGTGTTTGATGTATTTATCAGTATATTATTCTCCTGTGCCCAAATGGTCAATTTAGCCAAGTTACTTTGCAGGCATGCCTTATCTGTATCACATGTAATTAGTTTACCCAATTTCATGTCGTCTGCATATAGACTGTAGGACACTTCAGATGAAAAAGTTAGGTCTGAAGATACAATCTAAACAGGTAAGGGCCTAGGACAGAGCCCTGAAGGACACCCTGATTGTAACTAAGGATTTCATCTGTCCAGTTGCTGTATGATACTTACCGTGTCCTATTTGTAAGCCATGCAGCTATCCATCTTATTAAAAGTACATCAGTACCTAGTTGCACTAATTTATTGATCAGTGTTTTGTGTATGACTCTGTCAAATGTTGAAGTTAAATCTATATAAATTACATCACAACACAATGTTTCATTCATAGCTGTTATTATATTGTTATAGAATATTATGTTACAGGTGGTAATAGATCTGTTTTCAACATATGTATGATGACATATGGTTTCAAGTCCCTACTTATCTAGTTCTGACAATAACTTATTCAATATTACCTTCTCCATTATTTTTCCACAACATGAAAGTAGACTTAAGGGTCTATATGAATCTGGGTTGGTCGTACTCCCCTTTCCCTTAAAAACAGGTTTAATAAGCACGTCTCGAATCTTGAGGAATCTCCCCTTATTTATATAACTTAGTGAATAATAAATATAATGGTACCATAAGTGCTTGCTGAAGTGTTCTCAGGTCATTGTTACTAATTCCGTCTCCTCCCTACACTTTGTTTGGATACAGTTTGCGCAGTTCTTTTTCAATATAATTAATTTGATTCCAGCATTAGGGATTAAATGGATGTCACTAAGGCAACTTATCACCCCTTATGTCTGCATGCATGTATATTTATAACTGGTACGCGAGTGTGCATGTGCATGCATGTGTACTTAAAACCTTACACATTATCTGGATAACTGTTATGTCTAGCTGCGTGCAATATACTACATTATTATTTTGTGTAATAAAATGCACAGCGTCACTATACATTTATTATATATTTTTGCATTGATTTTTATTTTTTTTTGTGGTTACTACTGTTCTAGCTCTCAGCATGGGGAACTCATTCTAACTCAGCTGGTCCTCGAGCCATATGGGTTTGAGATAGCTGCACTACAGGGCCCTGGGGCTTATTAAGTCTTAAATTAAGCAAGTTGTGTAGGAAGGATTGTGACACATTATGTTAGTGACATGAAGAGGGACATACAATCAGGGGCATATGAAAATAACTTGCGTATGTGCAAGTACACACGCGCGCGTGCACACACACACACACACACACACACACACACACACACACACACACACACACACACACACACACACACACACACGACAACTGGGTATCTGATAACTGTCTAAATCTTCCCATTGGACCTTTAAATTTTGAGAAGGACCTTTAAACATGTTGGATAACTGCCCGAATTAGAAAATGAAGTTTGTTTAGCCAAAACACTGGTTCTTGTTTTAAATAATTGTGTTAATAAAAGGTGAATTTAGCTTCAAAAGGACTGACAATGGTGTTTTGAATTCAGTGGAGTTTATTGATAACCTTGGCAGAATCTCCTTTGAGTGGGAAAGGTATGGATATATTTGCCAATCAAATGTGCTCTTATAGAAGGTGGCAGCTTATCCAACCAAGGAAATCAAAGCTTTGTTTAAGAGGCTGTGAATGCATATCCACTCAACCCATCAGGGCTGTAGCACCTAAAGTCTGAGTGGTGAAGCTCTAATAAAACAGAATGAGTAAAAGCCAATACAATAAGACTTCGAATCATGCCAGCTTGTCCAAGGAAAGCTTAGCATATATGAGGAGAAATCCTAAGATAAAAAAATGACTTGAACTTAAATCAAGGAATCTAAGTTTGAGTTTCTAGCAAATCAGCACATGAAAAAGAAGCATCTGTAATATGGCAGGAAGTGTAGGCACTTTAGTTAGCTATAAACCAAAAGTGAGAGTTTTGCCAGTTTTTTATGTTTTAGTTTTTGCTTGGTGCAGTGCACAATCAGAAAGTGTGTGTGTGTGTATTAATGACATATGTACATCTAATAATATAGGTATAGTTATACGAATATGATTGCCAGAAACAAAAGATAAAATCCCCAAGGAATAAACTGTGCCTGCAAGCCAAAGACCAATGTATTTGAAGAAAACAAGGCATAGAAACACGACTGAAAGCATAAAGAGTTTTAAAGTTTAATAAGGTAAGCTCTTTCACACCAAACATTAGTGCTCCATCACCTTTCCTTGATTTTTATTGGCTGCTTTGAATCAATGTGAGTGTATTGAAAGTGTTTGCTGATGCAGTTTTTATATGGTCTGATGAAGCACTCGTATATGGTGTGAAAGTGCTTACCTTATTAAACTTTTAAACTTTTTATGCTTGCAATCATGTCTGATCATAACAAACCTGTTATGTGTTTGGAGGTATAGCCAGAGGCCTGTGCTGAGGTAGCAAGAGAAATTCCCTGAGCCTTTTCTTTGAATCTGAATAATCTTGACCTTCCCAGTGGAAGTGTTCCCTTAAGGTATGCAAAGTTTCCCCAAATGAATAATCCTCTGGAGGTGAGACAGAAGGGATGGACTCCTCCGCATCAGAGTCTTCAAAAGGAGAGTAGGAATGTTCCTGATCATCAGAGTGCCCTGAAATAATGGAGCCCTGATCAGAGGAGGGGGAATCTTCCTCCACTCTGGGCCTTTTGTCCGGAGGGGGCTGAGAACCTCTGATGAGTAATTAAATCCTCAGCCATTTTAAGCATCTGTTTCTCAGGCATGGGGCCTGGAGATGGGCCCTGTGTAGATGGTCTCTTAGAGTGCAAGGTTGCTTTAGACTTTGTGAAAGCCTTGATGGAGAAAGAAGAGGAAGGTCTGAAAACACCTTGAGTGGAGGTGGACCTGTCCACATTCTGAGTTTCAATGCCAAGAGTGGCTTCGGTATCTGTAGTCGGGGTGTGGGCCGAGGAGCCTGCGACCTCGGGCACAGGAGACACCGTCAAAGAAGTATCGTCGGTAGTCAGGGGCTGCGTAGGCGCCTCGCTGAGAACCGGACCACGTGTAGTCGGCTTTGGCGTGGTGTCGGTCCTTGTCTTTGTATTTTTTAGACAAAACCAGAGTCGGAGTATCCGACGACATAGTATAGTTAAATGCTTTCCCAAAATAATACTGGGCGAACTCCGCCCGACGCTTAATAGTGCGTTTGTTGAATGTAGCACAAAAGCGACAGACCGAGACGTCGTGGTCTGGGCCTAAACAAGGTATACAGAGGGAATGGAAATCCTTATGCGGTATTTGCTTCCCACAAGAAATACAATTATTAACTTTGTCTGACATCGGTCTGAGGCAAGAAAAGTTTCCCCAACGGGGTACTTAGCTTTAAAGAAGACTTCGGTTTCCAATTATTCATAATTTCAGGAGCTGGCCGACCGGCACTTGCAAACTGCTTCTGCTTCGGGCACCGCGCACGTCCACGGCCACGACGTCTCGGCCTGTCGCTTTTGCGCTACTTTCAATAAACGCACTATTAAGCGTCGGGCGGAGTTCGCCCAGCACTTTTTTGGTAAAACCTTTGATTATAAAATGTCGTTGGATACTCCGACTACCGTTTTGTCCAAAAAAACACAAGGACAAAGAGCGACACGCGAGGCCCGCGGTCTCCACCGACACCACGCCAAAACCGGCTACACGTGGTCCGGTTCTCAGCGAGGCACCTACGCAGCTCCTGACTACCGACGACACTTCTTTGGCGGTGTCCTCTGTAACCGAGACCGCAGGTACCTCGGCCCATACCCAGACTACAACCACCGAAGCCACTGTGAGTGTTGAGCCTCCTAATGTGGATAGGTCCACTTCCGCCCATGGTGTTTTTAAACCCTCATCTTCCTTCTCCATTAAGGCCTTTACTAAGTCCAAATCAGCCATGCATCCCAAGAGGCCTGTTGCACAGGGCCCATCTCCAGGCCCCATGCCTAAAAAGCAGATGCTAAAAATGGCTGAGGATTTAATTACTCTTATCAGGGGTTCCCAGCCCCCTCCAGACAAGAGATCCCGAGTGGAGGAAGCTTCTCCCTCTTCTGAGCAGGATTCCATTTTTTCAGAACATTCTGATGAAGAGGAACACTCGTACTCCCCTTTTGATGATTCGGATGCTGAGCAGTCCATTCCTTCTGTATCTCCCCCAGAGGATTTCTCTTTTGGGGAAACCTTGCACACCTTGAGGGAACACTTCCATTGGGAAGGCCAAGACTTTTCTGATTCCAAGAAAAGACTTAGGGAATTTCTTTTGTTACCTCAGCACAGACCTCTGGCGATACCTCCTGTCTTGGACATACTTGATGATGTTTACTCGGAGGCTTGCCTAAATCCGGATTCCCTGCCTCCTGCCCCAGTCAAGCCTGATAGGTACTACAGAGTTCCTACCTCTCACCAATTTCTTTACAAAAGCCATAATTCTGACCCTGAAACCATTTCTCAAGGCCCCAAGGGAATGAAGGCCTCTACTGCTAAGAATCCACTACCTTCCGAAAGAGAGTCTAGATCCTTAGAAAGGTGGGGAAAAAAGGTATATACCTCGGCCACCCTAGCCATGAGGGCCTTAAATGGTCAGTTCCATATGCTTAAATATCAGCAGTTTCTGTTATCACAATTAAGAAATAAAATGTTTCAACCTGAACAACCAGATTTGAAGGAGTTGCAGGATATGATGCATAGTGCAGAACAAGTGGGTAAACACACCTTACAATGTGGCTATGATGCCCTAGAGGCCTCAAGTAGAGCTGCTGTGACAGGATCAGTCATTCGTAGACATGCCTGGCTTAGAGAACAAACCTTGCCTGACCATGTTAAAGCTAAGCTACTAGATGCTCCTTTACAAAAGGATGTTCTATTTGGTACTAATGCTGAGGAGATACTACGGAAAATGGAAGAAAAAGCTGTCAAAGCTTTTCTACAGGTTCAACCACCAAGTTTTAGCAGAAATTGGCCTGCAAAGAACTGGTCCTTTCCAGCCACGGACAAGCCACAAAGAGGTAGATACAGGCGCACAAGGGGCAGAGGACAACCTCAAGGATCATATAGAGGCAGACAATGGCAAACTCCAGCAACAAGAGGTGGCGAAGACAGTGCACAGCAATACAGGAAACAAACCCAATGACTTCCCCCTTTCCATGCCAAGCAAGTCTCAGCTGGCAGCACCCTTGGGAGGAAAGCTGGCATTATTTACAAGAAATTGGCATATTATCACAACAGACAAATGGATCCTGGACATTATAAACAGAGGCTACAGATTTCACTTTCACACTCTTCCAAAAATGAGAGGCATGCCGAACCTGCCACACAATCAAAGGGCAGAGGCTCAAATACAAATTTCAAAGCTTATGGCCATGAAAGCTATTCAAGAGGTACCTACTCATGGACAAGGTCAAGGTTTTTATTCCAGACTTTTTCTGGTACCAAGGAAAGGAACTGACTGGAGACCCATTTTGGACTTATCCATCCTAAACACATTTCTACTCGTACCAAAATTCAAGATGCTCACATTACAGCAGCTTCTTCCCATGCTGGGCAAGGAGTTTTGGCTGGTAACATTGGACCTCAAGGAGGCATACCTGCATGTCCCAATCAGACAAAGCTGCAGAAGATACCTCAGATTTCTTGCAGGTTCAATCCACTATCAATTCTCTGCATTGCCCTTTGGCTTATCTACTGCGCGCAGAGTATTCACGAAATGCCTGGCATCAGTAATTGCCTACTGCAGACTTCAAGGGAACAAATTTACCCTTATTTGGATGACTGCCTGATCCAAGCGGACAACAAGCACCTACTTCTGGAACATCTGGCTTACCGTTTATTGAATTCTCTGGGATACACAGTCAACAAGGAAAAATCCAGGCTAACACCATCTCAGAAAATAACTTTCCTGGGTGCCAACTTGGACACAAACACCCAGATGGCCTATCTTACGCCAGAAAAACAAGGCCAACTAACTCATTACTTCAAAATACTAGCAAATTGTACCAGGCTCACTGCAAGGAAAATCCTGCAGGCTCTGGGCTTCATGGCATCTTGCATTCTTCTAATCCCATGTGCAAAGTTGCATATGAGGAAACTTCAATGGTACCTAAAAAACCTATGGTCTCAACACAGCCACAGTTTGGAAACAATAATACCAATAATTCCATGTTTGCAAAAGGAATTTCTATGGTGGGCCCAAGCATGCCAAACAAACACAGGTCTTCCATTCTGCAAGCCTCAAGCAAATCAAGTCATCACAACAGACGCCTCAGACTACGCCTGGGGGGGCGCACATGACAGACAGGTGCATTCAGGGCAAATGGTCCCAAAAGGAAAAGCACCTTCACATCAATCAAAAAGAAATGCTAGCAGTGATAAATGCAATTACAATTTTCAAGGACCTCCTGCATCCAGGGCAATTATTGATAAGAACAGACAACACCACAGTAATGTGGTACATAAACAAACAAGGTGGAACACATTCATACCCCCTGTGCAGGCTAGCCATGTCACTTTGGAACTTGGCTCTGGAATGGCAAATCGAACTTCAAGCACAGTACTTGCCAGGATTGGAAAACACGCTGGCAGACAATCTAAGCAGAAATATGACAGATCCACACGAATGGAAGTTACATCCTCAAGTGTTTACAAAGACAATCCATGCGTGGGGAAGACCAGACATAGATCTCTTCGCCTCCCACAGGAACCATCAATTGAAAAAGTTCTGTTCAAGGATCTTTCATCCAAAGGCCTGGAGAGTGGACGCCCTTTCTTTCAGTTGGGCAACATGGACAGTTTACGCTTTCCCACCTTTGCCTCTTCTGCCCAAGGTGCTCTTGAAAGCAAGAGCAGACAGACCGAAGATGATACTGATTGCTCCAGACTGGCCAAGACAACACTGGTACCCACTCCTGAGGAGCCTAACACATACTCCTCCCTGGACCCCACCTCTAATGCCTCTTCTACTGACTCAGCACAGCTACAAAACTCTTCACAGTCAGCTGAAAACTCTCAATCTGGCTGCATGGAAAATTCCTTAACACAACAACAGACCCTACTCTCCAAAGAGGTGCAGGATGTCATTTTGGAGGCCAGAAGGCCATCTACTAGAAAGGCTTACTCCGCAAAATGGAAATGTTTCTGCGCTTGGAATGAGAAAAAAGGCCAGGATTCTAGAAAACTGAATTTGCCTCAGATATTACAGTATCTAGCTGAGCTGTTGAACAGTGGACTTTCATTTTCCTCCATCAAAATTCATGCCTCAGCCATTTCTGCAGAATACAACACTGATCCATCCTTATTCTCTCACCCACTTTTAAGACGGTTCCTCAGAGGAACTAAGAGTAAGACCTCCAAGGAAACAACCAATACCAGCCTGGGATCTTAACTACATTCTAGAAAAATTAACATTACCTCCCTTTGAACAAGCTGCCTCTACAGATTTGCAATATTTGTCCTGGAAAACAGCCTTCCTTCTGGCCATTACCTCAGCTCATAGGGTTTCGGAACTACAAGCCCTCATGGCTGTGCAGCCCTTTCTCATCTTCCATCAGGACAGGGTTTCCCTACAAACCAACCCTTCATTTATGCCTAAGGTAGTATCCAGGGTAGCTTTAAATCAGGCCATACACTTACCTACCTTTTACCCCAATCCTCAAAACAAAGGGGAAAGGCTGCTACATTCCTTAGACATCCATAGACAGCTATGTTACTATTTGGACAGAACACAGCCCTTCAGGAAATCAGAACAACTTTTTGTGTCCTATGCTGTAGGAGCTCAAGGGAAGACAATTTCCAAACAGACAATTTCAAAATGGATAGGCCATTGCATACGGTTTTGTTACTCCTTTCATGGCAAACCTGTTCCTACAGGCATCAGATCCCACTCCACAAGGGCCACAGCTACCTCTACAGCTTTCCTCAGAGGAGTCCCTACCAAAGCTATTTTGGAGGCAGCCACTTGGAGTTCTGTGCATACCTTCACAAAACACTACCACCTGCCTTTATATTCCAAAACTAGAGCAGGCTTTGCCACTGCTGTGTTGCAGGGCATTCTGGCTGCTCCCAGTTCCACCTAGTGCCTACCACCCTGTGCGTAGCTTTGGGATTCTACCCATCTGTGATTACTGCAGCTGTATGCACGATGAACATAGTACAGTTTTGTACCTACCATAAATGCAGATGTTTGAGTGCTAATACAGCTGCAGTACAGGTTTCCCTCCCTCCTTCCCCTCTTGGTAAAGGCCTAGTGGCTAACACCTCCTCATACAACCTAATTTGGGTTATCCTTCTATGGTGTATTTGCTTGCAACTACTGATTTTTGATTATATTGCATTGCTTGACTATATATATATATATATATATATATATATATATATATATATATATATATAATTTATGTATTGCCTTCCTTCTGGGGGTACCTGACATCTGGGGTAAGAAAGACTGAAGAATATGGCGTCGGCTGTGTCTTATATACCCCTGTCGCACTGACGTCAGGAAAGAAAGCGACGACAACCGACGCCGGACCTAGACTTTGGAATTCGGCCGACTGAGGACCCGCCTGATGGCAGAAAACCCATCTGTGATTACTGCAGCTGTATTAGCACTCGAACATCTACATTTATGGTAGGTACAAAACTGTACTTTTTCTAAGATAAGAACTTTACTTCAGCTGTATTGGCTGGCTCAAAAGGCGTCAGTGTGAGTTTTTCCAAGACATAACTGAGGACCCATGCAGGCACTGGTGCTCTCCTTGGAGGTCTTATGTTTTTGGCCCCTCTGAGGTACTGTCTTAGCAATGGATGTGAAAAAAATTGGTGGTTCCATATTGTAATGAGCTGAAATGGCAGAGGCATGGATTTTAATTGATGAAAAGGATAGGCCTTTGTCAAGCATCTCAGTTAGGTATTGTAAAATCTGAGGAATATTTGGTACAAATGTGTTAATTCCTTGTGCCTGGTTCCAAGCACAGAATCTTTTCCATTTTTCTGCATAAGAATTTCTGGTACTGGGCCTCCTGGCCTCCAAAATAACATCCATCACTGCTTTAGAGAGAGGAGTGTTCTGAATGGCTACATTATAAGCCATTCTGCCAGATTTAGGGTTCTGAGTTGACTGTGCAGGATCTGAGTGTTTTGTTGGGTCAGTAAATGAGGAATTAGAGGTAATGTCCAGGCTGGGCCTTGAGACAAGCTCTTTAGGATTGGGTACCAGTGCTGGCGGGGCCAGTCTGGAGCAATCAGAATCATTTTTGGCTTCTCTTGTCTGACCTTTAGAAGTACCTTGGGGAGGAGAGGCAGAGGAGGAAAGGCATATACTGCTAGGGTTTTCCAGCTGGATGATAGAGCATCCACTTTCCATGCTTGCTTGTGATAAGTCCATGTGCAGAATCTCTGTAGTAGGCAGTTGTGAGGGAAGGCAAATAGATCTATATCTGGGCATCCCCATTTCTTTATTATCATGCTGAAGACTTGTGGATTCAGTTTCCACTTGTGGGGATCCGTGAGGTTTCTGCTTAGTTCGTCTGCCAGAGTATTTATCTTTCCTGGCAGGAATTGTGCTTGCAGGTGTACTTGATAAGTCAATGCTGTGTCCCACAAAGTCATGGCTTGTCTGCAGAGGGGGTAGGAATGAGTGCCTCCCTGTTTGTTTATGTACCACATGACTGTAGTATTGTCCGTCCTTATCAGTAGTTGTCCTGGATGGAGTAGATCCTTGAAAGCTGTCAGGGCTTTCTGAACAGCTAGCATCTCTTTTTGATTGATATGAAGCTGCCTTTGGCTTGTGGGCCATGTGTCCTGAATACATTTTCCTGCCATGTGGGCCCTCCAGGCATAATCTGAAGCATCTGTTGTTACTGACTGTCTGGCTGTGGGTAGAGTGAATGGCTGTCCCTTGTTGTGGTGACAGGCCTGGGCCCACCATCGAAACTCCTGTTGCAGGCAAGGAATGAGGGTAATTAATGTTTCCAGGTGTGACAATGTTGAGTTCAAACACTTTTTAGATACCACTGTAGTTTCCTCATATGCAGTCTGGCATATGGAATTAGCAGAATGCAGGATGCCATGAAGCGCAAAGCCTGCAGAATTTTTCTTGCAGATAACTGGGTCTTTGTTGCCAACATTTTGAAGTAAGAAGTCAGTTGCCTTTGTTTGTCTGGTGTGAGATAAGCCATCTGGGCAGTTGTATTTAAGCTTGCACCCAGGAATATTATCTCTTGAGATCTTGAGTCTTGAGTAAAATCCTTGTCCCTGCTCTTGCTGTGGTACTTGCTGAATGGCCCTCATGTCCATGAGGGTTTTTGTGCCTCTGCCCATTGATTGTGTGGCAGGTCTGGCATACCCTTTGCCCTTGGCAAGGTGTGAAAGTGGAACCTGTAGCCCTGGGACACTATATTCAAGACCCATTTATCCTGGGTGATCATGTGCCAATTTTGAGAAAAAAAATGCTAGTTTTCCCCCCTAAGGGGGCTGCCAAAAGATAAGTGCTTGGTGCTGGCAGAGGAAAGTCATTGGGACTGTTTCCTGTATGGCTGTGATTTGTCTTCTCTGCTTTTGGAGGTAGAAGCACCCCACTGTTTAGGCCTGTATGAGCCCTGGGGCTGGGATCTGCCTCTGGGGCATCTGTATCTGCCTCTTTGTGGCCTGTCTGACACTGGAAAGGACCAATTCTTTGTAGGCCAGTTCCTGCTAAATCTGGGTGGCTGTACCTGTAAGAAATCCTTTACTGTTTGCATAGATTTCGTTTTGTCCTCCATTTTCTTCAACACCTCCTCTGCTTTAACACCAAATAAGGTATCATTCTGTAATGGAGCATCTAATAATTTTGCTTTAATATGATCAGGCAGATTCTGTTCCTTTAACCAAGCATGTCTCCTAATGACAGAACCCGTAACTGCAGCCCTGCAAGAGGCCTCCAGAGAATCAAAACCACATTGCAATGTATGCTTTCCCACTTGTTCAGTTGCATGCAATAAATCCTGCATTTCTTTATTTTCTGCACAATCAGAATTTGACAACATTTTCTGTTTTAGCAGTGACATTAAGTATTGCTGATATTTAAGCATATGAAATTGACAATTTAAAGCTCTCACAGCCAAAGTAGCAGAAGTGTAAACCTTTTTTCCCCATCTGTCTAGTGCCCTTGAATCTCTATCAGAGGGGATAGGGTTTTTTGCAGTAGAAGCCTTAACCCCTTTGGGACCCTGAGAAATGGTTTCTGGGTCAGCAGCAGGGTTTTTATAAAGAAATTTATGTGAATCTGGAACCCTGTAGTATCTGTCTGGTTTAACAGGGGCAGGAGGTAAAGAGTCAGGAGAAAGTCCGGACTCTCAAAATACATCATCTACAATGTCTAACACAGGAGGAATAGCCAAAGGCCTGTGTTGAGGTAGCAAAAGAAAATATCTAAGCCTCTTCTTAGATTCTGAGTAGTCTTGGCTCTCCCAGTGGAAGTGCTCCCTCATGGTATGCAGGGTTTCCCCAAAAGAAAAATCCTCAGGAGGAGAGGCTGAAGGGATAGATTCTTCAGCATCAGAATCCTCATAGGGAGGAAGAGAGTATTCCTGTTCAGAAGAGGAGTCAGAGGAAATGGAAACCTGATCTGAAGATTCATATTCTGTCTCTTGCCTAGGCCTCTTGTCAGGAGGGGGATGGGAACCCCTGATCAAGGTAATTAGGTCTTCGGCCATTTTGAGCATCTGTTTTTTAGGCATGGTAGTCTCTCCAGGAGAATGCTGTACTTGTTTCTTTGTCTTTAGAATTGCTTTAGTCTTTGCTTTGGAAGCTGAAGTAGGCTTTACATATAGCTGTGTAGGTCTGAAAACACCCTTAGAAGCCGATGCCTACTCAGCGGTTCCAGACCCATCTGAGGGAATAGTTTCCGAGTGTCCAATACCTTGAGTATCCAGAGGCCTAGCTGGCTCCACATGGGAGTCGTCAGCGGCCTGTGGCTCTGAGGTAGTGGGCATCAGGGGCTGTGAAAGCACCTCACTGAGAGCCGGCGACTGGCTTAGCGGAAGCCTCGTCGTCTGTTTTGGACCTCAGATGCCTATCCTTTTCTTTTTCCTTGCGCTTTTTATAAACTTCAGTCATCGGCTGTTCCGACGGCATTATATAATTGAATCTTCGGCCAAAGTAATTAAAGGCAAAATCGTACCGACGCTTAATAGTGCTTTGGTTAAATCTAGCACAAAACCGACAGCTAGCAATATTGTGATCAGGGCCTAGGCAAGGAATACAGTAAGAATGAAAATCCTTATGAGGTATTTGGTTCCCACAAGAAATACAATTGTTAACTTTTTCTGACATCAGACTGGAGCAAGAAAAAAGTTTCCCCAACAGGGTACTTAGCTTTAATGAAGACTTCGGATCTGAAATTAGTTTTTGAAAATCTCAGGAGTCGGCCGACCGGCACTTGCGAACTGCTTTTGCTTCGGGCACCACGTGGCAAGAAAGACTGAAGAAAATGGCGTCAGCTGCATCTTTTATACCCTTGGCACACTGACATCAGGGAAGAGGCGACAGCAACCGACGCCGGACCTAGACTTTGGAATTCAGGCCGAATGCAGGTAGCCTGCCAGCAGGATAACCCAAGTGTAATGACTGCAACAGTGAAACACGATGAACATCATTTGTCACAGGAAATTATTTTGCTTAGCCTAAAACTGATTTACTCAGAGTGACATATACAAACAGCAAAATGTTATCTTCTGGGTTAACATTTCATGCACTTGAGTAGCACTTGTATTACAAGAAAATAAATGCATTTGCCTGTAATATTCTTTGACCTGTAGGAATACAATACAATTAACAGCTGTCAGGCTTTCTCTATTTACTACAACTTATTTTCTTATCCTCACCAGCCAGGTAACAAGAAAGTTTAGAATTATTGCATAAAATACAAGCAACACATCAAAGTCACTCTCTCTCTCGATATACATACATATTTGAGAGAGAGAGAGAGAGAGAGAGTGTGTGTGTGCGTGTGCGAGTGGGTGAATGAGGGGGGGGGGGGGCAGTCTCTAATGATCTCAACTACTTAATAATAGATTGGATTCTAGTAAATAAGGACCCCCCATCTTTATCAAACAGGTATACTCCCTGACAATATTAGTGACCATTCTCTTACTTACATCACTAGGCAAAAGACTCACATTCACAATCTAATAGCTTTTAGAACTACCAGAAACAAAAAAAATTTCAACCCAAGTCATTTTCAAGCTGAGCTTAAAGCTTGCAACTGGTCATCCCTAAAATACCTACCTCTTGACAAAGCCATTTCACACTTTAACAAAACATTCTTGCAGATCCTTGAGCAACATGCTCCCACCTGTACTGTCAGAACAAAAAATAAACCAGCCCCCTGGCTGTCTAAGGACACATGGCTAAACATGCAACTAAGGAACAAACTCTGGTCCAAATGGAGAAAAACTAGAAACCCAATAGATCACCTAAACTTTAGACAAATTCGTAATTCCACAAAAATCCATAATCCTTGACAAAAAACTTCTACCTCAAATTCCAACAAAACCAACAAAATAATCCGCAAAAGTTTTGGTCAGGTATCAACAAATTACTCCACCCAGGACAGTCCAAAACACCTACCCCCTCAAACCTAACCCAAACCTCCCCCAGCCATATAGCCAACACCTTTAATAAATATTTCTCTGAAACAGTCCAAGCACTAGCAACCACCTTACCACCTACTTCCATCACTAAATTTCCCTCACCAACCAAATTACCCCAGCCTTTTAACCTTCAACCTGTCCCAACATCGTTGATACACTCCTTGCTTCTTAAACTAAAACCATGTACACCATCAGCTGACCTGCTTCCAGCTGAATTCCTGCAAGTCGCAGCTGGTGTACTTGCCTACCCTATTTCTATCCTAATAAACAGAACCATCTCTGAATCTTATGTCCCATCCATCTGGAAAATCTCCCATATCATCCCTCTGCATAAGGGAGGTACCTCAAATGAATTATCTAACTTTCACCCAATAGCCCTTCTCTCCCCCATTGCAAAAATTATGGAGCGATGCATCCATCGGCAATTACTTCAGTATCTCCTACAAAACAACCTTCTAGTTGACTGCCAGCATGGTTTCAGGCCTCACCACAGTACCACAACAGCTCTTCTATCCTTTACAGATAGCATTAATAAAAACAGGAATACTAACCTACTATCTTCTGCTCTTTTTATAGATCTCTCAAAGGCCTTTGATATGGTTAACCACCAAATACTATTAAGTATACTTGAATCACTTTCCCTTGATCATCAACTAGTAAAATGGTTCCAATCCTACCTTGAAAACAGGAAACAAGCAGTCCTCTGGGAAAACAATCTATCTTCTCAGCTTCCTATCACCCTTGGAGTCCCTCAAGGATCTATTCTTGGACCTCTCCTTTTCACAATTTTCATTAATGATCTAAAAACTTCCCTTCCACAAACTACATGCATACAATATGCTGACGATTCAACTCTGGTATGTGCCGCATCCTCCCCTGCTGAATTACAGGCTAACGCACAAACTGTCTTTACTCTAGTGGAAAACTTGTTCCATCAACGTTGTCTCCTTCTGAACCCTAAAAAAACTAAATTACTGCTATTTACTCCCACACAGAAATTCCCCTCTATCAATCTCACAGTAAAATCAAACAATGGCACAGTAATAGCCCCTGAAACCACCACCAAACTCCTCGGTGTATTAATAGATAACCATCTCACCTTTGACTCACATATTAACGCTAGTATTAAATCAGTAAATAGAAAACTTGGATTCCTCTACAGAATCAGACCATTTCTTACAGAGTCAGCAAAGATCTCTATTTCCCAAACCCACCTTATTTCCACCCTACTCTATGCCTCACCTATATATACCAACCTATCCAAAACTAATCTAAATAAACTAGCAACCACCTACAACAACATAGCTAAATTTGCCACTGGTGCCCCCTTCCGTACTCACCACTGCCTTAACCTTAGACATCTCGGATGGCTGGAAGTACAAAACCAACTAGTTTACCAGCAACTTATTTTTATTCGATTTTACATCATCCTACAAATACTCCCATACTATGTAACCTAGTAAATTCTTATAAAAACCTTCCTACCCTAAGATCAGATAAAAAACTACAAGTCGCCACTACCAAATCCTTTAACAAAGCTGGAGACTGCCTATTCTCAAATGCAGTTGGCAATTCCTGGAACAAACTTCCAACTGAGATCACATCCCTTACTTCCACCAACCTTTTCAAGAATCAGCAGAAAAACTTCATTAAAACCAAATGGCTTTGCCCCTGCTCTCAGCCTGACTGATACTTATTTCTCCTCTTTCTACTCTAACTCTCAAACTTGATTTATTTTGCTGAAACTCCTCTACCTTCTATATATGGCAAGTTTAAATACTTCTTGCTCTCTTTTTTTGTATCTCCCCATTATGACTTTTTGTATTTTTTTTTTTGCTTACTGAAACTGAACTAGAACTTTTTTTCTTTTTTTGGCTGTAATAAAAAAATAAATAAATAAATAAATAAATTAAAAAAAAAAAAATTTTTTTGCTGGCAATCAATTGTTTACTCATGTAATTATTCTCGTATTTAACTTTTTTCCTTGGGGACTATACAATTATTTTTTTTGTAAATTGCAATTTTTTTGCGGATTATTTGTATAAATGTTTCTTTTTTTCTGTCCTTGTTATTGTCTTGGAGCTTTTCTCTTCGGGCCTCTACTGAAAATGGACATATATCCAGTTAGACTAGCCCGGTCAACAAATGTAAAATAAATAAATAAATAAATAAAATAAATAATAAGCTTATAACAGCTTGCAATCTTCTTCTTTCGGCTTTTTCCGGTTAGGGGTCGCCACAGCGGATCACCTGTCCGCTCATGATTGGCAGTGGAGTTTTACGGTGATGAGTTGCTAGCTCAGTGCCCAACCTTCCACAGAAGGCACACACACACACACACACACACACACACACACACACACACACACACACACACACACTCACACCTAGGGCCAATTTAAAGTGTCCAATCCACCTGCAGCATGTCTTTGGTATGTGGGAGGAAACCGGAGCACCCGGAGGAAACCCACACAACCACAGGGAGGACATGCAGACTCCGCACAGAAGGCACCCCAGCCGAGGATCGAACCAGAGAACCTCTTGCTGTGATGCGACAATGCTAACCACTGCACCACCGTGGCCGCCCTAAATAAATTTAACTTTTCTTTGTTTCCTTAACTTACTTGGGTCCAACTTGCACTCTGTCACAGGTCTAACCTCAAATCACCTCTCTATATGAACAACAGTTCTTAAAGTCAGACTAACCAGTTTTCCTAAGACTTTACTAATATCCTAATATCCAGCCAGTAACCCTATCCAAAAGGGACAAGAAATATGTTTTAGGCCAGCAAGTAAGAAAGGGTCATCCAGTGATGACCTTTAACCCTGCCTTCTCAAAGTAGGGTGTTTAGTTTCCCTACTTTGGAAAAGGATTATAATTTTAATATTGACACTTCAGGGTCAGTTGCTGGCTAAGGAGTTTAATGCTTCAGTTTTCTGTGTCATGATTCAACCAGAGTTAGTTACTGTTAATGCAATTGCTTAACTTTAACTGCAAAAAATCTGATCCCAAAGGTCCAATTTTAGCTTACTTGTCTTTACATTAGTCAATCTGTCTTTGGTGATTTTAATTAGATGGAACGTTTAATGAAAATCATGATCAACATAAGGTTAAATTAAAACTACAAAAGAAGGGCGATAGTGTCTTACTACATTCCTTTTCAAATGTTTAAATAAGAGAGACTTAATTTATTATGTTTTTGCTAAACTACTACACTAAAGTCTGAGTTAAAATAAAGAATTAAGATGACAAGATCATATATTTTCCAGAGTTAATGGTTGAACAATTACTGACACAGTCCGAGTGAATTACTAATTCCTAAACAAATCACCACCCAACTCTTTTATTACAGTTCAAGTGACATTTGTTAGACCAAACTATTAGTTAACCCAGATGCAGAAAGTACAGTTGTGCACACTTACCATAAATGTAGAATGTCTGTGAATACACTCGAACATCTACATTTATGGGAAGTGTACACAACTGTACTATGTTCTTCATGTTTCACTGTTGCAGTCATTACATTTGGGTAGATTACCAAAGCTAAGGAAGGGAGGAGGCAATTAGAGAGCATTAGGACCAGCTATTTGGCCCTGCAAGACTGCAGTGGCAAAACCAGCTCTGGATTTAGAAAAAAATTGGCAAGTGGTAATGCTTGGAGACGGTATCTACAGAACTCCAGGTAGCAGCTTCTAGGATGTCCATGGTAGGAACACCTCTGAGAAAGGCTGTCTGTAGAAGTAGATGCAGCCCTGGTGGAATGGGATCTTATCTCCTGTGTGATAGGTTTGCCATGGTTCTTATAGCAGAACTGAATGCAATGGCCTATCCACTTAGAAATGGTTTGCTTTGAAATGACCTTCCCCTCTGCCCCTGTAACAAAGGCAGCTAGCAGCTGTTCAGATTTCCTGAGAGGCTTAGTCCTGTCCAAATAAAATCTAAGTTGTCTGTGCACGTCCAAGGAGTGCAGTATTCATTCTCCTTTGTTCTGTGGATTAGAAAAGAAGGTTGGCAAATGAATGGACTGATTAAGGGCCACACTGGATACCACCTTGGGCATAAAGGAAGGACTGGTCCTAAGGGACACCCTGTCCACATGAAAGATGATGAAGGGCTCCACTGACATGAGGGCCTGTAATTCAGACACCCTTCTTGCTGAAGTGATGGCTAGAAGGAAGGCTGTTTTCCAAGAAAGGAATTTCAACTCTGCAGTTGCAGCTGGCTCAAAAGAAGGTAGAGTGAGCTTTTCCAATACAAAGTTAAGGTCCCAGCCGGAAGTAGGGGGTCTCCTGGGTGGTCTTAAATATTTGGCCCCTCTGAGGAATTGTTTCAGCAGGGGGTGAGAAAAGAGGGGTGGCTCAGTATCATAATGTGCTGAAATGGCTGAGGCATGAATTTTAATAGAAGGGAAGGAAAGGTCCTTGTGAAGCATCTCTGTTAAGTATTGAAGAATATGTGGTAAGCTGGGCACTGTTGTGCCCACCCCCTGAGTCTGATTCCAGGAACAGAATCTTTTCCACTTTTCAGCATAGGATTTTCTAGTACTAGGCCTTCTTGCCTTCAGGATGACATCCAGCACTTGCTTGCTGAGGGTTAGTATAGGAGAACTCAGGTAATTAGCCAGGCTGCCAGGTTCAGGGTTTGAAGCTGGGTACACAGAATCTGGCCCTCCTGCTGGGACAGCAGGGAAGGGTCTGAGACAGGTGTCATGATTCCAGCAGTGATATACTGTGCAAGAGGGGGTACCAGTGTTGGCGTGGCCAGTCTGGTGCAATGAGTATTGTCCTTGGTTTGTCCTGTTTGATCTTTAGTAGAACTTTTGAGAGGAGAGGCAGAGGGGGAAAGGCATAAACTGAGAGGCTTTTCCAGATGAAGGACAGGGCATCCACTTTCCAAGCTTGTCTGTGGGGAGTCCTTATGAGAATTAGTCCAACTGGTAGTTCTGAAGGGAGGCAAACAGGTCTATCTCTGGGCTCCCCCATTTGTTTCTCAAAATGTTGAATATCTTTGGTTCCAGTTTCCACTCGTGTGGGTCCATGAGATTTTCTGCTTAGGTCATCTGCCAGTGTACTTAGCTTGCTTGGCAGGAATTGAGCTTGTAGGTGCACTTGGTAGCTCAAGGCTGTGTTCCACAGGGCCATGGCTAGTCTGCAGAGAGGGTATGAGTGGGTTCCCCCCTGCTTGATTATGTACCACATAACAGTGGTGTTGTCCATCTTTACCAATAATTGTCCTGGAAGAATGTGGTCCTTGAAGGCTGTCAGAGAATTATGTACAGCTAACATTTCTTTTTGATTGATATGCAGGTGCATTTGACTAGAGTTCCATTTGCCCTGAATGCACTGCCCTGCCAAGTGAGACCCCCATGCACAGTCTGAAGTGTCTGTTGTTAGGGTTTGGGCGGCAGGGGGTAGAGTGAATGGCAGTCCCTTGTTGTAGTGGCAGGCCTCTGCCCACCAAAGGAACTCTGTCTTTATACAAGGAATAATAGGAATAATTGATTCCAGGTCCTGAGAAAGTTGACACCATAGGCTTTTTAGATACCATCGTAGTTTCCTCATATACAGTCTTGCATATGCAATTAGTAGAATGCAAGAGTCCATGAACCCCAGGGCTTGCAGTATTTTTCTTGCAGATAGCCGAGTCTTTGTGGCCAGTAGTTTGAAGTAGGCTGTCAAATAAACGTGTTTCTCTGGCGTGAGGTAGGCCATCTGGGAAGTTGTATTCAAGCTTGCTCCCAGGAATACAACTTGTTGGCAGGGTACTAGGTGTAATTTCTTTTCGTTTATGGTGTACCCCAGTGAGGTTAGCAGTTTCTTTACAAATGCCAGATGTTTTAATAGTATGTCCTGGCTTTCTGCCTAAATTAGACAATCGTCCAGGTATGGGTATATTTGAATATTTCTTTGCCTGCAGAATGCAATGACTGGAGCTAGGTACTTTGTGAATACCCTGGGCGCAGTAGGTAAGCCAAAGGGCAGTGCAGAGAACTGTAGTGCATGTAGCCTGCTCTGAAGCGTAGGTATTTTCTGCAAGATTCCCTTAATGGGATGTGCAGGTAAGCTTCCTTTAAATCCAATGTTGCCAACCAGGCATTTTTGCCTAACATGGGAAGCAGCTGATGGAGAGTTAGCATTTTGAAATTTGGGATTACCAAAAAAAGTGTTTAGTATAGACAGGTCCAGGAATTGTCTTATGGGTACCAGGAAATATCTTGAGTAAAAACCTTGTCCCCATTCTTCTTCTGGGACAGGTTGAATAGTCCTGATATTCAGAAGAGAGAGAACCTGCTATTGAGCCTCTGCCCACTGATTTGGGTGTAGGTCTGGCCAAACGTTTGGGGTTGGTAAGGTGTGGAAGTGGAATGTGTATCCTTGGAAAACTATATTTAAAACCCATTTGTCTTGGGTAATGAGTTCCCAGTTTTTTGCATGCAGGGTGATCTTTTCCCTTGAGCAGGGCTTGGAAGGTTTAAGGTTAAGTCATTTTAACAGTTTACCATAAGGGGGGGTTGTCTTACTACTTCAAGCTTTGGAAGTGGGAGCCCCTCCGCTGCTTAGGCCTGTGAGTACCTTGAGACTGTAGCCTGGGTGGTCTGCTGGTCCTAGGTTTGGACTGAGAAGGCCTGGAAAAGACAGGAAAGGACCAATTCTTAGAAGGCCAAGGCCTACTAAATTTGGGAGGCTGTACTTGCAGGAAATCTTTAACAATTTGCATAGATTTAGCTTTTCCCTCCATCTTTTTAAGTACTTCTTCTGCTTTGTTGCCAAACAGGCAGTCTTGGTTTAAGGGAGCATCCAGTAATTTAGCTTTAACATGATCTGGCAAAGTTTGATCCTTAAGCCAAGCATGCCTTCTAAGTACAGACCCAGTGACAGCAGCCCTGCAAGATGCCTCTAAGGAGTCAAAACCACATTGCAAAGTATGTTTACCAACTTGTTCAGCCAAATGCATTAAATCCTGTTGTTGTATCTTTCGGCTTTTCCCAGTTAGGGGTCACCACAGCGGAACTCCGGTCCGCTAATGATTGGCAGTAGATTTTTATGTACCGACTTGCCAGGCCTGACGCACAACCTTCAACGAAGGTACACCCATTCATGCATGTCTCCACACAGAAGACGCTTTAGCTGAGAATCGAACAGGACAACGTCTTACTGTGAGGCGACAACACTACCGCAGCACCACCACCTCTAAATGCATTAAATCCTGTAATTCTTTATTTTTCAGCACAGCCAGGAATCAACATCATTTTTCTGTTTAAGTAATCCAATAATATGCTGCTGACACTAACATATGAAACTGGCAGTTTAAGGCCCTAATGGTCAAAGTAGCAGAAGTGTATACCTTCTTATCCCATCTGTCCAGGGCCCTGGAATCTCTATCAGAGGGGGTAGAGTTCTTGGCAGTATTAGCCTTAATGCCTTTGGGTCCCTGTGAAATGGTCTCTGGGTCCGCAGTAGGATTCTTAAAGAGGAACTTGTGAGAGTCAGGTACTCTGTAATACCTGTCAGGTTTCCTGGGAGTCGGAGGTAAAGTGTTTGGGGCCAGGCAAGATTCATGAAGGCATCATCTACAATGTCCAGTACATGAGGACAGCTAAAGGCCTGTGCTGAGGTAGGAGCAAGAATTCCCTAAGCCTCTTTTTGGAGTCAGAGTAATCCTGGCTTTCCCAGCGGAAATGCTCCCTAAGAGTGTGCAAAGTTTCACCAAAAAGAGAAATCTTCTGCAGGTGAAGCAGAGGAAATGGAGTCCTCTGCATCAGAATCCTCATAGGTAGATAAGGGCAAATCCTGGTCATCAAAAGAAATGGAAATTTCAGAATCCTGATCAAAAGAATCAGAAGGAAAATCAGTTCTAGGTCTCTTAGAAGGAGAAGGCTGGCTTCCCCTGATTAAGAGTAATAAGGTCTTCAGCCATTCTTATCATTTGTTTTTTAGGCATATGGGCTTGACCATGCGGTCTTGGCATCGGTTTTCTAGGCGTGGATTGAGTTTTTAGGCCTTGAAGAAAAAGATGGCATCGGTTTGATATGCAAGTCAGTAGGTCTGATTACACCCTCAGAAGCCGGTGCTTGCACAGTGGCTCCGGACCCATCCAAGGTAGAGACATCCACAGGTTCTATAGATGAAGAAGCATCTCGCAGCATAACAGACTCCAAATGGGTCTCAGTAGAGACCTGAAAATCTGAAATAGTGGGTATCAGGGGCTGTGAAAGCACCTCACTGGCGACTACCTTAACGGAAGCATCGTCAGCAGCTTTGGACCTATGCGGTCTCTGTCTTTATCTTTACATTTTTTTCAGAATGTCAGTAGTCGGATTGCTTACCGAAGCCATTTCTGGATAATTGAACCGAGTACCGAAATAGTTTGATGTGAAAATGAACTGACGACAAATAGTTCTAGGATTGAACAAGGCAAAAAAATTACAGTGAGGGACGTCGTGGTCTGGGCCTAAGCAAGGAATGCAGTACAAATGAAAATCTGTATGAGGTATTTGCTTTCCACAAGAAATACAATTGTTAACTTTTACTGACATTGGTTTAGAGCAAAAAAAAAAAAGGATCCCCATTGGGGTACTTAGCTTTTTTGAAGACTTCAGTTCTGAAACTCAAAAATAAAAATTTCAGGAGTCGGCCAACCAGCACTTGTGAACTGCTTCTGCTTCGGGCACCGCATGGCAAAAAAGACTGTTGTAATGGCATCGACTGCTTGCTTTATACCCCTGACTACCGGACGTCATGGAAGATGAGACAGCAACTGACACAGGACCCAATATTTTGATAATCAGGCCGACTGAGGGCTACCTGTAAGCAGATAACCCAAATGTAATGAATGCAACAGTGAAACACGAAGAACATCCAGGGGGCTGGAGTGTGGGTAACCACGACTGCAACAGTGAATACACTCGAACATCTACATTTATGTTAAAGTGTATACAACTGTACTATGTTCTTCATGCTTCACTGTTGCAGTCATCACACTTGGGTTGATTCCCAAAGCTGAGGAAGGGTGGAGGCAGTCAAGAAGAGTTAGGGTTGGCTAGTAGGCCTTGCAAGACTTCTGTAGCAAATCCTGCCCTGGAGTTGGAAAAGATAGGCAGGTGGCAATGTTTGGTGAAGGTGTGTACAGAACTCCAGGTAGCAGCTTCCAGTATGTCCCTGGTAGGGACTTCCCTGAGAAATGTTGGAGAGGTAGAAGTAGCCCTAGTGGAATGTGTTCTGACCCCCTGAGGGGTAAGTTTTCCATGGTGCTTGAAGCAGAAATGGATGCAGTGTGCTATCCATTTGGAAATTGTTTGTTTTGAAATGACCTTGCCCTCTGCGCCTGTTGCAAAGCTGACTAGCAGCTGGTCAGATTTTCTGAAAGGCTTAGTCCTATCAAAGTAGAACCTAAGCTGTCTGTGCACGTCCAGAGAGTGCAGGATCCTTTTCCCTTTAGTCTGAGGATTAGGGAAGAAGGCAGGCAAATGGATGGATTGGTTAAGAGCCACACTGGGCACCACTTTAAGCATAAAGGAAGGGTTAGTCCTGCGGGAAACCCTATCAGCATGGAAAATAATGAAGGGTTCCACAGCCATCAGTACTTGTTACTCAGACACTCATCTACCTGAAGTGATGGCTAGAAGCATGGCTGTTTTCCAAGAGAGGAATTTTAACTCTGCTGAAGCAGCAGGTTCAAAAGGAAGCGAGAGTTTTTCCAGTACAAAGTTAAGGTCCCAAGCAGGGGTGGGTGCTCTCCTTGGTGGCCTTAAGTTGTTTGCCCCTCTCAGGAACTGTTTGATAAGAGAAGAGAGGTGGCTCAGTATTGTAATGAGCGGAGATGGCAGAGGCATGGATCTTAATGGAAGAGAAGGATAGGCCTCTGTGGAGTTGTACTGCTAGGTAATCCAGGATTAGAGGTAAGGATGGCAGAGCTGTATCCTTTCCTTTAGACTGAATCCAAGAACAATACCTTTTCAGCATAGGATTTCCTAACACTGGGCCTTCTGGCTTCAAGGATGACATCCAGCACCTGTTTGCTTAGGGTTGCTGGTGGAGTACTTAAGAAATAAGCCAGGCTGCAAGACTTAGGGTTTGCAATTGTGGATGCAAAATCTGTCCCTCCTGCTTGGGAAAGCAGGGCTGGGATCTGGTGTAGGTGCCAGGGTGGCACCATTGTCAGGCTGTGCAGGAGTGGGTACCAGTGCTGGCATGGCCAGTCCAGGGCAATCAGAATTGTCCTTGGCCTGTCTTGTCTTATCTTGAGTAAAACTCTTGAGAGAAGGAACAGAGGGGAAAAGGCATAGATTGAGAGGTTTCTCCACTGAAAGGATAGTGCACCCACCTTCCAAGCCCTGCTGTGGGGGTTCCTGGTGCAGAATTTGCTTAACTGTTGGTTGTCGGGGGAGGCAAAGAGATCCACCTCTGGGGTTCACCACTTTCTGGATCAGAAGGTTGAAGGTGCTGGGCACCAATTTCCACTTGTGTGGGTCTACGAGATTTCTGATGAAGTCGTCTGCCAGTGAGTTTTGTTTGCCCGGCAGGAATTGATCTTGTAGATGGATTTGGTTTTCCAAGGCTGTGTTCCACAGGGCCATGGCTAACCTGCAGAGTGGGTAAGAATGGGTTCCCCCCTGCATGTTGATGTACCACATAACTGTGGTGTTGTCTGTTTTTATCAGCAGTTGTCCTGGAAAGTGTAGGTGTCTGAAGGCTGTCAGGGCATTCTGTACAGCTAGCATCTCTTTTTGGTTGATGTTCAGGAGAATTTGTCTTGGGCTCCAGTGGCCCTGAATACATCTACCTGCCATGTGAGCCCCCATGCATAGTTTGATGAGTCTGTGGTCAAGGTCTGGGCGATGGGGGGGTAGAGTAAAAAGTAGTCCCTTGTTGTGGTTGCATGCTTCTGCCCACCAAAGGAACTCTGTTTTTAGGCAAGGTATGATAGGAATGACTGTTTACAGGTCCTGAGAATGTTGCCACCAAAGACTTTTTAAGTACCATTGAAGTTTCCTCATATGCAGTCTTGCATATGGAATTAGCAGAACACATAAGGCCATGAACCCTAGGGCTTGCAGTATTTTTCTTGCAGATAGCTGGGTTCTGGTGGCCATTTGTTTGAAGTAATCTGTACAAAAGACCTGTTTTTCTGAAGTGAGGAATGCCATCTGGGAAGTTGTGTCCAAGCTTGCTCCCAGGAATATAATCTTTTGACTGGGTACCAGTTGAGATTTCTTTTCGTTGATGGTGTACCCCAATGAAGTGAGTAGGCTTTCTACAAATGCCAGGTGCTGAAGCAGCAATTCCTGACTGTCCGTCTGAATCAGGCAGTCGTCCAAGTATGGGTAAATTTGGATTTTTCTCTGCCTGCTGTATGCAATTGCTAGAGCCAGGCATTTTGTGAATACACTGGGCGCAGTAGATAAGCCAAAGGGAAATGCAGAGAACTGATGGTGCATAGACCCTGCTCTGAAACGTAGATACTTCCTGCATGCCTCCCTTATGGGGATGTGCAGATAGGCTTCCTTTAAGTCTAGGGTGACTAACCAGGCATCCCTGGCTAACATAGGGAGAAGCTGTTGCAGGGTAAGCATCTTGAATTTTGGTACCACCAGGAAGGTGTTGAGAATTGAAAGATCCAGGATAGGGTGCCAAGAGCCCTCTTTCCTGGGTACCAGGAAAAGTCTGGAGTAGAATCCTTGACCCCTCTGTTCTACTGGAACAGGCTGAATAGCTCTGATATTGAGCAGGGAAAGTACTTGGTTTTGAGCATCTACCCACTGGTGTAGAGAAAGGTCTGGAAACCCGCTTGGAGTTGGCAGTGAATGGAATCAAAATTTGAACCCCTGGGATACAATGTTGAGGACCCATCAGTCCCGAGTAAAGGACATCCAGTTTTTTGCATGAAGGGCAAATTTTCCTCCTGGGGGCACAAGCAATTGGGCAGGGCTGGGAAGTACAGGTGAGAAGTCATTGTGAGCTTTTTCCATGAGGAGGTGGCTTACCACTCCCTGCTTTAGGGGTGGGGGCACTCCATTGCTTAGATCTCTGCATACCCTGAGACTGTAGTCTGGGTGGTCTGTTTCCCCTGGGTCTTGTTTGGGAAGGCCTGGTTGGGGCTGGAAAGGACCAGTGTTTTGAAGGGCAATGCCTACTGAATCTAGGTGATTGCACTTGTAGGAATTCTTAACAGTTAGCATAGATTTAGCCTTTTCTTCCATCTTTTTAAGAACTTCTTCTGCTTTGGTGCCAAACAAACAGTCCTTATTCAAAGGAGTGTCTAGTACTTTAGATTTGACATGATCTGGCAAGGTCTGCTCCTTCAGTCAAGCATGTCTTCTCAGTACAGAGCCAGTGACTGTTGCCCTGCAAGACGCTTCTAGGGCATCAAAGTCACACTGCAAAGTATGCTTACTAACTTGGTTTGCAGAGTGCATAAGCTCCTAAAATTCTTTATTTTCTGCATAATCTGGAAAGGTTACCACTTTTTGTTTAATAAGTTCCATAATATGATGCTGGTACTTCAGCATGTGAAACTGGCAATTCAATGCCCTGATAGCAAGAGTTGCAGAGGTATATACCTTCTTACCCCATCTGTCCAAATTTCTGGAATCCCTGTCTGAAGGGGTAGGATTTTTAGCTGTAGTAGCCTTAATACCTTTAGGTCCCTGGGAAATTATCTCTGGATCAGCAGTAGGATTCTTGAAAAGAAACTTGTGAGAATCAGGTACTCTGTAGTACCTGTCTGGTTTCCTAGGGGCTGGAGGTAAGGTGTCTGGAGTAAGGCTGGATTCTATAAAAACATCATCCACAACATCCAGGACAGGAGGTATAGCTAAGGGCCTGTGCCAGGCAACTCTAAAAAATTCTCTGAGTCTCTTTTTGGACTGAGGACAGTCTTGGCATTCCCAATGGAAATGATCTCTTAAGGTATGCAAGGCTTCACCAAAAGAAAAATCCTCTGGAGGGGAGGCAGAGAGAATGGATTCCTCTGCATCTGAATCCTCATATGCGGATAAGGGCATGTCTTCATAATCAGAAAGAACAGAGTCATTGGACTCCTGGTCTGTAGAATCTGTAGGGGACTGCATTCTAGGTCTCTTAGTAGGGGAAGGCTGGCTTCCCATAATCAGCGTAATAAGGTCTTCACCCATTCTAAGCATTTGTTTTTGTGGCCTGGGTGCTTGAGCATGTGCATTGGTTGTCTGTTTTCTAGGCGTAGTGCGTACTCTGGGTCTAAGAAACTCGGTAATTTTGGTCAAAAAAGAAGTTGTTGGTTTAATTTAAACATTGGTAGGATGAAAAACTTCCTCAGAAGCCAGTACCTGCACAGCAGTTCCGGACTCATCTAAGGTAGAGACATCCGCTGGTTCCATAGTCGAAGAAGCATCTTACAGCATACCGGACTCTGAATGGGTCTCAGCAGAGGCCTGTGAATCCACAGAAGTGGGCATTAGGGGCTGCAAAGGCACCTCACTGAGTACCAGTGGACTGGTGACTAGCTTAACGGAAGTGTCGTCGGCAGTTTTGAACCTATGCGGTCTGTCTCTGTGTTTATCCTTACGTTTTTTGGAAGCTCAGTAGTCGGATGGCTTACTGAAGCTATTTCAGAATACGGAGATCGAGAGCAAAAGAATTTAGCGACAAAGATAGCCCGATGACGATTGGTTCGAGTGCTAAACAAGACACAAAACAGACAGCGAGGGACGTTGTGGTCTGGGCCTAAACAGGTGACGCAGTAAGAATGAAAATCTCTGTAAGGTATTTGCTTTCCACAGGCAAGACAATTGTTAACTTTTTCTGACATCGGTTTAGAGCAAGAAAAAAGGATCCCCAATGGGGTACTTAGCTTTAGAAGACTTCAGAATTATTCACTCGAAAACAAAAAATTCAGGTAGCGGCCGATGGCACTTGTGAACTGCTTCTGCTTCGGGCTCCAACTCGGCAAGAAAGACTGGGGTAATGGTGTCGGCTGCCTGTTTTTATACCCCTGATGACCTGATGTCATGGAAGAAGTGACAGCATCCGACGCAGAAATACTATGTCTCTGGTATTCGGGCCGACTAAGGGCTACCTGCAGGCAGATAACCCAAGTGTGATGACTGCAACAGTGAAACACAAAGAACATCTGCTGGCAACATACCTGACCCTACAGTTTCTATTTTGTCATGTATACATTAAAAATGAAACACAGTATACATGAATCAGGATGTTAAAACATAAAGGTCCCTCAGTCCATTCTTACAGTCAGAGAAGAAAGCTGCTGATGATGATACGAGTATGCCTTACTATGACACGTCTGGGATCTGCATGCAAGCAATGCATAGTGGCCAAAGTCCAGTTCAGGCAACCTGCAAAAAGTACAGTTGTGTACACTTACCATAAATGCAGATGTTCAAGTGCATTCACTGTTGCAGTCATCACACTTTGGTATTCCGGCCGGTAGCCCTCAGTCAGCCAGAATACCAGAGGCTTAGTAGTTCTGCATCAGTTGCTATCACTTCAAGACTGACATCAGGTCATCAGAGGTATAAAAACAGGCAGCTGACACCATTACATCAGTTTTTCTTGCCCCAAATGTCAGGAGCCCCCAATACGGGGCTAAGTTATGGTGGAAAACATCACCAGTAAAAAGTAAATACCAATAGCCCAGTAAGGAGTGAGGAAGAGAGAGAGAGAAAAAGAGAGACAAGGGGGCTGGAGGGTGGGAAACCAGGACTGCAACAGTGAATACACTCGAACATCAACATTTATGGTAAGTTTACACAACTGTACTATGTTTTCCGTGTTTCACTGTAGCAGTCATCACACTTGGGTTGATTCCCAAAGCTGAAGATTGGGTGGAGGCAGTCAAGAAGAGTTGGGGCTGGCTAGTATGCCCTGCAGGACTGCTGTTGCAAAGCCTGCCCTGTATTTGGAAAAGATAGGCAGGTGGTAATGCTTGGTGAAGGTATGAACAGAACTCCAAGTAGCTGCTTCCAGAATGTCCCTGGTAGGGACTCCTCTGTGAAAGGCTGTAGAGGTTGAAGTTGCCCTAGTGGAATGTGTTCTGACCCCCTGAGGGGGTGGTTTCCCATGGTGTTTGTAACAATAATGGATACAATGTGCTATCCATTTGGAGATGGTTTGTTTTGATATGGCCTTGCCCTCTGCCCCTGGTGCAAAGCTGACTAGTAACTAGTCAGATTTCCTAAAGGGCTTAGTCCTATCAAGGTAGAATCTGAGCTGTCTGTGCACATCTAAGGAGTTCAGGACTCTTTCCCCCTTATTCTGAGGATTAGCATAAAAGGTGGGCAAATGGATAGATTGGTTGGAGCCACACTGGACACCACTTTAGGCATGAAAGTTGGGTTGGTCCTGAGGGATATCCTGTCAGCATGAAAAATAATGAAGGGTTCCACAGCCATAAGTGCTTGTAGCTCAGACACTCGTCTAGCTGAAGTGATGGCCAGAAGCAAGGCTGTTTTCCAAGAGAGAAATTTTAACTTTGCTGATGCTGCAGGCTCAAAGGGGGGTATCGTGAGCTTTTCCAACACAAAGTTAAGGTCCCAAGCAGGGGTGGGGGCTCTTCTTGGTGGCCTAAGTTGTTAGCCTCTCTCAGGAACTGCTTGATGAGAGGGTGAGAGAAGAGAGGTGGCTCCATGCTGTAAAGAGCAGAGATGGCAAAGGCATGGATCTTAATGGAAGAGAAAGACAGGCCTCTGTGGAGTAGGTCTGCTAGGTAATCCAGGATAAGAGGTAAGGAGGGCTGTGCTGTATCCGCTCATTTAGTGTGAATCCAGGAACAATACCTTTTCCACTTATCAGCATAGGATTTCTTTGTACTGGGTCATCTGGCTTCACATATGATATCCAGTACTTGCTTGCTTAGGCTGGCTACTGGAGGAGAATATAAGGAATAAGCCAGGGTGCAAGGTTCAGGGTCTGCAATTGTGGATGCAAGAACTGTCCCTCCTGCTGAGTCATAAGAGTTGGGATCTGGGGTAGGTGCCATGGGGGCAGTGGTGACAGACTGCGCAGTAGTGGGTACCAGTGTTGGCATGGCCAGTCTGGGCAATCAGGATTGTTCTTGGTATTTCCTCCCTTAACTTGAATAATACTCTTGTAAGAAGAAGCAGAGGAGGAAATGCATAGATTGAGAGGTTTGCCGACTGGAAAGATAGGGCATCCACTTTCCAGGCCTCACTGTGAAGTACCCTGGTGCAGAATTTGCTAAGCTGGTAGTTGTATGGGGAGGCAAATAGGTCCACCTCCTGGGTACTCCATTTCTGGGTCACAAGACTGAAGGTGTTGTGGTTTAATTGCCACTCGTGTGGGTCTACGAGATTTCTGCTTAAGTTGTCTGCCAGAGAGTTTTGGTTGCCTGGCAGAAATTGAGCTTGCAGGTGAATATGCATGGCTGAGGCTGTGATCCACAGGGTCATGGCTAGTCTGCATAGTGTGTAAGAGTGGGTCCCCCCCCTGCTTGTTGTTGTTGTACCATATCACTGTGGTGTTATCAGTTTTGATTAGTAGGGGCCCCGGTGAGAGTAGGGATCTGAAAGCTGTCAGAGCATGCTGAACAGCTAGCATCTTTTTTTGATTGATGTGCAGATGAATTTGATTTGGGCTCCAGTGGCCCTGAATGCACCTGCCATCCAGATGTGCACCCATAGGCATAGTCTGATGTGTCTGTGGTTAGGGTCTGGGTGGTGTGGGGTTGTGTAAAGGGAAGCCCCTTGTTATGGTAGCATGCTGCTGCCCACTAAATATAGGAATGATGGTTTCCAGGTCCTGAGAATATTGGCACCAAAGACTTTTTAAGTACCACTGAAGTTTCCTCATATGCAGTCTAGCATATGGAATTAGTAGAATGCAGGAGACCATGAACCTTAGAGCCTGCAGGATTTTCCTTGTGGATAGCTGGGTTCTGATGGACATTTTAGTGAAGTACCCTGTCAGATAGGCTTGTTTTTCTGGAGTAAGAAATGCCATATGGGTTGCTGAGTCCAAGCTTGCTTCCAGGAATGCAATTTTTTGACTGGGGACTAGTTTGGATTTCTTTTCATTGATAGTGTACCCCAAGGAGGTTAGAAGGTCCTTTACAAATGGCAGGTGCTGCAACAGCTTTCCCTGACTGTCCGCCTGAAACAGGCAATCATCCAAGTAAGAGTAAATTTGAATATTTCTCTGTCTGTAGTAGGCAATGGCTGGATCCTGGCATTTTGTGAAAACTCTGGGAGCAGTGGATAAGCCAAAGGGAAGTGCAGAGAACTGATAATGCATAGATCCTGCCCTGAAACTTAGATATTTCCTGCAGGAGTCCCTGATTGGGATGTGCAAATAGGCCTCCTTTAGGTCTAGGGTGGCTAACCAGGCATCTTTGGACAGCATGGGGAGAAGCTGATGTAGAATGAGCATTTTGAATTTTGGTACCACCAGGAAGGTGTTTAGAATGGATAGATCTAAGATAGGCACCATGTGCCCTCTTTTCTGGGTACCAGGAAAAGTCTGGAATAAAAACCTTGGCCTATCTGTTCTGCAGGAATAGGCTGAATTGCCCTTATGGAGAGCAGGGACTGAACTTGGGTTTTGTGCCTCTGTCCACGGGTTTAGAGGAAGGTCTGGGAACCCTTTCGGGGTTGGCAGCATGTGGAAATAAAATTTGTACCCCTGGGATACTATGTTGAGGACCCATCGATCGTTGGTGATGGAGGCCCAGTTTTTTGCATGGTGGGCAAGTTTTCCTCCTAGGGGCATGAGCAATTGGGCAGAGGTGAGTAGTGGAGTTGAGAAGTAATTGTGAATTCTTTCCATAAGGGGGTGGCTTAATGCTCTAATGGCGAGAGTTGCAGAGGTGTATACTTTTTTACCCAATCTGTCTAAAGCTTGGGAATCCCTGTCCAAGGGAGTGGGATTCTTAGCTGTAGTTGCTTTTATTCTTTTAGGTCCTTGGGAGATGACCTCTGGGTCAGCAGTAGGAGTTTTGAAGAGAAATTTGTGAGAGTCAGGGACTCTGTAGTACCCATCCAGTTTCCTTGGAGCAGGGAGTAAAGTATCAGGAGTTAGGCTGGATTCCATAAAGACATCATCCACAACATCAGAACAGGAGGGATAGCTAAGGGTCTGTGCTGTGGTAAATCTAAAAATTCCCTGAGTCTCTTTTTGGACTGAGGATAATCCTGGCATTCCCACTGGAAATGCTCTCTCAAAGTATGTAAGGTTTCACTAAAAGAAAATTCCTCTGGAGGGGAGGCAGAAGGAATGGATTCCTCTGCATCTGAAGCCTCATAGGCAGATAAAGGCATGTCTTCATATTCAGAAACCTCAGAGTCATTGGACACCTGGTCAGATAAAGCTGCTGGGGACAAGTCTCTTTGTCTTTTAGCAGGGGAAGGCTGGCTTCCACTAATCAGCATGATCACATCTTCTGCCATTTTAGGCATCTGAGACTGTGGCAAGGAAGCAGTCGTTTGAGTTTGGGTGATTGTTTTTTTAGGTGTAGCTCATACTCTAGGCCTTAGAAACTCGGTAGTTTTAGAAAGAACTGAAGACACGAAAGAAGTCGTCAGTTTAAGTCGAATATCGGTAGAGCAAAGAACTTCCTCAGAAGCTGGTGCGCCTGCACAGCAACTCCGGACCCATCCAAGATAGAGACATCTGCAGGTTCCGTAGTCAAAAAAAGAGTCTCGTGGCATACCGGACTCCAAACGGGTCTCGGTAGCGGCCTGTGAATCCATCGAAGCGGGCATCAGGGGTTGCGAAAGCACCTCACTGAGTACCGGCTTAACAGATGCATCGTCGGCAGTTTTGGACCCGTGTGGTCTGTCTCTGTCTTTATCCTTACATTTTTTCAGAAGATCGATAGTCGGATGGCTTACCAAAGCCATTTTGGAATACAGAGAACAAGAACAAAAGTATTTAGCTACAATAAGGGCTCGACAATGAATAGTTCGGGCATTGAACAAGACACAAAACTGACAGTGAGATGCGTTGTGGTCTGGGCCTAAACAGGTGATGCAGTAAGAATGGAAATCTTGGTGTGATATTTGCTTTCCACAGGTGAGACCATTGTTAACTTTTTCTAAAATCAGTTAGAGCAAGAAAAAAGGATCCCCAATGGGGTACTTAGCTTTTGAAGACTTCAGGATGATTCAATATCAGAACAAAAACTCAGGTAGCAGCCGACCGGCACTCGTGCGAACTACGTCTGCTTCGGGCTCCTTGGCAAGAAAGACTGATGTAATGGTGTCGGCTTCCTGTTTTTATACCTCTGACTACCTGACATCAGTCTTGAAGCGACAGCAACCAACGCAGAAATACTAAGCCTCTGGTATTCGGGCCGACTGAAGGCTACCCCTGGCAGGATAACCCAAGTGTGATGACTGCAAGAGTGAAACACGAGAACATCAAAAGTTTCCAACAAGTCACTGGTCCAGACCAAATCTCTCTGCCCACCTCTGAAAACAAGGAGTTATGTGCACTGGCTCCTACATGGTTAAAGGAACAGAAATATCAAGAACATACTAATCTGTACTCAGCAGAAGGTCTGGTCATAGCTATAGTGTCAGAGCCCAGGTATGAGACATGTTTAGGGCACTCAAACGATGACCCTTTTTGGTGAGCTACAATAGTCAACTGACAGGTCTTCCATCATGCGGTGTCTGGGACTCAATGAGTTGGGTCCATATTTTGGCAAAGTCAGTGCAACTGTGGAGCTAACTTACCATGAGAGTACATGTTCAAGTTTGCTCACCATTACGGTCATTACACTTTGGATCTCTGCCACAGTCACGCTAACACCTAGTCCAATTTTTAGAGCTTGTATCCCCCCCCCAACCTCACACAGGGACAATGTCACCTAACCTAGGATGGTGGCATGTCTTGGTATAAAGAGGCATCCAGTGGCACCATCTTCAGTTCTCTGATGTCATAACAACAGTCTGCAACTAAGGAAGCCCCAAAGGCAAGTATTTCCTACTTACTAACCCTGCCCTAACTAGTACTGTAAGTGAGAAATGCAGACGTCCAAAGAAACCTGGAAAAAGACAGGTTGGGTCTGGAAAAAGGGAAGTGCAGGAAGAAAAGAGGAATGGAGGAAGAATGGATCATAAGTACCTGCTCTACTGTGAAATCAACCCCCTCCCCTGCAAAGAGCAAATGCAAGGATGGAAAATTGGAGTGAAAGAGGGAACACACTAAAGCATATTCTACTATAGTGAGTTAAATACACAACTGTACTATGTTCTTTGTGTGTTACACTGTTGCAGTCATTATGTTTGGAAACACTCCTGAAGTATACCCCCCCCCGACACACACACACACACACACACACACACATTGGAGATCGGCTAAAACTCAATGGGAGGTTTGACAATGCCTCCAAGAACAGCAGTGCAAATCTAGCTATTGATCCAGACAACAGGTCTAGCCAGTAGTGTTTTGAGAATGCGTGAACTGAGGAGAAAGTGGCTGTTTCTAGTATGTCCTACATAATGCTCTCCATTAGAAAAGCAGCAACAGCAGCTGTTCCCCTAAAACAGTGTGCAGTAATCGGATCAGGCAGAAGCATGCCATGGTGCTTGTAGCAAAAAACAATGCAATGACCAACCTATTAGGATACAGTTTGTTTACAGACTGCCAACCCTTCTTACTCTACAGTACAGGAGGGAAATAACTGGTCAGTTTTTCTTATCTCCTCAGTTCTGTGCAAGTAAAATATTAACTGCACGTGTACATCCACGGAGGACAAAATACCTTCTCTCTTTTGATGTTCTGTGGAAAAAGGCAGTTGGATGAAAGTTCCAAGAAACATTTGTCATTACCTTTGCCATGAAACACACATTCATCTGCAAGGGAACTCTGTCCTTGTGGAAACACAGAAAAGGCATCCTGCATGCAAGTTCATAGGCTGGTACTAGGCTATCAGCCCTAGGGCCTATACAAGCCTAGCCATAACAATTCCCTGGATTTTCTTCCCACACTATTTACTTCCCTGGACCCCTGTGTCTAGCAGGGCAACTGTCATGATCCCTGGGGTGAATTTCCTATCTCCCATCCAATCATCAAGGTTCCTTTTGAAGACGGCCAAGGAGGCACTCTGCTTGACATGTATGGGCAGTCTATTCCAGAGTATGGGGAGTCTCTGGGTCAGGAACCTATCCCTCCAGCATGTTTTGTGTATTGTGATGACAAGGTTTAGATCCCTGGAGCATCTGGCTCTGAGGGATTGTGATTTCTTTAAGTGGAGCATGTCCAATAGCTCAGGGTTTGACATGGCCTTGTATGTTAAGCAGAGATCGCCTCTGAGTAGACATGCCACAGAATATAGTGGAGTTTTTTTAGATGGTCAGTATACTGCATCTGCTTTAGGCCTGTGATTCTTTTAGAGAGGTATTTCTGCGGCCTTTCCAGCTGTTGCAGATGTCTTGTGTGGTACATACCAAATGGGGCATTGTACTCTATAATGGGTCTAATGAGGGATGAGCACAGTGGGACAATGACCTCCTTTTTTCTGGGTGAAAAGCCCTTAGTGATGAGGTGTGCCACAAAGAAGGATTTCCTGACTGTTGTGGTGATGTGGTTATCGAAGGTGTGACCACTGTACACTTGCGTCCCCAAGTCTCCACACTTTTGGTGTTTAGTGTACTGCCACCTATGTGGTAATTCATGGGTACATGGTTTTTCCCAAAGGGGATAACTACACATTCTTGGCATTTAGCTTGAGCCCATGGCTCTGGCATCAAGCATCTGCATCTGTAAGGCCCTTTTGTAGAATATCCACATCATTGGAGATTCAATAATGGCTCCCAGTTTGCAGTAATCTGCGAACTTTGCTAGCCAGAGTCCCTTAGTGTTGGCCTGTACTTCAGTGAAGTAGATGCCAAACAAGAGCGGTCCCAGGACTGAACCCTGAGGTACTCCACTTGTCTGGAGCTGTATTTGGAGTCGGCTACTTTTACAGTCTGGGTTCTGTCAGTAAGCCAGTTGGCAACCCATCGAGTGACATACAGATTTATGCCCAGCTTAGTAAGTTTATCTATGATTCCAGAGTGGGGGATGGTGTTAAAGGCCTTGGAAAGGTCCAGATAGGTTGTGTGGACTGCCTTACCCTCATCCACAGCTCTGAAGACTGATTCAAAGAAGTCAATCTGGTTCAGGAGACAATCACGAACACAAACTGGGTGGGGTTCAGTGTTTAAAGGTTGCCAATGTCTTTGTTTATACGTTCCATGATAATGCATTCCATGCCCTTGCAGATCAGGCTCATCAGACTGATGGGACGGTAGTTCCCGGAATCCAAGGTGGATCACCCCTTGTGGAGTGGGATAACTGTAGCTGTACAGCACTCAGTGGGCACAAAGCCTGAGGTGAGGCTATGATTAAACATGACACTTAGGTGATGTGCCAGTTCATATTGTAGTTCATGTAGTACACAGTCTGGGATGTCATCTGGTCCCATGGATGCTGTATTCTTAGCTTTGGAGAGTGCGGTTTCTACCTGTGTGGCCGTGATTACCAGAATTTGGCAATCTTTTGGTATTGAGATGGGCCCTTTAGGGTGTGAAGTTGGCACTAAATTGATCTGCCAGGATATTGGCAATGTCCTTGGGATCAGTATATTTAATGCCATTCTGTTGTAGCTCAGAGCATATCTGAGCATTGTCATTTAGATTCTTGACATAACTATAGAATGCTTTGTGGCTGTCTTTGGAATCTTTGGCAATTTTATTTTCGTAACTAGCTTTGGAGGATTTTATGAGGGATCTCAACTTCTTACTGAGGCCTGTAAATGAGTTTTTTTGCATCCTGGGATTTTCCACCAGATTGGCTTCCTTTTTTTGGAGGAGAGCATCTTAGTTCTATTTGGGATGGCACGATTCATGCACGAGTGGATGTGCTCATACAGTGCCTTAGTGTAGGCACGAGTGGATGTGCTCATACAGTGCCTTAGTGTAGGATTCAGAAGTCAAACTTTCAGCTCCCGTCTGCATGGGTGTCATGAAGTTTGCCACTTCTGACTTGAGTAGCATGAAGTTGGCTTTGGAGAAGTTTTTTTACGGAGGTTTCCTTACTGGGGGGTGGGATGTGGATGTCAAGGGTTATTTGCTTATGGTCAGACCTGACCAATGAGGGGGTGACCACTGGTGTGGAGCATCTATCTCCCATGTTGGTAATGACCATGTCTAGGATATTGGAGTCCCTGGTGGGACAATGGATTAGTTGAACCAGGGAGTTGGAATTTATGAATTCCAAGAACCACTGGGAAAAGGTGTTGGTACCCAAGTAGTTTTCCCAGTTAATGGCAGGGTAGTTGAAATCACCCAGTATTAGGGTGTTTGGTTGTATCTTAATATTTTCCAGTATGTTTAGAAAGGTGTAGTGAGAATCCTGGGGCATGGTGGGGTTCTGCAGCAAGCTACAATTTGGATTGCAGTCTTACCTAGTGTTAGTTGCACCTGGAGAATTTCAGATGCATTGTGTTGGGCAATTAGCCTAGAAGTGTGAATATGGACACTCCTCCACCTTAGTGTTTCAGTCTTGGTTTGGTGGCTGAAAAGTGTGGTAAGAGTCGTAGCCTGGTATTGCAGGGGTGCTCTCTGGAGCCTTGAACCAGGTCTCGGTTACTGCACAGACATATATGTTCTCCATTTTTAGGAGTGCCTCGAGAAAGTGCAATTTGAGGTTTAGACTTCTAGCAGTGAGTAGCATTACCTTCAGAATTTGCATGCTTATATCTGTTACGGTGGTGGTTTGTTCCTTTGAACCTTGCCTATAAAAGGCACTATAGGGGTGGCAAGAGCTTTAGCCAGTAACCTGAATCCCAGGGGTGACAGGTGCAGACCATCTCTGGCAAAGCATCATGGTTTGTCGATCATGTCGTCCCAGGCAGACAGATACTGGATCCCCCTTTGAACGACACCAGAAGCTTAGCCAATTGTGGAAGTCAATCATTTTGTCCTTATACTGTGGTATCATTCTGGGCGAAGGCAGGATGCTACTCAGGGCTAGGTTCATACCTGCCTGGGCCACATGATACGACAGCTCTTCCATGTCTCTTTTCATGTAGGCCAAGGAGGCACGTCTCAAGTCATTCACTCCAACATGAACAATGACAGAGTCGTATTTGTACTTGTTGTGGAGTGACTTGAGTGCATGCGCTATGCGGTGCATCCTGGCACCTGACAGGCAGCTGACTGTAATTTTCTCCTTGTTCAGCCTGGTGAGTGGGACATCAGTGTACCTGACTATAGAGTCACCTATGACTAAAGTGTTGGGTACGTTGTCTTGCCTTAGGGGCTGTTGCTGGGTGGCACACTGGTGTGAGCTATGTGTCACTTTGGTTGTGACTGGTGTGTGTTTGCCTTTCAGCTTTGGAGGTCCTTGCTGCTTGGGCAGGTTAATGTTAAAGGCCTCCGCATATGTGAGGTTAGTGTTGCTATGTGTGGGTGTTGATGGTGAGGGTTTTGAAGGGCTATGTGTTGTTTGAGGTGTAGTGCAGGTATTAACTCTCTCCTTTTCACTGTCTAGCACAATCTTGGCGGGAGAGAGCTTTGCTTCCAATTTGGCTATGCAAGTGCATCTCTCGCAGGTTGTAGTGTTGGGTGATAGGAGGAGAGGGTTGTCTGTGTACATATGGCAGTTGCTGCATTGCCCCAGTATGCCCAGATTCACCAGGTGGACAGGAGAAATCACCGGAAGCTGACCCTTGGACATGTCTGTTTAGGTGCTTTTTTGTAAAGTACAAGTGCTGTTTTCCCTTACCTTTGCAAGGTACTTTGCAATTATAGGCTGTTTAGTGCCTACAATTAATTTCTCCTTATTAACAAGGAGAATTGAGTGCTTTTATCAGTTTAAGGCTTCCAAGTGCTTTCCAGCAGGTTCTAGAGCAAGTGCTAGGCACAGGGGTTCAGATTTTAGTGCTACTACTGAGAAACCAGCTAGTTCAAAGGGAAAATTTGAAGAGCAGACTTTCTGGCACCTGGAATAGTTTAACTGCAACCCCGCAGTGCTGCACGATGCAAAAAATGCACAAACACTGGCATTTTTAAGCCAGAAAGTTGAAAGGGATAGAAATCAGCCCAAAATGGCTAAAATTACAATTTCAGAGCTGGAAACTACTCCTCTAGTGTTAAGACAGGCAGTACAATGCTCACCACTCCCACTGGTAAGCAGTAGGACTTCCCTCTACCACAGCAAGGTCTGGATAGCTCTGAACATAGAAAATAAAGTCCTGAAACCAGCAAAGCCTGGGAACTGGACTATACTATCTAGGAAAGGCAGGAAACGAGCAAACAAGATAGTTTTTTTTTTTTTTTTTGGTTAAAACAGGCTAAACAATGCAATAATACACTAAATAAATGTAGAAAAGGCTAACACACTTGAGTGTGCAGCCCTAAACAGTAAATACAATTAAAACTCTACAAAATTAGCAATTTAAACCTTTTTTAAATGAAGTAAGGCAAGTGCACAACTGAACAATGATTTAAGAGGCAGTAATACAGTCGAATAAGTAGCTAGTCTACATATAAAGAAAAATCTACATATACAGAAAAATAGCTACAACACAAACAATTCAGATGCAGTGCAACCTAGAGCACTTGAGTTGTAGCAATATTAAGGCTAATACAGTTCGTCTACTGTAGAGACATGCGTAAATGGGCGTATCTTCGTTGAAGGTTGTGCATTAGGGCCGGCAACTCAGCACGTAAAAATCAACTACCAATCATTAGCGGACCGGAGTTCCGCTGTGGCGACCCCTAACCGGAAAAAGCCAAAAGACACAACAACAACAACAACAGTTTTAATAAATGCACTAAAATATACTCTATATTTCCAAAATGTTTGAGAAGCACAGTCAGAACAAAAGGATATTCAGGCTTATTTTTTTTGTTACAGTCTCCTGGCTTGAGTAATAATAGTAGGAGGGGACCATTCTTCCATTTCAGAAATGCAGAGTTGCTATAGTTTGAAAAAGGAAATTACTTTCTCTAAAACAAAGTTTACATCCCAAGCTAGAGCTACTCTTTTTTTTGTTGGTGGTCTGTGATGCAGGACATCCTTCAAGAATCGTCTAACAGAAGGGCCTGGAGGACAGGAGGAGTTCTGGAACTAGCTCTGCCAGTACATTTTGACAGATGCAGATGCTAACGCTGAAGAAAAAAAACTCAAGACAGATACTACAGAACAAGGTCAATTCTGCTAGTTTTGGAGCATTGTTTTTCCGTTGACGCCAGGGTTAACCCTTCCCTATTTGGGTAAGCAGGTCTTCCTAGTTCTAGTTCTCCTACGTCGCCCCTCAAAATTTTTAGCACAGCCTCAGAATAAAGATGCCTAAAGAGTAGATGGTCATATGCTCCAAGCTGCCAATCTGAGTGAGGCTAAGTGTGGGTGCACAAAAGACATGCCCCAACACGCGCAGATGCACTCACACGCACACACATACACCCACGCACACACAGACGCACACAGACACGCATGCACACACATGCACATATACACACACACACACACCGGGCTGCATCAGAAGGCTGGATGATTTCTCTGAATCACCCTGTGACTAAATTCTTGACAGAATACATAATTGGAACATCACAATTATGGCCAAAATACAAACACTGGTTATGGAAGTCCCTAAATGATATCTGCCTTTTACAAGCTCATCTATTTAGCTTCTCTGGAGCGAGCATGTCATACAGAAATTAATACATCTGCTTGCTGACCAGATACCACAAAATAAATTAATACGCCACCAAAAAAGTCTACATAGAATGGCACAAAATAGATACTCTAGTAGCAAATGGAGCAAGTGTGCACCAGTACCGGCTATGTAACAGTATGCACTCATGTGCTGTCGAAGAACATTAAGTAAATGATAATGCCATAAACATTTCACAATGAAATCTTCTAGTGACATACTCAATGAGGTTTGTCTCTATTATCTTTGAAAGGAAGAGCAACACAATTTGTTATTAAAATGTGGCCACTTCAGACATCAAGTTATGTTACAGGAAGCTCCTTCCAAACAGACTACAAATGTAAGTAAACAAAGTCTGATAATTTCAGCTGCTGTATATAAATTATATATATATATATATATATATATATATATATATATATATATATATATATGTATGTGTGTGTGTATATATAAATATATACATACACACACACACACACACACACATACCTACATGTACACAGGCTTACTGTTTGCAAATGCAAACACTACATCACCTGAGAGGCACATGTTTAAATATGTTGGCATATGTTGACATTTCTACATTCTGAGCCCACAATACTTGTAATTTTCAATTATGGCTGGAAAATCAGTCTCCTTGTCCTACAGGGAAGCTGGTTGGAGGAAATTACATTCAGCCCTACTGCTGAGAAAGTTAACTGAAGCCAGATGGCCCAATGGAATTACATATGAGCTGCCACCCCTGATCAGCTTTCCTTGTACAACACAGAAAGATTTCAAATAATTGCTGAATTCATCCCCTCCCCCTTAAGGGCAGTGAGCATTAAACAATGTTGTAGAAACTGGGCAGTGAGAGCAGTATTTCTCTTTTTAAAGTCTGCAAAACTGATTGGTTGAGTGTGCTGCCTACGTTTTTGAACTTTCTTTTTCTCTAGCATCAATTCACTTCAAGCTCATATTATTAGATGGCAGAACACTTTAGGAACATATATCATCATACGGTAGTGTGCTTTGGGAACAAGCCTCTAGGTGGCACTACACTTCAGGAACACCTACAGAAGATATCAGCGCACTTCACGGACATACCTCCAGGTGGCACTACACTTCAGGAACATTTACAGCAGATGTCAGCACACTTCAGGGACATGCCTCCAGGTGGCACTACACTTCAGGAACATATATCATCATATGGCAGCATACTTTGGGAACAAGCCTCCAGGTGGTACTACACTTCAGGAACAGCTCCGCAGATGTCAGCGCATGTCAGGGACATGCCTCCAGGTGGCACTACACTTTAGGAACACCTACAGCAGATGTCAGCGCACTTCAAGGACATGCCTCCATGTGGCACTACACTTGAGAAGCATACATAATAGATGTCAGCACATTTCAGTAACTTTACCATCAGATGGTAGAACACATTGGGTCATACCATCTAATGGTAGCACACATCAGAAACATACAATCTGACACCAGCACACTTTAAGAGCATATATATCATATTGCAGCACACTTCAGGAATGTTACCCTCAGTTGACAGCACATAACAGAAACATACCACCAGACAGAAGCACACTTTAGGACCAAATATATAATGAGAAAATAGCTCACTTCAGAAAATATATAACATGACATGACAGCACACTTCAGGGATAAATCTTCAGATAGCAGTGCACTTAAAGGACAGATTATCAGACAGCAATACACCAACAAACATCACTAGAGGGCAGCATACTTCAGGATTATGCTGTTAGACATCAGGAACAGTATAGTTATCCACACACACACACACACACACACACACACACACACACACACACACACACACGCGCGCACACGCACACACGCGCACACGCGCACACACGCACACAAAATACCTGTTCCCAAAGACATCCTGTTGATTACAAATTTCACTAAAAGATAACCATTTAGTCTGATGAAAACCATTAGGAGTGAAGGATGTGAACCATCTTTTTTGGAGCTACCTGCTGGTCTAGACCACTTGGTCAGTGTGTGTGTGTGTGTGTGTGTGTGTGTGTGAGCAAGAGCAAAATAATACCAAACAATATTGGGGAACAAAAAAAAAACAGATGCGAGTTGCGCCTTCTATGTCCTTTATTAATGAAACCAAGGGCCTAGTTTATTAAAAAATCAAATATTTTGCACCACATCTCAATGGATTACCAAGCACAGAAATGTGGTAACACATTATTGGCTGTTGAACGTGGTCTGCTAAAAATAATTTTGACAGAATACTGTGCCACATCGTCTGCAGCATTATGCTTCACTAAGCATCTATTTATCAATTTATCAATACAGAACCCATGTTTGCCATCTGTGTGGCATACAGGGATAAAGCCCTGACTACACTCCAGGTGACCAGAGCTTGATTAGCAGCTCCAGTAACTGTAGATGTTAGTAGAGGAGGATGGAAGTAAGTAGCCTCTGACAGCTCAGCCATCCTTGGAGGGAGAAACTGACATGTGGAGGCATGCTTCCCCTCGTGGGGCAATGATTGCAGGCTTGGAAGAACCGACAATGGGGATGGGGTGCTCCCAAGTGGAGAGGAAACCAGCAAGGTGGTCTGCTCTCTCCCACATCACTCTAACCAGGGAAAAAAAAAAGCCAACTGGGTTCCCAGGCAGAAACGAATGGACCACAGAGCTCTCACCTATCCCAGGAACAGCAGTCTTCTCTTCCACTGAAATGAATAGGTTAATTGGGTGAAAGGAGAAAAACAAAGAAGTCATCTGGCACGTACAAGGAAACAAAATAAGCTATCAAACCGATCTGTGTACACAATGGAAAGGACTGCACTAATGTATAAATTAAAATGTGTCAAATAGTAAGAAGCATGCCAGAACACAGTAAACTGCTGTTGTGGATTCTTGGTGTTTCATTGCCTTATAACTGAGCTCTGAGGTCTTTACTTGAGGTCTTTACTGACTCACCAGCAGCCAAGCTATATTCTAAATTAACATCTAAAGCTTCTACAGTATACTACAAAAGCTGGTTCCAATCAGAGCTCAATGGCAAAAGCATAGTTGGTTGAACCAGTGCTCTGGGCCGGTACTATGAGAAAAAAAAAATGACATGCCCCCTGCCTCCCGCTCAGTCATTCATGTCCTGTTTCTGTGCCCTGCTCCCAACTCTCCTTCAACATATTTATTAAAAAACTGTAGTAAACTGTTTGCTACAACACCCTGCCTACCGGGAGTGTTACAGAGCTCATGTTTTAGTTTAAAAATGTTTTTTTTTTCTTTTTAATCTTTAGCAAACTGCTTAGTGCAAGCATAGCAAACATTTGCTACAGTTTATATAGCCCACCTGCACTGAGCACTACAGCACAGAATTTTGTTTTTATCCTTTAAACTGTAGCAAATTGCTTGTTACAGTTTAGACAACACACGGAGCACTGCAGCATTCATGTTTCACGGCAGGACCTTTAAAAGCTAGTATAGCATTAAAGAGAGATCAGGATCAGCTGATTGCACCCCTCCCAGCACTATGTGCTCAGAGCAGTTGCACCTCTTGCACATGGGAGCTATGTTACTCCTCCCATGTGGACAATCAAGGGCATCATAAAATGTGCCCATGTGGTTGCAGGCACTTTCCCAACAAGCCATCAGGATGTAGAGGGAAGTGGTGTGTGGGCATCATAAAGCAAAATTATGTTTCTTTCCCTTATAACAAAACAATGTACATTGGTACAAAGTTAATGGAATCTTTGTGATAACTCAAATGTAAGAGATTATCACCACAACTTCACTTCAGCAACAAAGGAATATTTCATACCTGATGCTCTTGAAGAAAGGATAAAAACTTTGACCTTAACCAAAAACTGGTTAATTGCTTTGACTATGGTGTACAGGCTCCTGGGTTCAAGATCTGGGACTGACATTTAAGATATCCATGTGACTTAATGGCTAAGGGGCCTGAGTTTGGATCAGAAGATTGTAGATTTGAGTGCTATTGTGGTCTTGCAGCCAGTGACCTCAAAATCACTTTATGAATAATAACCAGAAACACCCAAAGGCAATGTTCTAGATAATACCATATGTGTGCAATGCTTAAAACTGTTTCCAAATGCCACACATTTTAACCAAAGTGCCACTGCTATCATGACAGTGATGGTGTGCAGTCACAGCCTTAGGTCAAATCCACTGTCAAATGCTTTGTGTCTGGGAGCGGATATAGGGAAGGCCAGTGTCTCAGACATTTGTGAAACTTTACCTTCTCTATTTTTCACAGATTTTTTTTTTTTTTTTTTTTTGGTCAGTGCATCTTTTATAACTAACTTTTGTTTAGTTTTAAGTCTCAGATCTGACTGTCCTTCCCAGCTCTTTCCAAATGCCTTGTACTTGGAAACAAAGAAGTGGAATCATAACATGTGCTCACATTCATAAAAGGTAGACAATCTTGTCATATAACTTGCAGTCAGATAAAGCTGCATCTGTTTTCCAATAGTAGACAAATGCTGGCTACAATAGGATTATCTATCAATCAGTGCTATAACAAATTCCAACTTTATGACTCCAGATCTATTATGTGCTGTCCTTGTATTTTGCAACTGAATGACTAAGCAGCATTCGACTTGTGTGTCACACACCCCATATGCAAACTAAATAAAAAAAAATCCTAAGAAAGAAAAAACAAAAAAACACTTGAGTTCCTCTGCTAACGCATTACTCCAAGACACACCAATACCCCCACACAATGCTTCATTTACTCAAAAACCTTCTAGGGAGCAATACAGATGCTGAAAACACCATAACAGAATGTAACTGTAGGTCAAAAGCAAAATATAGAACTATTTCAAATGCAGAGCACTGTGTTCTGCTGGTAAATTATAATCAATGAAAATAAAAAAAACTGCTGCTACTAGCACTGCTGCAGTTTCCTATTGCCTAACGACTGATACAATGTTGCACTATATTCCAAATACAATCTTACTTAAGAATACATAACATGCCCACTAAACACACCAAAGTACAGAAACTTAAAGTTTGAATCTTTATATTTCTTTCTGCTACTCACAAAAAAGGGCCAGGACTGTTACTAAATTCAGTTTACTGAACAAACTGAAACACAGAGTAAAGCCAAGACATCACCTACGTCCCCTGTTCATGCTTCTCAACATAGGTGTTTACTAAGCTAATGACCACAAGGGCCTTTTTAAGCCTAGCCATGTATCCCAAATCTCTGACAAGTTATGTTACCTTTGATAAGTGTAAGTAAGCCTGGGAGATGAAACATTTACAAGCAGGGGCCTGGGAGATGAACCATTTACAGGCGGTCTGGGTCCATTAGAGACAGGTACCAAACCAGGAATGAATTTCCTGCTCCTCATCCAATTGTCAGAGTTACAGCTGAATTGGGTTAGGCAGAAAATCTGCTTTACATGGATGTGGAGCCTGTTCTAGAGAAGGGGTAATCTCGGGGAATTACCTCTCAGCTGTACAGATTTTTGTAGAATGTCCAGGTTGTTGCCTCAAATTTTCGATCCGTTTCTCATAAAATTGTGGTTTTCAGGCAAATCATTGAGGACTGATATCAGAAAATAATGGCAGACATTTGAGTTACAGACATCATACCTTACAGAAAATTCATGCTAATGCAAAACATGTTATTCTATCAACTCTCTTAACTTTGTAAGTATATTTAAAAAGTGTCCTTATTTTTTGGCCTTTGTCCCACCATTATTTATGGCTTTGTCCAGATTTCTTGCTCTTAGAGGTTGAGAGATATGATACCTGTCTCTCCAGCAGTTCCTATTTATAGCACAGGCAAGGTTTAAATCTTTGGAATGGGTATAGATCTCGCCTCAACAGCCTGTAGGAGACAGAATACAGGGATAGGTTTTTGAGATGGTCTACATAAGACATGGTACTTATGGCCTGCATTCCTTTAGTGAGAAACCTCTGTGAACATTCCAATTGTTGAATATGCCTGGTGAGGTGCATACCAAAGGCGGCACTATACTCAATGACAGGTCTGATGAATACCGAATACAGTGGGATAATGACTTTCTTGGACCTAGATGCCATACTTTTGTTTATGAGTTGCACAACATGGAATGATTTCCTCACTGCATCTGATGGTCAAAGGCTAGATTACAGCCTGTGTGTGTTCCCAAGTCCCCTATAATAGAGTCAACTCTTAAAGGTACATTGTCAATAGGACAGTTACCAGGGGTACTGATGTTGCGATTCCACCTGGGGGGCTTTTATTGAGCTAGCTCTGTACTTCATCCTGGTGGGTATGGCTGCATCTAGCAGCTATTAACATGTTTGTATAGGGCTTCTGTGAACAGTTCTACATAGGTAGAAGTTTCTCAAGGTTTATGGGGGCTTGAAATGTTGCCACATTACCACTTTATAGGAAGTTAGCCTTAGAGACATTCTTGAACATTCCAGGGTTAGCTGGGGTTCCAGGTTTTATTTTTACTTCAAAGGAGATCTTTTTGTGGTCTGACCTTACCACAGAAGACTTTACAATAGGGGGTGTGCAACACTCTCCCATATTAGTGAGAACCAGATCCAGTATGTTTGCACCCCTGGTTGGTGTACTGACAATCTGGTCCTGGGAGTTTATGTTTACAAAATCCAGGAATCTCCGTGCCTACGTGTTTCGTGTTGAATGATTCCCAGTTAACAGTGGGGTAATTAAAGTCACCTATGAATATGGTATTGGACTGGACAGGTGAGTATTTCCAGTAAGTTTAAATACATGTTATGGGTTTCCTGGGTCAAAGACGGGGACCTATAGCTTGCAAGGAAGTGGTACATGATTTTGTCTACAATGAATTGAATGTGGAGAAGCTCAAGTGCATTATCCTGTCTGACCAGCCTTGACGTATATTAAAGCAATAATTCTGGACAAAACTAAACAGAAGTGTGTGTGTGTGTGGGGGGGGGGGATAAAGGCCTGAAATCAGGGTCAGATTTGAAATATTGCTCTTATAAACTTAGAAAATTGCTAGAATAGCAATTTTTGCAACAGCATGCATTTTCTCAAGGGTATGAAGTCTAAAATTCACATATTTAGTGACTGCAGTCCTCAAACTGCCAGAAAACAGCAACATTTTACAAGGAACACACTGAAATTATGAGTTAAAATCAGTACATTTTGCAAAAGTCTGGAAAGTTGGGATGTATGCTCTTAATACAGTTATGCAACGTAATGGGCAAATTAATTACTGATTTCAATTTTCAGTTGGCCGAAACATAAGGGTTAGCACTTGCCTGCTAATCAGATGGCATACCATTGGCCAGAAACACTAGGTCTTCAAGTTTAGAAAGCCTTATTTTTCCCAAACACAGGGAGAACAATCAGTAGGTTTAGTGAATTTTTACTAGTCCTCTTGGGCAGTGACTGCAGCACTTAATTCAGATATCAAAGAACATTTTCCCCCAGGCAGCACAAATAAAAGATGTAGACATGCAGCATAAGTGATATGGGGTAATTACACGGGGCTGTACATATGGTAGGTTACAGACTGCCACTATGAAGTCATCTGTAGTAGTGCTAATCTTCCCTTTGGTAAGGGTAGAAGACTGAGCAAAGTCTGTACAACTCTTGGTAATGAGGCCTGTCAAGTTCAACATTTGACACCCGAGGGTTTAGGGAGAGGCATGTAGCAGACAGACTGGGACATGCCTACTGGTATTGTGTACACACACGAGACTCTCTCTCAAATGCAGAAGTCCACAATAAGATCCTGACTAGCAGGCATGCAAACAAGCATTTCTCCAGCCATTTGTTCTAATGCTTCCTTGTGTCACTCCCACACAAAGTTAGCCATAAGATCACAGTGGAATGAAAGCCAGGGGATGCTCCAATGAAGGGGTTATATAGAAGGTTAGGTGGTATGAAACTAGCAGGGAGTACAGAAATTTGTGGTAGAACTAAGCGTCAAAAGAAGTGAGAATTCACTACAGCCAGAAAAGAAGACCAGAAAGAGCAGGAAAAATAAAATCTCTTGACACCTGAAAGTGTCTAACTCAACACAAAATTAACACGTTAAGTGGGCCTGTTTAGTGTTGCACCACTGTTGTGGGCAGGCACTGCCAAATGTAGATGCCATGCCATTAGCTGGAAGGATAAAAAAGACCCTGGCACGGTCCTGAATTCACTGAACCACGCAGGCTATTCTGGTGTGTACAAGAAAATAGGCTCCACTGCACCAGACTGCCACTCCCAAGGAACCACAAAAAATGAATGTCTGAAGTAAGCACGTCCCATGGATTTTATTTATAAGTACTCATCTTTGCAAGTTATACTACAGTTGTTGTCTAACCAGACCCAACACAGCTCTGTTAGGGTATGTCTTCCTCTACTTGCTGGGAAAAGTGATCCAAATGGCTCTAAGACTTGCATTAAAACACATGGGGATACCACATTCTAGTGTTTGAAATAAAAAAGATGAAGGTCAAATTGCATCCAAAGCTTCACAACATATCAATTCCTCTTCATAATACAAAGTCCTAGGCTGGTATCACAAACATTATAACCCCACTCCTCTCCTTGCTTTCACACAAGCCTGCCAGACTTATGTTTTCAAATTTGAGTTTCCACAGCCTGCACTAGTACTTTTCTACAATGGCAAACTGCAGTATGAGCAGCTATTTGGCATCAACAAATGTATATCACAAAGAAATGCAGTTCCTCAGAGTAAGCCCTGCCTGATGGTCAATGACATACACAATAGAGAACACTTATAAAAGTCAGAAGCTCAAAGAAAACCTACCCAAAAAATACCAGACATTGGATGTGAAGCAGTGATGTGAAGGTAAGCAATAACTACTGTTAATGAAACAGAGATGTTCTCCTACACAGGGCCTGGTGGGAGATGGGACCATGGGATGATGCTCTCCTACACAGGGCCTGGTGGGAGATGGGAGCATGGGATGATGCTCTCCTACACAGGGCCTGGTGGGAGATGGGAGCATGGGATGATGCTCTCCTACACAGGGCCTGGTGGGAGATGGGAGCATGGGATGATGCTCTCCTACACAGGGCCTGGTGGGAGATGGGAGCATGGGATGATGCTCTCCTACACAGGGCCTGGTGGGAGATAGATGGGAGCATGGGATGATGCTCTCCTACACAGGGCCTGGTGGGAGATGGGAGCATGGGAGGATGCTCTCCTACACAGGGCCTGGTGGGAGATGGGAGCATGGGATGATGCTGTCCTACACAGGGCCTGGTGGGAAATGGGAGCATGGGATGATGCTCTCCTACACAGGGCCTGGTGGTAGATGGGAGCATGGGATGATGCTCTCCTACACAGGGCCTGGTGGTAGACTGCTTACTCACTCACTCTGTGTATCTCCTCTACCATGCCATAATCACTTCCCACTCTACGACATCTCCTGAACCATGCTATAATCACGTTCCACTCTATGTATTCCCTGAACCATGCCATAACCACATCCCACTCTACGACATTCTCTGAAACATGCCATACAGTCTTCTCAACCAATCAGCTGATGCAGTAAAGGCTTATAACAGACGAGGGCAACAAAACTGAGCAAGTCCCTGGTACCAAAAAAATATAGATCTGCACCATGTTAACATGCTATGACATAATCCCTTCCATCTGACAAGATTAAAGCAACCAATCTGCTCAGTCTAACTCCAACCCCTACCACACCCAGCCCCCACTCCAAGTCCTAGCCAAAACATCACCTTCCCAAATGCTCCCACAAGTCTTCACTTCTTAATGCACTATACTAAACATTTGGGAAACCTCGTGCCCTTCCCTCATCCCTTACAAATCAAATCTTCTTCAAAACAGTAAAGCACAAAACTCCAAGTAACAGCGCATTCTTCCTGTGACGCTCAGTCAACTGTGGTTCAATAACATTTTATTTGTTCCAAGCTTAGAAACATAGGAACAAAACTAGACAAGCAATCACGGGGATCCTGAGGTGCTCAGCCATATATATACATTTAAACAGACAGACCAAAGAAATCTTACCACCCTTTACCAGAACGTAATAATGCTCTCAACTTATCATAAGTTACTACTAGGCTAACTGTCCTTATGGGCCATTTTAAGCCTAGCCAATTATCCTACGTGAGAATCAAACTTTGTACCATGTGTCTAAGGTAAACCACCTTAACCATTATGTCAACTTCCAAATCAAGCAGGACCATGCTCTTGATACATTTGTTTTCAACTACTTGTTTTTTTTAAGGTGCAAAAAATAAGAAACCAAGTTTAAGTACTGATACTTCCTTAAAATGGCTAATGTTTAAAAAAGAAAAAAAAAAAGAGAGAGAGACACAGACATTGAAAGCTTGCTTTTTGGAATCCTTTGAATAACACAACACACAGAACAACCTCCATACCATCATTCCATCACAGAAAAAAGGTAATCAACTATGGAAAAGCTGTCAACAGTGAAACCTTTTACTAGCCCTGGCAAAAAGCCTAGTTTCAGATTGGAAGACTGGTGAGAACATTCAGTTACCCTGGGCTAAGGGTCCCAGGGCTCTAGATGGTTCACTCTGGCTCCTGATCAGACAAGCTACCTGAAAGTCTGGGGACCTACTGTTTCATACTCATCGCTAAAACTCTGTGCATAATAGCTGTTTACCAGTGTGCGTGGGCAGCAGTTTAAGGACATCACAGCTTAACAAACAGACAATTCTTGTTACAAATAAATCAGTTTACTACACCAAATCCTTGCTGGGCAATCTGTACATAAATATGGCAATGGAAATTAATGTGCAGGTATTTCTCCTCTTATTTTTTGCACTAATTGCAGAAAAAAAAAACAACCTTGAAAATGTTAATTTGTGCTTATTTCTGAGAAGTGACATCCATTTTATGGACTTTTTTTACTCACTATCTGGATCAATATACATATATATATATATATATATATATATATATATATATACATATATATATATATATATATATATATATATATATATTAGTTTATTAATAACAAATTTCAAAGCATTTGTCAAATAATAAACAAATCTTTGGTTAACGGTTATCTGACTCTTATTTACAACCAAAAAGTAGTGCTCCAAATTTGTGACACCAGTCAAAAGACAACCTGAAGTGAGCTGCTATGGTTCTTTTCAGTCCTCTTTCTTGGATCAGAAGATTGGGCTGGGTTCCTGGACAGATATGAGCATGTAGGCTTTTCTCTGTTTTTTTATCACAAGACTGTAGACCTCTTTATTTGGTGTTTATCATCTGTCACCCTTGCATATTTACAGTCTGTCATCCATGCACATATGCCCCTACAGAAAGTACCTGCTGTATATTTATCAGTGATCACGATTGTCATGAAAGGAGATACTGCCAGCCCAGCTGTCTGGAATTTTGTAAATAACTATATGCCACTTATGAATATTAACATGATTTATACAGAAGTGTGACAAAGGGAGATAATGCCAGCCCAGCTGTCTTGAATTTTGTAAATAATTATATGTCGTTTGTGAATATCAACGATTCACATAAGATGTTTGTGGTACAAATGTATTAGAGCTGTACATGTCATATAAGATGGTTTGTACAGACGTGTGCTGAAGAGGTACTTTACAAAGTGCTGTTTAAAATGTATCCACAGTGTACCCTACTGGAATAATACAGAAATGTACATACACTACTGTAACTGTTTAAATGTATATATTTTAACAAGGGAAACTGAAATACAAGAGGCTAACTTTCAAAACTTCAGAAAAATAGCTGAAATTAAATTCCTTTATGGCTAGGCCATAAAGATGTTGTCTTTCAGTTTCAGTGCGGCAAGCAGACTAAGGAGCTTTCTGTATTGTCTTGGAAGTGTTTTATTGTTTTATGATGCCACCATTTACCAAAGATCTGAGGAAAAGCCCTTATCTATGTATTTTCACAGGTGAATGCTAAATACTGCTAGCTTTCAGCAGTGGAGGTTTTACCTGGGATAGAGTCAGATGACAAGAAATGATGTCATTCCACAAGCTACCCAACAGTAATATTTGAGATATTAATTTAAGAACTCTCAGAGAGACAGCATTTTGTAGTCTGTCTTGGATCTGACAAGACGACCCATTCATCACACACTTGCCTTGCTCTTATGTATAGTAATTATCTTAGATATAGTCAAGAATATAGCAAAGCTTAATTTAGATGTTTTTCTTTATTTATTTGAGACTGTCCTGCAAATGTTGTTTTAAACATTTCCTGTGATTTTGAACTCTTGATGTCACTGTGAATATATACATACTGAGTATTCTCTTGTTCTTTTATTAATTATTATTAAATACATTTAAACCTTTCATTCTGGCTGATCGGTCTAGAGATATTTAAGTTATGAGAGTATTTGCATATTTATTTGGTGACACTGTAGGCCACTCCTAATAGCCTTGCTCTTGGTCAAACTACCATTTTTATTGATACTAACATTACACAGTAAGATTATACACCCTTTGTTAAGGGCTTTAAAGTAACTGATAAGTGGTTCTGGTGGCTCTGGGCAGAAGGGAGCTGTGTGTGTTTGTGTGTGTGTGTGTGTGTGTGTGTGTGTGTGTGTGTGTGTGTGTGTGTGTGTGTGTGTGTGTGTGTGTGTGTTTGTGTGTGTGTGCGTGTGTGTGTGTGTGTAAAACAAAGCTCCAAGAGTGTGCATGTCAGCTACTTGGACAGGGACACCAAGCACTGGTTGGACAGAGACAGTTTTGGAGTACTTGGCTTGGAACCCAGTCTAAGGACTCAACTCTACAGCTGTGCCAGTGGGGATTCTTATTGGGGATCTGGAAAAAGGGAGAAACCAGCCCCGGACTGACTGTGGTCTCTGTTTGCTCTTAAGGGAAATTGCACTTGATGCAGAGAGCCATATCTGGAAACACTGTGTATGTACCAGTCATCCTCTCAGTGTACATCCTCCACTGGTGCCAGTGGTGAGGACTGAGGTTCCTCGATTACCGGTCCAGTGGTGGGGTGTCACAATGAGCATTCTTCTTGATTACCCGTAGAGTAATGTTTTGTACAGGGCTGTCACTCATGCTCATATGCCCCTATAGAATGTACCTCGTTTATATTTATTGGTGATCACACTTCGGGTTGTTCAATGGGGTGTTGTAAAGGATTCCAAAAGGCAAGCTTTCTCTCTGTCTCTCTCTCTCTCTCTCTTTCTCTAGTCATTTTATGGAACTTTCAGTGCTTAAACTTGGTTTCTGATATTTTTTGTCCATTCTCTTCAACTAAAAATGTTCAACCTGCTCTTTAACAGGTTTGCTATCAATGTAACCATCTTTTCATAGAAAGCCGAGTCCTTCAGGTGAGACATTAAACCAAAATCCCACCGGCTTGAGTTGGTGATTGCACAGGTGAATGTAAAAGATCCCATGGCACCTATCAAAAACAGAACTGTAAGTTCCCTAATGCCCTGGCCAAATTCCCCTAGTAGTATAAATACAACCTCAGTACTGCTGTCAAATGAGGTTACTAACCTAGTGGGAGTACACTGGTCAACAAAGGACAAATAAATAAAATAAGATATTGCTAGAAATGTAAATTCCCTGTAAGAATACTGACTTAAAATCAATTTCATCTACACTCTGAAGCTACTTTAATGGTAGAATCTTAAACTCTGAAGTATTTATTTCCTCAGCACTTCTAAACATTAGACAAGCTCTAGTCACAATGCCTACAGATGTCCCTTTTAGGATATATACTCACCAAATGCAAACATACATTTATCCCACATATTTAACTTCTTATTCTGCAACTTTATGGTCATTTAGTTCCTTTTGTTTTGCTTCATATAAAAATCATCATTTCGATCAGAGATGTTTTCTCCAGCATCCACTGGCTCAATGCAAAGATTTCTGACCCTAGACAAATCAGGTGATGTGAGCCCAAACAGCTTCCTCTAGTTGGAAATACTGCACTACAGACACACACACACACACACACACACACACACACACACACACACACACACACACACACACACACACACACACACACATTTAAGTATTTATCTTCTGACTTCCTTGTACATCCAAAAATCTCCACCTTGTGAAAAATATCACTTCTTACCACATATACGACAGTCTGCCCTGAGTTCAAATAAGGACATTCATGCTGACTCATTTTACATGGGGATGCTGCAAATTTCCTACCTCACCAGAGCAATATGAATCATAACAAACAATCCATGCTTTCATTCCTAGTGCCAAACTATTTCACCTTTAGTTAAAAAAAAAAAAAAAAAAGTCTGCATATGCTCTGTGGGTGTTATACAGACAAATTTCTGTGACTACCTTGTGTGCTTACTTTTCTGAGCCTCAAATGGCATACACACATGCTTCCTTTTCTTACAAAGACCAGTATACCACCTGGCCCAGCAAAAACCCCAGGTCTGTTCCACATTGAATATGTTTCTTATTCATATACACCTTATACTCAATACTGTATCATTCAGAAGCAGGTCATGACTGCATATGCAAGGGTCTGTGAATCGTGTCTAAACACTGCGCTAAACTCTGTGACATGCAATGATGTTCTATCCAAACATTCATCACGATATTCTCAAGTGAAGGTGGTTTACCAAGACCGATGGAATACTTGGACTTTGCTCATACACCAGCTGATGTGGGCTATAATTATAGATACAAAGTTAGAATGGCTTTTCCACAAGTGCACAGTCTAGGCCAATCTCCCAGTCATACATCCTGTTTTGTTTTACCTAATACAAAAGTGTACATGACTGTTTGGATATGCTTTTCTGAGTCCACATCCACCTGAGCTACCACTAATGCAGACAAATGGATCTCGGTTTAATGACTTATCCAAATGATGATACACTCAGGAGTACAGCACCCCCCCCCCCATGCTGCACTGCAGAGATAGCACTGGTAAAAAAAAATGAATCCAAGTGCCTGGTGTGGGAACAGAACCCAAATTTCTGATCTTTCAACCCCAAAAGAAATTGTTCTGATGTACAATTTTTAACTTTTAAATTAATGTACATCATACAAAATCCAAAATGTTAATTATGAGTGGGAACAGCACAGTATAGTAGCCAAATAAATTAATTTCTGACAAAGGGTAGGTATTCAAAAAATTTCCAAAAGAGATGATATTCATAAAAAGAGCATATTACCTATGTAAAGTCCTACTCAGAAAGCAATTAATTCAGATACAACAAAATTAAAACTGATGAGAAACTTAAATACAGTTATAAAAACAGAAAAAGAATAGGTGTGGCCTTGGTTTTAAGGTACACAAACTATGGTCTACTATGACTCTTCCTTAAACATGCCATACCTGACAAGTACTTCACCTTAGTCACTGCAGACGTCAAGAGCATTTATTTGTATGTGTGAATGCATGGTAAGAAATGGGAGTGTAAAAGTATAACTAACAAATCCTACTAATCAAATTCTGTACTGGTTGGAATTCCTTGACCATTTACGATTTATAAACATTTGCTGAAAACAGCAATTGATAGCTAGCACAGGAGCTATAATTATAGCAACTGACAATTAGTGGAAATCACCCCCTTGAAGGTAGCCCACATTTATGTACATCTCACACACATTACATCAGACTAACAGTAGGAACTCCTGCTCCCCACAACCCTGCACTGATTTAGTGGTTGTGTATGCAAGTTGTGTGTGTGTGTGTGTGTGTGTGTGTGTGTGTGTGTGTGTGTGTGTGTGTGTGTGTGTGTGTGTGTGTGTGTGTGTGTACAACTTGTGTCTCTCAGAATGCAAAACTGAAGTACTGACAAATTAAGTTTTCAAAGTAGCAATAAAAACAGACTGCCCCTTCTCAATCCAGAGAATTCTTCCTAATTTTCAAAGTCTAGTTTCCAAAAATGGAACACATACAAACCACCTACAACCCAAAAAATTAAACTTTCACTCAATCTGGAGTCTTTATTCTGGAAACCAGTGAACTGCATAAGGGGGAAGCTGTATTATATGAGGAAAAACAAACACTGCACCTTTAATACATACATGACCTTCTCCATGGTTGCACAACCATTTGTCATACTAGAGATAAAGAGCAAGTACAAAGTTAGCACAAACACGTGCTATACGTCCACAGCATGGGAGTGGTTTCACACATGTGCAATCGGAAATGCATCTGGAAATGTCTGCCTGAATCCAATGTTTGGACATTATCTACTCCTATCATATCAAAGACCCCTGCTCAGATGAATCAGTTCCATCTCATGTGCACTCGGCTGTGTCCAAGACCATGATGGTTATGAATTACTCTCCTTACTCTCCTGCATACAAAGGTTGCTGCAACATCAGAAATAAAAAAAACATTTTCCTTTTAAAAGCTATCAGAAGACAACTGCTGCATCACAGTAAAATGTTACACAATACAGGGCAATTGCAGCTGGTTTTCTGATTAAGAAACTTTGAGTTACTTACTTCTAGCAAAACTATACAAGCATAACAGGCAAAAACTACACATTTTATATACAGTGGATATAAAAAATTTACACACCCCTGTTAAAATGCCAGGTTTTTGTAATATAAAAAATGAGACCACAACAAATAATTTCAAAACTTTTCCCACCTTTAATGTGACCTATAACCTGTACAATTCAATTGAAAAACAAACAAATCTGTTAGGGGAAAATATAAAAAAATAAAAAAAGCACAATAAGCTGGTTGCATAAGTGTGCACACCCTTACACTAATACTTTGTTGAAGTATCTTTTGACTTAATTACACCATTCTGTCTTCTTGGGTAGGAGTCTATCAGCATGGCACATCTTGACTTGGCAATATTTGCCCACTCTTCCTTGCAAAAGTGCTCCAAATCTGTCAGATTGTGAGGGCATCTCTTGTGCACAGCCCTCTTCAGGCCACCCCACAGATTTTCTATTAGATTTAGGTCTGGGCTCCAGCTGGGCCATTCCAAAACTTTGTTTTCTCCTGGTGAACCCATTCTTTTGTTGATTTGGATGTATGCCTGGGGTCATTGTCGTGTTGAAAGGTGAAGTTCCTCTTCATGTTCAGCTTTAGCAGATGCCTGAAGGTTTTGGGCCAAAAGTGCTTGGTATATGGAACTGTTCATAATTCCCTCCACCTTGACTAAAGCCCCAGTTCCAGCTAAAGAAAAGCAACCCCAAAGCATGATACTGCCACCACCATTCTTCACCATGGGGATTGTGTTCTTTTGGTGATGCGAAATGTTGTTTTTGTGCCAAACGTACCTTTTGGAATTATGGCCAAAAAGTTCAACACTGGTCTCATCAGACAATAACATTTTCACACATGCTTTTGGGAGACAATGTATTGTTTTGCATATTTTAGCCAGGCCTGGATGTTTTTGTGTGTAAGAAAAGTCTTCCGTCTTGCAACCCTACCCCATAGACATATGGAGAATACGGGAGAATTTGTTATCACATGTAGTACACAACCAGTACGTGCCAGAAATTCCTGAAGCTCCTTCACTATTGCTGTAGGTCTCTTGGCAGCCTCCCTGATCAGTTTTCATCTCGTCTTTTCATCAATTTTGGAGGGATGTCCAGTTCTTTGCAATGTCACTGTTGTCCCACATTTTCTCCACTTTTTGATGACTGTCTTCAGTGTTCCATGGCATATCCAATGCTGTGGAAATTTTTTGTACCCTTCTCCTGACTGATACCTTTCAACAATGACATCTCTCTGATGCTTTGTAAGCTCTCTGCAAACCATGGCTTTTGCTGTAGCAGGCAACTGAGTAAATGTTAGGAAAATCCTACTAGGACAGCTGAACTTTATTTGGGGTTAATCAGAGTCACTTTAATTGATGGCAGGTGTGTACCCAAGAAGACTGAATGTTGTAATTAACTCAACAAGTGCTTCAACAAATTATTAGTTTAAAAGTGTGCACACTTATGCAACCAGCTTATTGTACGTTTTTTACTGTTTACATTTTTCCCCCTAACAGATTTGTTTGTTTTTCAATTGAATTGTACAGGTTCTAGGTCACATTAAAAGTGGGAAAAGTTTTCAAATGGTTTATTGTGGTCTCATTTTTTATATCACAAAAACCTGGTATTTTAACAGGGGTGTGTAAACTTTTCATATCCACTGTATATATACCAAGAGATATGCATAGGTTTATTGGCATCATGGTTTCCAGTCCACACATTCCACATACATGCATCCTCTACAGCATCATGTATTGCCTGTACATATGCAGACATGGACAGAGTTGAGAACAACCAGGTGACCATTTTGAATAATGACTCTCCATTCAGTTGAAATCTCTCCATCATAGTGATGTTGTGGTACACAGGTTGACGGCTGTGTAATTTACTTTTCCTGCTTCCGAGTCATCTTGTTTAGCAACCTTGATGCACCAACAATGCTCTGTTCAGACATTGAATGTCCTTACAATCTCAAACAGCTATAACTTTGTTTTCAAAAAAAAAAAAAAAGTGGAAGGTGGATTGTGCAAAAGTACTTACTACGCTATAGATTTGTGAGGATCTTGGGAATAACAGCCTTGCATCCCCAATTAATCAGCCCTTAAATTTTGCAATATGAATATCCAAAGTATGTGCTGAACAAGTATGTGTTGGAGTAATTATATCTTTCCTTTATCCGTGACGGCCAGTGGTGCTAAACAGGGGCTGGACTTCCAGTTACACATCCATTCGTCCAAATTACATTTGCATAGAGTAAGAGATGTATCTGCTTCATGTTGAGCGGAAGACAGTTTCATACGAGTGGTATTCACTGTGATGCAAAAAAAAAAAAAAAAAACAGATCAACAGATTTAGGTCCCTTGAGCAAGTGTTTGACATCATTAGACTTGTGAATGTTTAATAATCCTGACAGAATAGAGTCTGTCGATACCACATAAACGGCACCTCTCAGTAGCCTGCATGATTCAGAGAAGAGAGGCAAGGCTTTGAAACAGTTTGAATACTTTTTATGATTTAGGACCTTGACATTTTTTAATGAGAAACTCATGTGGTCATTCCAGTTGTTACAAGTGTCTGGACAGGCACATACTATAAAGGGGATTATAATGAAAGAACAATTATATCCCTGGATCTGGACCTGGACCCCATACCTTTAGATACATGCTGTGTGATGAAAAAGGACTTCTTTTCAATAGTGGATAACACAGTGATCAAAGGACAGTTTACTGTCAACACAGATTTCCAAACATCTAACTACTGAATCAATTTTCAGGGGTACAGTGACAGTTACAAGGGGAGTCATGCTTGCTAAGGATATGATTATACATTTCTTGGCAGTAAGTTTTAGTTTGTGGTTTTGACACCAACTATTTGTTTGATGTAGGCCCTCTTGTAGGATCCTGGAGTCCTCTAGGGGAGTTTACAATGGCACCAAGTTTGCAGATGTGGTGCCATTGCAAACTCTGACTCCTTTCCGCGTATTTTTAGAGAGACGGGCATGGAAATGTTCCATCGTAATGGTGACATTAATAATCGTAATAATGTTTCACATACTAATGATGCTGACACTTCTCTGTCTGGTATGAAGAATACTACTCCCGAAGTTCCGGGAGGCTCTGGAATGGGCATTATGAGAAAATGGGAAAATTCCCATAAGAGAACCACCGCTAATCCGTTTGCAATGGTAGGCAAAAAAAAGTACAGTTTTGTACCTACCATAAATGTAGATGTTCGAGGATCTCCATTGCTGCAGTCCTGACATAAGGGTATTCCGCTGCCCACCATCGGCCCGAATACCAAAGGGCTAGAACCGGCGTCGGTCATCGGCGCTCGAGACTGACATCAGTACGTGTCAGTACAAATGCGCATGACCGACACCATAACCTCAGTCTTTCTTGCCTCAGACGTCAGAATGCAAAAAACACCACCCAAACCTCAACCTAAAAAGAAAAAGGGGGAAGGAGGGAGGGAAAATTGGACTGCAGCAATGGAGATCCTCAAACATCTACATTTATGGTAGGTACAAAACTGTACTATGTTCTTCGTCTCCCATTGCTGCAGTCCTGACATAAGGGTAGAATCCCAGAGCAACGGAAAAAAGGGAGGCTGGTCAACTAAATAGCAGTAGGAGCTGCTGACATGCCCTGTAAGATTGCAGTGGCAAACCCAGCCCTAGACCTAGAATAAAGAGGTAAATGATAATGCTTTGTAAAGGTATGTACAGAACTCCAAGTAGCTGCTTCTAGAATGTCTTTAGTAGCTACCCCTCTCAAAAAAGCAGTAGAAGTGGCCATAGCCCTAGTAGAATGAGACCTGATCCCAGCTGGAACATCCTTACCATGATGAGAGTAACAAAAAGCAGTACAATGGCTAATCCACTTGGAAATAGTTTGTTTCGAGACAGCTTTCCCTCGTGAAGTCAAAGCAAAAGAAACAAATAATTGTTGAGAACTCCTGAACTCATTGGTTCTGCTCAAATAATACCTCAACTGCCTATGTACATCCAAAGAATGCAAAACTTTTTCCCCGTCATTTTGGGGGTTAGCATAAAAAGTAGGCAAATGTATGGACTGGTTCAATGCCACATTAGAAATCACTTTAGGCAGAAAAGTAGGATTAGCACGTAAGGAAACCCTGTCATTGTGAAAAATCAGAAAAGGTTCCACTGCCATGAGGGCCTGTAATTCAGATACCCTTCTAGCAGAAGTAATAGCCAACAAAAAAGCAGTCTTCCAAGACAAGAACTGCAAGTCAGCTGTAGCTGCAGGTTCAAAAGGAGGCAGAGTCAGCTTTTCCAAAACAAAATTAAGATCCCAGGTAGGAGTAGGAGCTCTCCGTGGGGGTCTGATATTCTTTGCCCCTCTAAGAAACTGTTTAACCAATGGATGTGAAAATAAAGGAGGGTCACAATCATAGTGAGCAGAAATAGCTGCAGCATGCACTTTTACAGAAGAGAAGGACAAACCCTTGTCCAATAAAACAGTCAAATATTGCAATGTACAACTCAAATTAGGCAATTCGACATCAAAGCCTTTAGCTGAACTCCAAAGAAAAAATCTCTTCCATTTACCAGCATAAACTTTTCGAGTACTAGGACGCCTGGCTTCCAAAATAACATCCAAAACTTGTTGAGGGAGCTGAAGGTCCTCCTTCTCTAAAACAGAAGCGCCAGGCTGTCAGGCGCAGGGAGTGCACCCTGACATTGAGAAAATGATTGTTCTCCTGAGACAATAAATGAGGAATCTGTGGCAATGGCCAAGGTGGTACATGAATCAAGCTCCTCAACAGAGGGTACCAATGCTGACGAGGCCAATCCGGTGCTATAAGGATCATGCAAGGCTTGTCCCTCCTGGCTTTCAACAGCACCTGTGGAAGAAGAGGCAAAGGAGGAAAAGCATACACGTGAAGGTTGCTCCAACTGAAGGATAGTGCATCTATTTTCCAGGCTTTGGATGAAATAGCCTTGTGCAAAACAGTGGCAGTTGGAAATTCAGAGGAGAAGCAAACAGATCTATGTCCGGAGTTCCCCAAGCCATTGTCAACTGAAGAAATACCTGAGGGTCCAATTTCCATTCGTGAGGATCCACAATCTGTCTGCTCAGAACATCTGCTAAAGAATTTTGTGCTCCTGGCAGAAACTGTGCTCGAAGAGTGATGTGCAGATTCAAAGCAGTTTCCCACAACAGCATTGCTTGTCTGCAAAGAGGGTAAGAATGAGTTCCCCTTGCTTGTTGATGTACCACATGACCGTCGTGTTGTCTGTTCGAATCAACACCAGTCCTGGTTGAAGTAGGCTTTTGAATCCCTCCAAGGCAAATTGAACTGCCAGCATCTCTTTCATGTTGATATGCAAGTGAAGTAGCTCTGGGGCCCAAAGGTCTTGAATCCATTTTCCTCTGAAATGAGCTCCCCATGCTGACTCCGAGGCGTCTGTCGTTAATATCTGACTTGCCTCTGGTTGGGTCACAGAGAGCCCCTTGTTTAGGTGACATTCCTGAGCCCACCACAGAAATTCTCTCTGAATGCAAGGTAGGATCCGAATGACAGTGTCCAAATCGTGGCAGTGTTGAGTCCAAAGCGTTCTTGAGATACCATTGTAGCTTCCTCATATGCAGTTTGGCATTGGGAAGTACTAGAATGCAAGATGCCATGAACCCCAAGGCTTGAAGGACTGTCCTTGCAGTCAGCCTGGACATTACTGATAGCTGCTGGAAGTATAGGTGAAGATTCCTTTGTTTGTCCGGGGTAAGAAATGCCATCTGAGCAGCTGTATTCAGTTTCACACCCAGAAAACACATCTCTTGTGAGGGTACTAGACTGGACTTTATTTCGTTCACAGAATACCCTAGGCATCTGAAAACTGTCATTACATACTGCAGATGTTAAAGAAGTTCGTGCTTGCCTTGAGCCAGAATCAAACAGTCGTCCAGATAAGGATAAATTTGAATTCCTGCTAGCCTGAGAAAAGCTATTACTGGAGCCAGGACTTTCGTGAATACCCTGGGCAGTAGACAAGCCAAAGGGCAATGCAGAGAACTGATAATGCAAATTCCCATTCCGAAACCTCAGGAATTTCCTGCAACTGGGCCTGACAGGAATGTGAAGATAGGCCTCTTTGAGATCCAGAGTCACCATCCAGTGATCTTTGCCCAGCATAGGTAACAGCTGTTGCAGTGTTAACATCTTGAATTTTGGAATTTCCAGAAAGGTATTTAAAATGGACAAGTCCAGAATTGGTCTCCAAGTATTTCCTTTCTTTGGCACTAAGAAAAGACGGGAATAAAACCCCGTGCCTCTTTCTGCAGAAGGTACTTCCTGTATTGCTTCCAACTGAAGCAGAGAAGAAATTTGAGTCTGCGCTTCCAGTTTTTGCTGATGAGGCACATCCGGCATACCTTTGAAAGGAGGGAATGTGTGAAAATAAAATCTGTAGCCTCGATTTATTATGTCCAATACCCATTTGTCTTGGGTAACCAAATGCCAATTCCTTTTGAAAAATCTCAGTTTTCCTCCCAGAGGGGCTGCCAGCAAGGCAGAGTCCGGCAGCTGAAGACACGGGTCATTGGGTCTGTTTCCAAAAGGACTGACCCCTGCCCTCCCCAGCAGAAGGGGTAGAAGAACTCAAAGACCTAGAAGTAACAGGGCCCTGAAAGGAAGCCCTACCCCTACCTCGCCTCGACCTGCCCCTAGACTGATAATCCGAAGAGGGGAAAGACCAACCCTTAGCAGGCCAATTCCTACTGAACTTAGGGGGCTGAACCTGTAAAAAATCCTTAACTGTCTGCATAGACTTAGCTTTCTCCTCCATCTTTTTCAAAACTGACTCTACTGGAGGACCAAAAGAACATCAGATTGTAGAGGAGCATCCATAATTCGAGCCTTAACATGCTCTGACAAGGTCTGATCTTTAAGCCAAGCATGCCTACGAATGACTGAACTAGTAGCAGCCACCCTGGAAGAAGCCTGTAAAGCATCAAAACCACACTGCAAAGAATGCTTACCAACTTGGTCTGAAGCATGCACTAAATCCTGAAGCTCCTTACATTCAATACCTTCAGCTAAAGCATCTACTTTACATTTCAATTGTCCCAGCAAATAATTCTGATACCGAAGCATATGAAACTGACAATTTAAAGCTCTCATAGCCAAAGTAGAAGAGGTATACAGTTTTTTACCCCACCTATCCAGGGCCCTAGCATCCTTGTCCAGAGGAACTGGATTCTTAACCACAGAAGCCCTAACCCCTTTGGGGCCTTGAGTAATAGTTTCTGGATCAGCCCTAGGACTCAAGTACTTGTGAGCTTCCGGAACCCTGTAGTATCTGTCTGGTTTAACCGGGGCAGGAGGCAGAGAATCTGGGTTAAGGGCAGCCTCGGAAAACACATCCTGAACAATATCCAGTACAGGGGGAATAGCCAAGGGCCTATGCTGAGGCAAAAACAAGAATTCTCTCAGTCTTTTACGGGAATCAGAATAATCCTGGCCCTCCCATTTGAAATGTTCCCTCATGGAATGCAAAGTCTCAGAGAAAGAAAAATCTTCTGGAGGGGACGCAGAGGGAGTAGAGTCCTCAGCCTCCGAATCAGAATAGGGAGGGAAATCCTGAAGTTCTTCTACAGAGGAATCTGACTCATTGGAAGACTGAACCAAACCCTCCAACTCTGGCTCTACCCTGGGCCTCTTCGCAGGGGGGGGCATAGAACCCCTAATTAAAGTAATCAAATCTTCAGCCATCTTTAACATGTGCTTCCTCCTAGGAGCTGGACTCTGGGGACACGCACCAACAGGGGCAGACTTAGACTTAGAATGGGCTTTGCTATGAGAAGGAGGAGGCCTAACTACCCTATGAGGGGAGGGAACCACTGACATCAGAGAAGCACCCTCAGCCTGGCCTAACACAGGAGAAGCCACTTCCTGCAGTAACAAAGGCTCCCCTTGAGACTCAGGTAAACTTTCAGAAGGAGCCGCTGAGGTAGCCAGTGGTACTACAGAACCGGCGTCCGGAGTGGCCGCCTCATCCTGTTTGGACCGCAAAGACTTTTCTTTCCGTTTCTTAGAAGAACCAGTCGTTGGAGAATCCGACGGCATGTTATAATTACAACGTTTACCAAACACTAGCCTAGCACAGTCTAACCGACGTTTAATAGTACGTTTGTTAAAAGTAGCACAAAAGCAACACCCAACAACGTCGTGCTCAGGCCCTAAACAAGGAATGCAGAGTGAATGGTAATCCCTATGAGGAATCTGTTTCCCACAAGAAATACAGTTATTAACTTTTTCTGACATCCGTCAATACTGAGGCAAGAAAAAGACAAAAATGTCCCCAAAGGGGTACTTAGCCCAACTTGGTCTCCGGTCTGAAACTCGAAAACCGACAATTCCAGGACGCCGAACGGCACTTGCAAATGCTGCTTCTGCTTAGGGACCATGCGGCAAGAAAGACTGAGGTTATGGCGTCAGTCATGCGCATTTGTACTGACACGTACTGATGTCAGTCTCAAGCGCCGATGACCAACGCCGGTTCTAGCCCTTTGGTATTTGGGCCGATGGTGGGCAGCGGAATACCCTTATGTCAGGACTGCAGCAATGGGACACGAAGAACATCTGATATTTTTGATAATCCTGATGCACAAGATTTGTGTTCCAGGCTTGAAAAACTAATTTTTAAAGAAACATCAATATTTTATAATATTGGCAGCTTAGAAAGATATGCCGAACTAGACATCACACCACGAGGTTTGAGGTCCATTAAAAATCCTTCTACACCATTTGATCTTACAGATGAGATGGAACTCAAATTTCAAGAACGGTGGATAGCGGCTGCACACTGCTGTAGTGTTGAATGGGTCTCTATTTTAATTGAAAGAGACAATATTAAGAAAGATAAACTTGTTATTGAAACTAAACAGGTTTGTGAACAATTAGTTAATACTACATCTAGTTCAACACTAGAGAATTTTCTCGTGAGTATTAATATGAAATTGACCAACTATGAAAAGGATCTGGTAGATCGAAAGAAATATAAATTAACTAGAGACATACGAGACTATGAACACAAGAGGGCGTTTGTGTTCTCCAACAATCAGAGGATTAGAAAAAAGAATGTGACCTTTCAGAGAGGAAATCCGGTCTCCGAACAATATAAAAACAAAAGCTTCCTGTCTGGTGACAGTGGGGCATCGTCAGTGGAAGAAGATGACAGGGAGAACTTCCCAGACTTACCAGGAGCTGCTAATTCAGAAGCATTTCGGAAGACATACTCAGAACCTAACGGACATTATGCCAATTCCAGAAAAAAGGGGATGGTCGAATTCAGAATGCCATAGAGACTCGGGCGATGGACGATATAAGAAAGGTAGATGGACATAATTTGATTAGTGAGACTTTAACTACTAGTTATGTTGTCAATTTGTCTAACTATAATTTTGATAATGTAGAACTGTCAGTTTTGGAAAAAGGGCTTAAATTTGTGCCTACTTGTTTTCCTAAAAAACATGAGTTAAAGATAGAATTATTTCAGTTGTGTCGCAAGATGAATCTGAAAGAATATTTTTTCAGACTAAACCATTGTTCTAGTAATGATGTTAATTGTCTTACTGGGCAGCTATCTATGAGCGATATTGAAAGCGATGAGAGCTTTTATTCTTGTCTCTCGGATGATGAAAATGAGAACAATGCTTATAGTGTATTAGACACAAGTATGCTTAAAACTAGTAGCTCTTTTTTACCTCCTTGTAAAAACTCCAATATACAGAAGTTTGACTCTATGCTGAATATTATGTTGGACAAAGAACTGGAAGATTTTATGAGACAAAAATATTGTTACAATTTAACTAAAACAGAATGGAATAAATTACAGTTATTGAGTAAAAATAATAATATAGTCTTTAAACCGTAAGATAAGGGGGGTAAATTGGTTGTCTTAAATTCTAATGATTACTTTAACATGTGCATGAAACATCTTGACAATAAAGCTGTATACCTTAGGATAAATATTTCTCATTTGAAGAAAGCAGAAGTTGAATTTAATGCTTTATTGCATAAAGGCATTAGGTTACATTATTTTACTAAATTTGATGTTGATTGTAAAATAATAATTAAAAATAATAAAATAGCAAAATTTTTTTGTTTGCCTAAGGTTCATAAAAATTTGGAAAGACCACCCGGTCGTCCTATAGTGTCAGCTTATGGCTTTTTCACTTACAACTTATGCACTTTATTACATGAAATTTTGCTTAAAGAGGTTCTTTTACTACCTTCGTATATTAAAGACTCCTATGACTTCCTTCAAAAAATTAAGGATATACATTGGGTAGAAGGAATGTATTTTATCACTGTTGATGTAGTGAGTCTATATACGAATATTTCTCATGTTTTGGGTTTGGAAGCTATTAAATTTTTTTTGGGTGAGAGTCCCAAAACTTATTATATATTAGAATTGGTTGAATTTTGTTTAACTAATAATATTTTTGAATTTAATGGCGTATTGTATAAACAACTTATGGAAACAGCTATGGGAGCTGCTTTAGCCCCGGCTTACGCAAATTTATTTATGGGACTGTTTGAAAATGAATTTCTTTATAGACAACAATTTTTCAGAAAGTATGTTATTAAATATTATAGATTTATTAATGATTTAATTTTCATCTGTAATGGCGGTTTTAATTCTTCTAGACAATTTATTGATGAATTAAACAATAATAATTTTGGTATCAGTTTTAGTGATATACAAATGGGTTCTCAAGTAAATTTTTTAGATATTACTCTTGAGGGCATTAATTGTCAACCAATACATACTGGCATTTATAGGAAATTTAATGAAATTAGCTGGAAAATGTGTGGCAATAGTTGCCACCCCTCCCATACTCTGACAGCTATTCCTTATGGAGAATTTATTAGAATTAAAAGGTTAAATACTGATATTAAATTAGCTTATGAAGAAGCCCTTAAGGCAGCTAATATGTTTATAGCTAGAGGATATAATTTAATAGATGTTAAGAATAGTTTTGATAAAGTATTTAAAAATAGTAATGTTACTAATAAATTTGTGAGTAGGTATAATAATAATAGATATAATAGAAATAAATCAAATGAAGAAAAGATGTTTTTTGTTACAAAGTACACTAATTTTTCTTGTACTATTAATGGATTGATTAAACAGTACTGGAATTTTATTAAAAAAGAAATTGTTTCTTTAAAAAATACCAAGTTGGTTATATCCTATAAAAAAGGCAAAAGGCTTCAAGATTTCTTGGTACATAGCATATATAAGGAACCTAAGACTAATATGTTAATTAACACCAATGTTATAGGAACCTTTCCTTGTGGCAACTGTTCCATTTGTAAGCATATAGTTACTGAGGTGGAAAAGATTAATAAGAAAAACTTTACTACTAGAGCTAGATATTCCTGTTTGAAGGAATAATATATGTTATTTTTTGTTCTTGTAATAAATATTATATTGGTGAAACTAAGAGAATGTTAGCAGATAGAATTAAAGAACATGTTAGAGATGTGAAAAATAAAAAATTTAATAGTGCCATTGCTGAACATTTTAACACTGTACATCATGGTAGTATTGACTGCATGAAAGTTACTATATTGGAACATGTACCCCTCTATTATAATAATATGGAACATTAAAAGAATATATTAAGACAAAAGGAGTCTATTTTAATTATGAAATATGGTACTTTATTTCCATATGGGCTGAATAGAGAATGCAATTGGCAAAGCATTATTTAGTATTGCAACTTTAAGCATTCCAGTTTATATACCTAAATTAATTGATTGTTTAATTGAATTAATTAGTCTGTTTTGTATATATTGTGATCTTTTTAGAAGCTACAATGTTTTACTCTGTAAAGGCTGTGGCCGAGGCGCTAGAGAAATTTAACTGAGCTGAATAAACTTTTAAGGAAAAGAAAGTAGAGCTGGGACTCACTGCTATTTGTTCTTGTTGTTGCTGACAATTCTGCTACTTGTGTTGTTTCTTCATTCTGACTTCATTAGCTTTGACCTCTGAGAAGTAAATGCCAAAGACAAGTGACCACGGAATGAACCCTGGAGCACTCTGCTAGTGTAGGTCTTTTAGAGGAGGCACAGCAACCCACCCTTACATCCTAGGTTCTATTAGTGAGCCAGGTTGTTATCCAACAAGTAATATAGGGTTAACATTCATCTGGGAGAGTTTATCTACAATATCAGAGTGTGGGATACCTTTGCAAAGTACAGGTATGTAGTGTGCACTGATTTGCCCTTATCCATTGTCTCAGGAAATATTTTGAAGAAAACAACTAGACCAAGTAGGCAGGACCTGCCACTGATGAATCCAAACTAGGGTGGGTCAAAGAGTCTGTATGTTACCTGTATCCCTAGGTCAAGAGTCTGTATGTTACCTATATCCTCCTACTTATTAGTTCCATAATGATCCTTTCCATAGCTTACAGATGAAACAGGTCAGGCTTAAGAGGAGGCTAAAGAGAGTCTGTAATTACCAAAGTCCAGTAAAGCTCCACCATTCTGAGGCTGACATTAAATAAACTCTGTAGGGGGGGGGTCTGGTAAGTCATGCATTGTCCTTGACAATAGATAGCACCTTATTAACTTGTTCTTGGGAGGCTTGGTGGGAGCTGATCTGAGAATACTGGGGATGAAGTTAGAGATGAATTTGTCAGCCAGTACATAGGTTATGCCTCCTGGTTCTGAGTATGTGATACAATTTAATTTACTATTAGCTCAACTCAGTTCCGAGCATTGTTTCTGTCATTTCTAACACAGTTGAAGAAGGCTTTGTGGTTATATTTCACTTAAGTGGCTGTTTTTGCCTCATATCTGTTTATGGTTGACTTCATCAGAATTACAGATACAGAATTCTTGTTTAGTTTAGCAGGAGTTTTTGCCTTCTTGAGATTTAGATTTGTTTTTACATATGTTGAAGTTTTTTGTTTCCTCTTATTGTAGAGTTTGTTTATACTAAGGTTCCAACATAGGGGATTACTTTTGAATTTGGCATTGATGTGTATTGAGAAAAGATGTCAGTATTTTCCTGCAAACAGCTGCAATTAATTGAGAATTGCAGAGCTGGCCTTCATAAAACAGTAGGATTCTTCTTTGTTAACACACACACACACACACATATATATATATAAATATATTATATATACAATGCTCACAGTACTGGTCTTGACATAGAATCTGAGACTTCAACAGCAGCTGTTACTCTGACATCTACGTTTCAGTGTACACTGCCATAAATGGAATCTATCGTTTCAGCCATTTTAATGGTAGGAGAATTTATGTTCTCCTACTAAAGTAGAATGTGGGACGGACACTCCAAAACTTAATTCCACAGAACAACAGAGGTCAGTATAAAGATGCTACCAAAAGGCAGTAATAAGTACCTTAAGTACTCCAAGTTGTCACATGAACAAAGGCACACTTCTGTACTTCAAACACCATGGCTTTAATTACTCCTTTCATGTTAGGGAAGCTAAATTAACAAGATGTCCATTTTTGGTTTCTACTTTTAAACCACAACTACGTACAGATCCGCGCCAAAGAGAATTTATCTGTAATGTGGGATCTGCTACTCTCAGTGATCATTTAATTGTTCTGTTTCAGTTTAACAGTCTCACTCCAATAACACGTCAGGAAGTTACACAGCCTGTAAATGTTTGTCCACCCATGTCCAAGCCTACAAATGTACCTCTTAAAATAACCCAAGGGTATTAAAACTCTTCTGATGCATTTGGGAGGCATGGCTAACCTTAAAAATCCCCCCTGTGGTCATTAATCTAGTAAGCACACATGAAAAAACTCATTCTCTGTCCGGAAATGGCCTAGACAGTCTACTGTACAACAGTCAAGTATGAGCATTTATGAAGCAAGCATGAAAATGCTTTGCCCAGCTCAGAGGTAGTGGGGAGCCAGACCCCATCCTGGAAAAGAATTGGGTGTAATGAAAGAAACAGTATGGATAGGATGCCATTGCACACTTAATACACACTGCAGATACACCTGGGGCAACTTAAGACAACTGCCAGTTCCATCTACTTATGTCTTTAGAATGTGGGAGGAAACCAGAGACCAAAACCCAGAAAAAAGGGGTGCATTTTCTTCAAAGAAAACACCCTAGCTGATAACTAAGCAACAGATGCACTAGCTGTGAAGTAAAAACCATAGTAACGTTTTTCTTTTCCTTTCAGTTCTTTAAAGATTATTTCCAGATAGTCACAACACCTGGAATATTTTATAAGTACATTATTTTCAACCCTGATGGGGGTTAAAAGTAATTTCCAATGATTTGTGGGGAAGGCTACCACTCGGACACACTGGTAAATACCTCAGAGAGACACACACACACACACACACACACACATATATATATATATATATATATATATATATATATATATATATATATATATATATATTTAGTGGCCTTTTAAAACCAAATGGCAGCTTCAGATTTTTCTTCATAACTTGAGGCTCACCACTGTTTTTATATGCAGCCCCCACCACTATACAGGACAGAATACTGATGCATGCGGATATATCACATGAACCACATGGGGCCTTACTCTACTTAAGGCAATGAACTTCACTAAAGTATCTCATTTCATTTCTTAAAAAGGCTGCATATCAATAAATGGCTAACAGTTTGATGTAGAAGTTTAATGAAACTCAAATTCTTTTATGGATAGTTAGACACAGTAAGATTTCAAATAGAACACTTTAATGAAGACCCAAAAAGCTGAAATTGCCATAACACCTCATTATGTTAGTATACTCTCCTATGGGGGAACAAGCTTCAGCGATTAACTCATAAAAAGTAACAAATAAAATCCTGATGCTGCTACTCTGATTTACAAGGTGAAAAAATGCAGGAGGGTGTATCTGATGACGGTAACAGCTGAACTGTGGCCAGTGGCCGTCTTCACTACAGCATCACTTTGAATTCCAGTTGTAGTGCAATGTTTCATTACCTAATTCTTTCATTTGTTATGTCCCTAAACTACACCTAGAAGAAGCACAGCAGTGCTTAAATTATACATCTCCTACTGCAGGTGACATACCTACTCAGAATCCACGGTCACAATTTATTGTGTAAAATAATGTAGGCAAGCAGGAAGAGTTTAGTGGTCACAAAACACAGGCCATCTTGCTTTGCTTTCTGATTATGTGGTGCTCCAACTGCAGTTAAAGTTTACAGTTTCTTGTGAAAAGGTTAGCCATCATTTTTTCTTCAAAAGCAACACTGATGAGTAATGAACTCCTTTAAATTTCTCCATTGTACTTTCGCAGGATAGCCTTCACAGCTTTGAAAACCTCACTGTAAATTATCATCCAGGCAAAGAAAAACATGCCATTTCACTGACGTATGCCAGAGTTACCCATCATGGTTCTTCTGCAGTACAAACCCTCTGCTGTCTCTCAACAGAAAGGTTGAGAAACGTCAGTTGCAAGCTGCTCTACACAGAACTGTACTTTACGCCAGCAAAACACATGCCATAGTATCTTGTTCCAAGCTTAAGATGTCACATATTCTCTCACCCAACAACTGTTACAGACTTGTTAGGCAACATTACTAGTGATTCCCATCTTCAAAAGCATTTGAGGATATCTTAAAGCTGGCTTTCTTCATATGACGTTTAAACCAGAGGCAGCTGATGCAACTCCATTAAACTGTTTTATGGACATTGTGAATATACACACAAAACTACTTGAAACTTGAATGCCAGATAACAGCTGTGATAATTTCCTGTGCTTTGAAATTGTTTTACTTATTTATTGCAAATCATTGAGATCATATTTATAGTTTATAAGCCTGTATTATGTGTATTATACTATTACATAACATTCTGTTAAAAATCTGGATTCATCTAGTGTTTTTTTTGGGGGGGGGGATTGCAGGTGACACACCGACTCAGAAGCCACTGTCAGAATTTATTGCGCAATATAACGCAGACAAGTAGAAAGAGTTTCCCACAGAACGCAGGATATCTGCCTTGCTTATACTGAGGAAAGTTGTGTACTCTACAAACACAGACTACACTAGGAAATAATTAAAAAGAAAACATAAATTTGATATGATAAAAAAGCTCAACTCAAATTTGACAAAAGGGCCTGAAGACACTGAAAACCAACTAACAAGAACTGTAATATACTTTCATCCTACATTGTGATATACTTGTTTAAATGAAATGCACAGAGGAAAACATGTCACCTAACCCTTGTAAAAAAAAGTATATACTGCTCTAGGAAGATTGTGATGACAATGTATTTTAAATTAAAAGTAATAAAATGCAAGTGAGCCACATTTTGTTATATGGAGATCAGTTCCTACAACTTCCACATACATACTGTGCAACTGAGCTAAGTCATGTGACAAAAAAAAGCTACAAGTGTCACTGGGTCCACTCCAACCAACTTAATAAGCAGTATAAACTAAGCAACTAAAATGTGTTAAAAAGGTTACTGTAGTCATACGTGGGTGCAAAATTTGATGTCTCTCCCTACACAAACTCATGAACAAAATTTCTATATGGCTAGTCTCTACCACATGACAAATTTATTAAAGACAGACTGGTGCAGGAGTAAAAGAGTCCAACAAAACAACAGTAAAGGTGACTTTTGACAGGCTCTTGGAGTTCTGTCCCCACAGCCAAGACCTGACAGTGTGGTAATACTTAGCAAGACTGCTGACAGCCACCCTTCAATAAAAGGCAAATGTCACACTGCAGTTCCTGTCACCTCCCTTGTGGTTTGTGTGTGACTGAACCTTCAAGTGAAAATTATGGGTTTCTTCAGAATACTAGGCTCTTGCGGTTTTATGCCTGAACCAAAAAGTACCAGGGGAAAAAAAGCCTTCAGTTTTCTACCAGACCGAAGACTTGGATGGGAATACTAGTACACAGAAAATTCTGTGTGTGCTAATTCCATTACACGCTCATTATCTCTGTGTGCTTACTAAAGTTTTATGGCAAGTTTTCAACTATAGACATCCTGCAACATTATGACTGCTACACTGATTCATTTCTGTAAACTAACTTTAGAAATGTTAAAGTCTGTTTACACACAATCCAAGTGGGGTGTTACAAAACAGGAAGTGCGTTAATAACCTGTTAAGCTGACACTGTTCATTGCCGAGGTGTCGTGGGAGTGACAGGATGGTTAAAGACAGACAGGAAGAAGCTTCGATATCATTCCCTGTGGCAAACTATCTTTTAAGAAACTGCTACGACACCAACAAATTAGTCCACAACCAGGATTACAGACTTCTCTGTATCCCTCCTAGACAGCAGAAAAATCAGCATTTCTCTGCCTATGTTTCAGTGCCACTTGTTTCTGCTATCAATAATACATCAGTGACTGCTGCTGCTGCTGCAGCCTTCGCTGGTGGGCCTGCAAACTTCTCTCTTCTCTGCTCTTTTCAAACATAAGTCTTAATTATCCATAACTTAGGACAACAGCTTCCTTTATAAATTCACACACAATAGCAAAGTATCTCTCTGTGCACTGTACTTGCCATCTGACAGCAGGCCATCAAAGCTTAATCTTTCTGTACGGAGAGAAAAACAGAAGCATTTTCAAGTTTTCCACAAATCATACACAAAATGCAACTTAAGCTATCTGCAGAAACTGTTACACACACACACACACACACACACACACACACACACACACACACACACACACACACACACACAAGAATGCACTCACCGCTGCAGTAACAGGAAGGCCTTTTAAAAGGTCTTCAGACTGACCATGTCTGAAAAAGGAAATTATTTTTTATTGTGTTTAACTGTGCTCAGAGACTGAGAGCCTTGAATAAGACACAGCAAAAACTTCGGTCCATGATGCAAATAACTGGTCACTACGTACGATTTACAAGCAAAAAAAAAAAACAAACATCTGGCACAACAAGCTTCAACACTTTCTTTATGGATTCCTCTGCTGTGCAGGATTTTGTTTTTTACATTTATCATAATTTGAGTTCTTACACTTGTAAATGTGTTTCCATCATGATGAAATCAATCTTGAAGACAGGCAGACCTGAACTCTTGCTGGAGTCTGCTTTCCCAGTACTTTTTGTAGATATATTATTTATTTAATTACTTGCAAGAGGCTAAACAAATAGAATTCTTATATATAAAAAAAAAAAAAAAAAAATATATATATATATATATATATATATATATATATATATTTGAAAAACAGTGAAACAAGGCTACAAAACTTCTCAAAATACAGGTTTCCCAATCAGTGCTCACAGCAGCTAGATAAAGAACAAAGCATTCCGGGAAACAGAAGGCCATTCCTAATAGGAGATGAAACCTAATCATCTTAGCCAAATCCAGCTAACAGTCAGTTATACAGCAATCATACGTAGGTAGGTGTGTGTGTGTGTGTGTGTGTGTGTGTGTGTGTGTGTGTGTGTGTGTGTGTGTGTGTGTGTGTGTGTGAATAAGATACTGAGTGAGTACATGTGAGACAGTAAGTGAATGTACCTGTGTGTACATGTGTTTGGGCAAAGTGGGGTGGGAATGAACTACTTTAAGTGAAGAACAGGGATCAGTACCACTCCAAGACAAACTTTTACAGTACAGAAGTGTAAGCAGTCTCCAGTCAAACAAAAAAAAATCACAGAGGGCAATCTCATCCTTTCTTATGTCTGCAAAGTTCAGATCTCCTCTCTGTCTCTAGAGTGGAGTCAGAATCCTCTTTTGGGTTCCAGGTTACTATTAAGTTAGTGTTTCCACACCTGGCGTACTGAATCTGCTCCTTCTGTCATTTTAAATAGCAAACCTCACGTTAGTACAGGAATACATGTCTGAGTAGGCAGATCACCAAGTAAGCAACTGGTTTTACTGGATTATTATGGCACATTTCCTCCACTACAAAATACTTCCGAGGCAGAAAGAAAGAAAGACTAAACTAACTAAGCTATTATAGGGTGCTATTTTGCTAGAACTATCCCCTGAAACCACTAGCTCAGTTGAAGAATTTCATCTTGCCCATCTCTGCAACACACTTTTGCAGACTGAATTTTCCTTTAATTCCATTTGTAAAAGGGGGGATAGTGAACCCCATAACTTCCTCCCCTTTAATATCTTTGCTGCTACACTTCAGTACAAGAGCACTTGAAATCCAGTGACAGTGAAGTCTTTAAAGCCTTAAATATGTCACAGAACTCAATATATCACACTTCAAGTGAAGAATCATGTTTTGTTCAACGCAGCAAGTTTTAAAGTGCATTTCTCATATCAATGTCCTCACCTTTCCACCACAGTATGTTGTACAGAAAGTGCCAAATTGCATTTTCTCTCCATTGGAGAACATTTGCAACCACAGTTGCAGGGAAAAAAATGTTTAAAACTATCCCTAAACCTACCAGCCTGACATCAAGGGCAAAATGTGAACTTGAACCTTGGTGACATCAGTAGAGGGAAAGCCTGCACATAGAAGCATTCATTAAAGTCTGTGGATGTTATGCATAGTATCCCTACAGTGATGTCATCGAGGGATATACTAAATTTATCTGGGCCATGGTTATAAAAAGTTTATGAAGCTTTTTATTAAAAAAAAACAGCACAAATAAATAAGGATGAAGCACTTAACCCATTAGATGCCATAATGCATGCACATATATGACCAACGCACTTTAAATGCAGAACTGGCTTTAACAGTATAGCAGTGACCTTTCATAAACTGAGATCAGCTACCTTTCATTTCACAGACCAGTGTAGAAACCATTTTTTTTTTTACTCACTCATTTCTTAAATGTGAAAGTATACAAGTATGAAGACCCTTTTCAGCAATGACTGGTTCAGAGTTGCAATGAATGAAATGGTACAGAAGTATAAACACTGTCGATATGAATAACTGCAATACAAAGGGTTAGAATTGGGCCTCCGATCGTAATCGTATTGTATTCAAGACACGGATGCGAAAAATTCACTTTGAAAGCAAGGCTCGAGAGGTGAATCTTCGCATCCATGTCGAGAACACACAATAACGGACTATGACTGGTGAGACACAATTATAACCCTTTGTAGTACATGGCAGTTTTATCTCCTCCATGTGCTATCAGTTACAATAGAAAAAAAAAGCACAAAATTGTTTTACTGGCTTTGAAAGCCAGTAAAACACTTAGCAAGCATACCTCTCAACCTGTTAGCCCAAGAAATCTGAATAAACCCTAAAATAATGGGAGTGACGGAAGCCCAAAAATAAGGAAAGATTTTAAATATTGCTTTCATAAACTTAGAAAGTTGCAAGAATAACACCTTTTGCATTAGTATGCACTTTCTGAAGGATATAAAATTCTGAAACTCAAATGTAAGCCATTATTTAGTGACTTCAGTCCTCAGTAGTGTGCCAGAAAACCACAAATGTTGTGAGGAACAGACCGAAAATAAGGCAAAAATATGGACATTCTGCGGAAATCTGGAGAGTTGAGAGGTAAGCTATTATTGAGTGCTATCACATAGACAGCAAGCAAATATAAGTGGAAGAAAAAGTCAGGGATAATTTATTTAATTAAAAAAAGTTACAAACTGACATCTGTAAACTTCCCAGAAATAAAATGGGAGACAAGACATTTAGGGACAATTCAGCGTGAAGGACTGTCCCTTTTGTATGACTGGACTGTAACACCACTTAGGAAGTATGTAACAATGCACATCTCTGAAAACATTGCTACGGTCAGTTCTCATGCTACAGAAGCACTTTACAGCTTTGACTTTTTCTGGTTTTGGAGTGCAATCACTCAAGATTATGGTTTACATTTTATTTTATAGGTAGATGGACTGAACCACAAGATCCTTGTTTCAGCTATAACCTAGTTACACTGTACAGAGACCACATCTGTAAACACGAGGCTCAAGAGTGTCAAGGAAACAATGCACATTCTTATCTGTGGCCTAATGAAAAATGATTACGAGCAAACGTAAAACACCATAAATGCACTACATGTGGTCTAAGAAGTGAACAGAAACTAACTTTCAAAGATTACTGACTTCGGTCCACATGACTGAAGATCAACTAGCAACTCAGAAAGCTTGAATAGCTACCAGGTGGAGTGAGTAAGACATGTGACTTGTGTTAGCATGTTCACCTGGGAGGAAGGGTTGGGATGACTCCTCCCCCTGTAATGACCTGCTGCTCCAAAAGTGTGGCACAGGCCAGTCTGCCTGAGAATAGGCTGGGAGGTGGGGGCATGCAAACTGGTAATGGTAGTGCTCAAAGAGATGTGTCAAGAAATGGACACACTTCTGTATCTGGGTCACAGCCATTCCCTTCCTGATGATACAGAAACCCATATCACCACTAGGAGGTGGGGTTAGCACCGCATAAGCAAAATGCTCTAATGGTTAACCAGGATGACGGCTCCATGACTGAGACTCACTTCATAGGGAATGAGGGGACTAGGAATGTGTCTTGCTCTGTGAGGAATGAATCAGTGGGGTCCCCAAAAAAATAAACAGGAATCCATACTGGCACAAACAGCATTTCAAAAGGTTTGTGAAACAGATTTATTAATGAAATATGCAAAAATCCAAAGGCAGCTGGCGTTTACAGCCTTACTAACTTTTAATATTGTCAGTGATAATGTGAAAGGATATATCAAGAGTTTTCGTTGAGCTGTACCTGTAAGGGTAAATGTAACTGCACATTTTTCCCCTATGATTAGTTCAAAGCTCCTGTAATTTTACAATTGGTTTCCTTAACAGCATTGTTTACCCCAGAATCCCTGCTTCGGTGTGACTTTCACACACTAACTAGCTCAAGACTTTTATAATTAAGGATATTTACTTTCAATGCTATCAACATTTTACTACACTTACAAATGTCACCGGTACTGATCCACTTTGAGTATAAAAAAAAAAAATCAATGGGCAAAAACTCACTAATGGGTCCCTCAACAAAAACGAGATGCATCTCACTCCCGACATCACCCCGGAGCAGTTCAGTAAATCTCTGCAGCACAAGATGCAAACGACAGGCAATTAAAAATGGGTTCCTGACCAAAGAATGAACTTTACTTTTCTGTATGCAGAATTAACTGTTGCAAGTATGCTGCAAATCAAAAAGTCTTGGAAATGCCAAGTGATTCATTACTTGTTATGTGCATGCATGTGTACATACAGTAGGACTTGAGTTAGGGGGTTGTGCCCTGTTTAGTGTCAGAGTTAGGGACAGGGTAATTGTTCTCATTATAGTTAGGTTACCTTAATCATAATGTAAACCATAACCTTAACACCTTAATCCTAGCACTATCCAAACATCTTATTTTCAGCATATTTTACCATCGGGATAATTACACTCCAATATCTATAAAATTTGTTTTTTTTCCAAGTATAATAAGTTTAATGTAAATGTCCTTGTTCTTTTGGCATTCACTCGATAAATACATCTGAACACTATTTTAATAGTTGCACTACTTCTAGAATCAGGGTTTTGAAGCTTTAGCAGAAGGGGTTGGGAGGGTGGCCTAATTGTTAAGGTGTTCGCCTTACAAACGCAAGGTGCAGGATTTGATTCTCACAAAGGATAATTGGCTAGGCTTACAAGGGCAGTTAGCTTAGTACGAACCTATGAACCTAAAGGAAGGCAATTCTGAGTAAACCAACAGTATACTTACAATATAGATTTTAATGCATTTGCAGTCTTTTAATTTTGATACAACCAGGAAGCATTTTAACAGAATGTAATGATTACTGTTTAAAGTTTCTGGAAATGTGAAATGATTGATTATTTAAGGAGGTCATACCTACCTGATGCAGCTTTCTAAAGGAGACTTGCTTATTACAGACACCTGTTATGTGAACAAAAGGTACAGTTTTGGGGTCTCACAAAAGTACACTATATGGTATACTCTTATTACTACCCCAACCTTCAAGTGCACAAAAACCTATTTTATTATTATTTTTAGAACTTTCTTCCTTATGATCACCTTAAAAAAAAAGCTATGTTCCAATTGTAAATAATCAATCTATGTAATGCCTTACACACTAATCAGCATATATTAATTTAAATTGCAGGAGACAAGAAAGTCGACAATGCTACGTCATGTAAAAGCCTACACATCTAAACGTTAGTCTGCTGAAATGACAACACTACAACATTCAAATATGAGAACATCAGGAAAAACACTTTAGAGAATAAAATTGCCTTTAAAATAAAAGAATACAGCAAAAACTATTTCAATACACTAACCATAAACAACAATATTAGAAAGCAGGAATGAACTGTTTGTAATGCCACCTTAAGGCACAATAAATCATACAAACAAGGGATGGTCACACCCCTCCAAATCAGTAGTTTCTTTCCCACCGTGCTGTCTTTGAAATAAAATACGTCCATCACCAGTCCATAACTCAAAGCTGCCTCGCACTGTGGAATGGAATAGATATCAGTTCTAAAATGCTACTTAGCACTATGGAATGTAAGACAACGGGGTTGTCACACCCATGTGACTGTGTGTCCTGTTCACTCCCTTGTTTAGTTGTTAGATGAGATATTTTGCAGACATCTTAATCGTTACTGACATCAGCTGGGAATAACCTAAAAACTTCTAAAAAATTAGCCAAACAGTCCACTTATGCTGTGCTGATGAAGTCATAAGCATACCTCTCAAGTGTACCTCATTACGAGGAACGTACCTCATTTAGGGTCTTAAAAAGTACATGTTCCTCGAAGTTCCTCAAAGTTCCACATTGAAAGATTCTGTCACACATTCAGTGTTAGGAATTTTTTTTTAAGTGAAATCCATGGTAAATAGAAATTAATCATATTAATTCATTAAAAGATCTTCTTTATAAGTAAAACCAGCCTATTTTAACCATCCCATGACCTTCCTAGTTAAAGTTGTTAGTAAGCCATTAATTAGTATGTGTTCCACATTTTGTCCATTTGTTCCACATTATGAGGGCTATGTTCCTCATTTTGGAGATGGAAGGTTGAGAGCTGTGGTCATAAGAAGACTGAACCATGCATGTCCACAGCTAGTGTGATTTGGCTTTATTGGTCTGAATTTGTTCATTAACAGACTGGAAAAGAAAAAATGTCACGGGCATTCAGATCTGCAAAACAGCTGAAACACCTGATGTCCTTAAGGGGTCATTTGCATATATCCCATTATCCTCTTTTACGAGAGGTTTTAAGGAATCACACAGTGAAACCTCTAGCTTGGCTAGGATTTTCTTGTACTTTTTTTTACTATTCCTCTGCATGGGGTTGATGTATTGTGTCAACTGTTGCCATCTTTCTCAACTCAATGCAACAGTCCTGTCTTCTTTGACACTCATGCCTGACTGTCATAGATCTTCTCTCACTCAATCCATCCACCTCTTTGCTGTACGTCCTTGTTTTCTCTTCCTTCTTCCTGTTTGTCCCAAATCATCTTCACCAGATTATCTTCTGCTTTTCTGCACGTATCTGAACCAACATAATCTGTTCTCTTATCTTTTCTGCAAGGTCTCAACCTGGTCTATGACATTAACAGAATTTCTTGACGGGATAGATTTGTGTCCAAACAACTTCCCATCTGTGGAACAGGCTTCCTCTCCATGTCAAGCAGAGTACCTCACTAGCCCTCTTTAAGAGGAACCTGGATGACTGGATAGGAAACAGAAAATATACCTCTGGGATCCCACCTGTGTCCCTACTGGACAGGGAAAACAGGAGCTGCCTTTTTGGGAACATGGGTGAAATTCTTGGGCTAGGCTTATAAGGGCCCCCGGGCCAATAGCTTAGTATCATTCTATGAACCTATGAAGCTACTTTGGCTTCTGCTGTTATGTCCTCATTTCTTCATCTGTCCCACAATGTACATCCTACCACTCTTCTCAAGCACTTCATTTTCATCACCTCTAGCTTCTTCATCTGCTCTGCCTTTACTGCCCAGATTTCTGTACAATACAGTAGTACTGGTTGCACCACTGTCTTGTACACCTTACTTTTCAGCTTTTTTGGCATTCTTCTGATATTCATTACACCTGAGACTCTATGCCAGTTGGTTGCAGCCCCTCTGATTCTAGCTTTGACCTCTACACTCAGACTTCCCTTCTCCTCAACCACCACTCCCAGATACCTGAAGCTATTTACCTGTTCCACTATCTTCTCTTCTATCACAATTCTCAGTTTCTTTTGATTTCCCCAATTTGCTACCATTACCACTGTCTTATCTGTGCTTGGTTTCATCCCATGTGCCTTCAGTTTTGTATTCCATTCCCCTATACTTTGGTGGTGTTCTTGCTCAGCCTGCCTATAATGCTACATCATCTGCATACAGCAGCTCTGTTGATCTGTCCACTTGGACCTGTTTGCTAATGTAGTCCATCACCAGTGTGAACAGCAGTGGGCTCAGAGATGAACCATGGTGCACACCCACTCCTACTGGAAAACCCTCTGTGATACAATGTTTCTGGGACTTGAACCACCACAGTGCTGCCCAGATCAACTTTCTTGGGCCCTTGTCATATGCTTTCTCCAAGTCTAGGAATGCCCAATTAGATTCTTTCCTCATCTCTAGCTTCTTCTCAACTATCTGTCTCACTGCAAACATCAGTTCACTTGTGCAGCATCCTAACCTGAATCTGAACTCCTCATCTCCCATCCTACTGTCTACTACACAATTCCCTCACAGCCCACAAATCACACTTTCTACAGAAGAAAACATTTAGCAGGTTAAAAGACAGTGAGACAACCCTTTTGTTTTGTAAGCAACCCAAGAAACGAACACTAAAAGTAGCCAATCTATTTTTTGTTAAATTAATCTAGAAACTCTTGCAGAACTCTACACTCTTTATGGATCTTTAAATTAATGCCCAGGGATAAGAAATAGTGAAAATAAATGCACAAGCATGCTTGAAGCACATAGTCTGAAATACACCATTTACATGGTATCCTCTTACCCAGGCTGTAAACAGTGAAAAAAAGTTTAGTGTAGCTACTACTCCCAAAATTAAGTCCATAAAATGATCAGTTCAGTTATTAGACAATGAAGAAATTCTCATTCATTAATTAATCTAAGACTTCTGCATCAATAATTACATTTCCTACAAGTTAACTGTCTCACTTTCAAGTTTTTTTTTATCCTTGTCTCCACAGATCCCTGCCTTAACAGTTTTAATCTTTAAGCTTGTTCACAGTTTAGTGCATTCTGTTTCCGATATCCACTTTTTCCTATTCGGGGATGGAAGAGCTGGAGTTTACTCCAGCAAGAAACAGGCTTAATGCTGAAAAAATCCTGGACGGGTTACTGCTTCACCATCTGATACATACACACTTACAGGCAATATGGGGGGAATCAATGTACTTCCATGTTTTTTTTTTTTGTGTGTGGAGTTTTTTCTTCGAGAAAGTTAATTAATGTATACCTACAGCGGTTTATGTAACACAATAAAAATACATGCAGTTAAGCAAAAAAAAAAAAAAAAAAAAAAAAAAAAAAAAATATATATATAGATCCTGAGCGAAGTAGTTTGCACACATACAAAGGCTGTTTTTTAACACTAGTACTTTTTCTGCTAATTATAATTTGTTGCCACTGAAGGCTAAAGGCTCCACAAAAATAAAAGAGAATTATGTTTTATTACAACTTCCTCCCTCAGACTGGTAATTCACGTTGGCACATCACATCATGGCCTACTACAGACAGAATGCAGCAGGGGAACTGATAAAGGCAAATCCTCAACGGTCCTAAGTAAATGCATTCTTCTTCTTTCCAGCTTTGCTAATTACCAAGTAAGGAATACTTCTACACTGCATACGCTGTGCACATATTAAATGGGACATGGCAAAGTCGATTAGTCTAACAGCCTTCTACACTGCCATTATTTCTGCAGTACCACACTTAACAGTAATGCAATAAAGGAAAGAGAAATGCTGTCTGTCTTTGCATACGTCCAGCTTCGGGGACTAAAGCAAATTGCAGCAGGATCATGACCTGTACTTCCATGTCACAATACCCATTCCCCAAAAAATGGACACTGCGGAGCCTAACACAGTAGCCAAAACATTGCCAGATGTTTAATTCTTTACGATGAGCTATTCTGTTTCATGAACTCAATCTGTAAGCTACTGTGGACTTTTCAGTGATTTCAGAATTTCAACAAATGGCATACTTACTCACTAGTACACAATAAATGTAATATACACAAGAAGAGAGTTAATTAAAGTTTACAAAGTGAGTTTATGCACTGTCAAATTGACAAAGGCAGCCTACTTCCTAACGAACATATGTTCTGAAGCACCTACACACTACACAAGAACAGAGCTCTTTAATGTTTGCAAACTGAGTTTATTCACTGTCAGACTCACAAAGGCAGCATAACTCCTGGGGAATGAGTGTTCTTCAAAACCTAGCTCACATGCTGAAACTTCAAACATACAATTGTGTCCTTAAACAATACTAACACGCATCTGTAAAATACATATATACGTGCTGCAACTATACATCTTTGCTTACACAGCTTTTTTTTTTTAATTAAAAATGCCTCATATAAAAACATTGAATGATATAGAATGCATCTCAACACAATTTGTTAAATGATACAATCTACTTATGAATATGAACAAATCAGTTTAATGTTAAGACCAGAATTTGCAGTTCACCATAATACCCATAATATTGCCAGCCTATCATACTCAGTCAGGTAATATTGAGCAACTAATGGGATAAAGCATATCCCTGCACCACCTCAGCATCTACTGTACTAGAAAAACAAGGGAGGTTAACCATAACCCCCCAAAATCTTCCAATAGCAATGTTATGAACTGGAGTCCAATGCAAGCTCTTGCCCAAACTATAAAGGTCAGCAATGGGGGGGGGGGGGGGGGGGATAAAAGGTATGGCCAGAGAACATAAGACTAGGACAGGATTGTGGTCATGACCTCCCAGCAATGAAGCAAATAAACTCAATACACTGTAAGACTTGAATTATGCAGCATTAAATGCTGCTGACAAAGGTACAGGAAGTTGCATGTCATGTGGTACACCTGCTTTCTAGAATAGAGTTTGAACAATGACCTCATGGAGGTTACAACACATCCTCAGTGTGTCTGTATTGTTTGCTCACTATCCACTCACTACATGCATAAAACTAATTAATGGATAACTACAGTAAACACAATTTCTTGTCACATAGTGTATTTACCTCCCTGCAAAATTATCCCTATACAACCACATGCAAATAAAGCAATATTTGTCTTTCTCTAAATTAGAGGCATTCTTACAGTATTTCAGCTTCCTCAATAAATAATTTGATATGCTTACATAGGTTCATAAGTAGATACAAGGCTAGCTGCCCTTGCAGACCATTTTAAGCCTAGCCAATTTTGCTTTTCATGCTCAAGTTAACCTATTGCATTTGGTGTTAGACTGGCCTTACCCCATCCCATGGTTGATAATTGTATACTACCACTAATGGGAATAACTGGAACCATACCATAGATAATTTGAGGAGCTACTTCTGTTCATTAATGACACAGAAAGCAGTCCTGGGGTAAATTTTCTGTTTCCCATCCACAGATCCAAGTTGAGCTCGAATATGGACAAGGATGAGCTCTGTTTTATATACATGGGGAATCTGCTCCACAGCAGTGGTATCCTCTGTGAGATACACCTGTCCTTCCAAACTGTTCTATTGATGTTGCAGAAGAGGTTTAAATTCCTATACAGATGACTTTTGATGCCATTTGACTTGCTAATGTGCAGTAACATTATTAGTATTGGACTGGAGGATGCCTTGTATGCCAATGTAGATCACCTCTTAGCAGTCTGTAGGATACAGAGTATAGTGAGTGAGCTTTGACTCAGTCCATGTATGACATATTGTTTCAGACCTTGTATCCTTTTAGTACAGTAGTTCTGTGGGCATTCCAGTTGTTGCAGGGGTCTGGACAGATGCATGCCAAACAAGTCATTATACTCTGTGAATGGCCTAATGAAGGTTGAGTAAAGGGGTCAATGTCATCCCTAGATCAAGACAGAATCCCTTTTTAGTAAACTGTGCAGTACAGAAGGACTTTCTTATGACAACAGACATGTTTCCCAAAAGTTAGGTCACTGTCCCCATAATATCCCAAATCCTGAACTACTGGGTCAGCTCTTAAGGGCATATTGTCAATGTGGTAGTTCCTGGGGTAGATGACTTCTCAAAGGATACAATAATGTATTTCTTGGTATTTAAGTTTCGGTCCATGATGTTGACACTAGTTATTTACTTGGGACAAACCTTCCTGCATGAAGGTCAAGTCATTTGGGAATTCAATAACTGCTCCTAGCTTGCAGTCATCTGCAAACTTAGAAAGCCAGAGCCCTTTGGTATTAGCTTTTACTTCAGAGAAGTAAATGCCAAACAGGAAAGGGTCAGCATAGATCCATGGCATCCTCTACTAGTGACTGGTCTCCTTGTGGAGGTAACTTCCCTATTTTGATTTCCTGCAGCCTATCTGTGCGCCAGTTGACAATCCAGTAGATGACACAGTTGTTTATTCTCATTTTATTTAGCTTTTCAACTATGCCTGAGTGGTGGACTGTGTCAAAAACAGACTAGGTCAAAGTATGTGGATTATATATTTGTTGCCTTTATCCATTGCTTTGATGTCCTTTTCAATAAAGTCCACTAGGTTGTGTAAGCATGATCTGCCCCTAATGAATCTAAACTGAGATAGGTCCATTGTTTAGAGACTCCCTATGTCCTTACTGTTTAGTTCCATGATAGGTCCTTCCATAGTTCTGCATATGAGACTAGTCAGCCTTATGGCTCTAACTGCATGGGTTTATGGAGGGCCTCTCATATGCAGGGGAATGGCTGTAGCTGTTCTCTATTCACTAGGTACAAAACCTGCATGGAGGTTAAGGTTGAACAGTGTTAGAGGTGTGTCTAAATTATGCTTCATGCTATTTAAGATGCATGGGACCTTTCTGATGGTTATATGGACATGAAGAAGCTCTAGTACAACTACCTTTCCCCTCCTGCATAGTAGCAAGTTTAAACATGTGGAAGACATTATAGCCCTGCACAGCCAGACTCCTCACCATCATTTTAAAATCATGTTTCAGTCACAACTCAGAAGTCAATGACCCCTAGGATGTGAAAGGCTTCTAAGGAGAAGAGTTTCTTATTTAGGCTCTTAGCATTGATCAATAATGCCTCCATATTTTCCTTTGCTTGTTTTGTTATGATGGTAGGTCTATCAGGTTGGTATTGAGTAAAAAAGGCACTGTGGGGGTGGACAATGTCTTTGCCAATAATCAAAATCCAAAAAGGGGCAGAAGCAGACCATCTCTAGAAAAGCAGCATGGTCTGTCGATCATTTCCTCCCAGGCTGACAAATATTTGACCTGACTTCAAATGACACCAAAAACTAAACCACTTATTGAAGTCAATTATTTTTGTTCATATTCTGGCATTGCCCCTGTAGAAGGTAGAATGCTGCTCAATGCTACGCTTATACCTGCTTTGAACACACAGTCTGAGAGCTCCTTCACGTCTCTCTTCATACAGTCTAGGGAAGTACACCGGACGTCATTGACACCAGCATGAACTATGACAGAGTTATGCTGGTACCTGTTGTTCAAGAACCAGAGTGTGTGCATGATCTGATGGATCCTGCCACCAAAAAAGCAACTAACTTGTCACGCTTTTCTTGCTCAATCTGGTAAGAGGTGCATGAACTTGCATTAAGCTTAATTTTACATTGTTCAACCAAACCAAACTCGTTTTTACCCGATGTACAGCTCATGTCAGCACGATAACCAAGTATTCTAACCAGCAACAAGCAAACATTTACCATCTCGAAAGTTTCCAGGAAGATTAAAAACAAGGAAAATATCAAGGTAATAATACAGAAGTGCAACATACATTACCGATGTCACAATCAAGCTTGAAACATAACTGCAACATTATTACAACTTGTCACACTTTAATTTCACATTCTAACAGGAAAATCTGTACGACAATTTTAAAGGTAAACATCGCGAATATTCAAATCACATTCAATGATCAATCTACCAAGATCATATAACATTTTTGGCCATTCACATATGGTACAAATTAACAGTCAACTACTAGTTCATTCTTTTTAAAATGTCCCACTTTGTCAGCAGTGAGTCTCTTGAGCTTGGAATTTCTGTGAAATTCCAGTTACCCACTGCCACATGTTCCAATAGATCCATATCCAAGCTCTTCAGTGCAACACCAACTTGACTCTTGATGATGTGTTTAAAATTAAAGCACCAACACTCATTAGTACAGCAAATGGAAATCCAATATGGCCAAAACATTAAACCCAACCCAAGTCCCACAAAATTTCATAATAAAGCCATTAACAATCAATTTTCATGTAATGACACATCACAATTGTTCAAAGTCTTTATAGTATATAACTTCCTATAAATTGGCTATTCTTACATTTGTAAAGACTTTGGGCCATTAGAGCTGAACAGAAGAATTAGATATAATACAAAGTTTCATGTATATGCAAGTCCCATACAGTGTTCCAGTAAAGTGGCTTCTGATGTTATTGTCATAGCATTATAATTCAACCATTACATTTCAGCACCACAACCCAGTCTAACCAAAAGTCCTATGTAACGTATAGATGCAAGGCAACTTTACAGACTAGGATCATGACTATTATTACATTTTTGCTATTAACTGCCAGGGAACCATCACCACAACAACACTAAAACTCCCCCAGTGACCATATAAAGAAGTCTTCCTTGCTATAACACACCAGTCAGCTCAGACTGACTCCCACCCCTCTCCCAGTTCAACAATCTCACAATCATTATGTCTTCCAGGATCAAAACCCACTTATCTCACTCACTTAGTCCATAGGAGGCCACAGTCCTTGGAAATGACCCAACATAACTAGTTTCATCACCACAGTGAATGACAATTTGTACATTAATTTACACTATCGGCAGTCCTTAAGGACATGTATAAAAAGATCCTTGTGCTGCACAGCAGTCTCTGTGAAATCATGAGTAGTGGCCTCCCTTCCATGTAAGCCATGTCCCAGACTGCCATAACTATTACAGAACTTGTTCCTTTTCACACTGGGTGACAAACTGGACTAAAACCATTCCTGGTTGGCCAGTCTGTATGCTAGAACAATGCCCAGTGACCTGTCAGAAAAAAAAAGAGTCCAATTCACCATCTAGCAGACTGTCAAACCCAACCTTTTGAGTGTGAGTGCATGAGTGAGCGAGTGAATGTATATGTGTATACATGTGTGCATGTGCAGGTGTTCATACATGCATGCATGTGTGTGTGTGTGTGTGTGTGTGTGTGTGTGTGTGTGTGTGTGTGTGTGTGTGTGTGTGTGTGTGTGTGTGTGTGAGCTCCCTGCCATGGGCTGGCATACTACACAGAATCAATTTCTCTGCCTGGCGCTTACAGTGTAATGGGATGGTCTCCAGCCTCCCTACAACCCTGAAATGGATTAAAACAGCAAATTAGAGAATAAAAGACAAGATGATGTTACTGTAAGCAAACATTTAACAGATTGCACGCTATGTAAACAAAGTTGAAAGTAAAGAGGCCCTGAAGAACTTGTAGATGAAAGAAGCACTAAAGGTGATTTGTTACTAACCACCACAAAAACTGAGATTATATCACCTTGTCCCATCAATTCTTTGCAAATGGACAATGAAGAGGTGGAGGAAGTGGCAGATTTTGCCTTCCTATGCTGAAAGGTCTTTGGAGATGATGACTTTCATGGAAGAAAAGCTATGAAAAACTTTAATAAGACATTAAAAGAACAGACACCAAAAGGTCTGTGTAGTCAAAGCAATGGCTTTTCAGGTACAGCAGAGAAGAGCTGGTCTCTAAAATAATATTGCATGCTAGAAAAATTATGCTTTTAAATAGTGGTGCTGCAGAAAAAAAACGTATGTGGGCTGCAAGAAGATCAAATCAGTTAGTATACTTAAGGAAATAAATCTGTCTGCATTATGTAAATGAGATTCACTGAAGAAGGTAGTATGATGCTAGAAAAAGACTGAAGGCAAAGAAAAGACAGCAGTATGAACCAAGACGGACAGACAGTATTACTTAAGTAATGAATATGAATTTATAAGAACTTCAAGAATCAGTGGAGGACAACTGAACATACAGGCCTTATGTGCCAAAGTCCTTGAAGTCACAATGAGTTAGAGTTGACTAAATGACTAAACAATAACAAAACTGAAGACTTATCCAAAAACGAACTAAGCACAAATGAAAAACAAAGCGAAAAGCCACCAGATGGAAATCCAACGAATAATTTATTGAGATAACAAACAATATTAAAAAATCACGATATATAGGAACAGTAAGCGCTTTCGTTTAATTAGTATTAAACTTCATCAGACAACCTCCATATGACATCACTTCCTTTTATAACTTCCTATCACTTTGAAAAAGCCCGCCAAATCACTTTCTAAATACGCGCATGCCTAGTTTATAAAAATGTGGAAATAGAAAATGAGAAACATATTCTCTCAAATTCATGTTTATCCTGTGGAATGAATACTAATAAAATAAAATAATTTAAGCATAAAATTCATATATAATACATATAAAACATCTCTAAAAATGGGGGTTAAATTATTAATTCTTAAACTCTTAATAAATAATTATAAATATACATAGATTATAAATAAATATTTATAAATAATGTCAAATTAAATTGCAGGCTGATTCATGGCCAGGAATAAACGAACGTAGTTCGATAACGCTAATTTTAAAATTAAAAGCATTAGATAGGAAGAAAATTAAAGATTAATTCTTTTATATAATATAATTTAATATAATATAATTTATAAAATTGGGGAATTTATAATAATAGTAATGCATGTATTTATAAATATTTATAAATATTTATTTATAATCTATGTATATTTATAATTATTTATTAAGAGTTTAAGAATTAATAATTTAACCCCCATTTTTAGATATGTTTTATATGTATTATATATGAATTTTAAGCTTAAATTATTTTATTTTATTAGTATTCATTCCACAGGGTAAACATGAATTTGAGAGAATATGTTTCTCATTTTCTATTTCCACATGCACATATTTAGAAAGTGATTTGGCGGGCTTTTTCAAAGTGATAGGAAGTTATAAAAGGAAGTGATGTTATATGGAGGTTGTCTGATGAAGTTTAATACTAATTAAACAAAAGCGCTTACTGTTCCTATATATCATGATTTTTTAATATTGTTTGTTATCTCAATAAATTATTCATTGGATTTCCAGCTGGTGGCTTTTCACTTCGTTTTTCGTTAAAACTGAAGACTTGTCATATAAAAAAGAAAGGCAAGAAAATTACTTAGTGTGGTATAAACTACAGTCTAGAAGGGCAACAATGAATGATGGGAGAGTTCATAGGTAGGTACTAGGCTATTGGCCCAAGGGCCTACATAAGCCTAGCCAGCAAGGTTCCATGGCTTACGCCACCCAAGAAAGTTATTTTCCTGTGCCACTGTCCAGCAGAGACACAGAAGTGATCCCCGGGGTGTATTTCCTATTTCCCATCCACTCATCAAGATTTTTCTTGAAGAGTGCTAATGAAGAACTTTGCTTGACCCAGATGGGTAGCTTGTTCCAGAGTATAGGAAGTCACTGGGACAGGAATCTATCCTTCCAGCGTGTCCTGTTTATTGTGGTGACAAGGTTTAGGTCCCTAGAGCATGTAGCACAGAGGGATTGGGATTTCTTTAGGTGTAGCATGTCCAACAGCTCTGGGTTTGACATAGCTTTATATGCTAGGCAGAGATTACCTCGGAGTAAGCGATATGCTATAGAGTAAAGCTGGAGTTTTTGAGGCGGTCAGTGTAGGGCATTTGTTTGAGGCCAGTAATACTCTTTGTGAGGTACTTCTGTGACCTTTCCAGCTGCTGCAGATGTCTTGTGAGGTACATTCTAAAAGGGGCGTTGTACTCTATAATGGGTCTAATGAGTGACGAGTAGAGGGGAACAATTACCTCTTTTTTCCTGGATGAGAACCCTTTTATGATGAGGTGTGCCATGTAGAAGGACTTCCTGACTACTGTGGCGATGTGACTATCAAAGGAGAGACTACTGTCCACCTGGGTCACAAAGTCTCTTGTCATGCATTCGGTGTTAAGTAGATTGCTGCCTATGTCGTTGTTCATGGGTACAGAGTTTTTACCAAAGGGGATGCACTGCACTTAATGGCATTGAGCTTGAGACCATGGCTCTGACACCAGGCATCTGTCTCAGTGAGGCCCTTCTGTAGGATGTCCACATCATTTGGGGACTTGACTATGGCTCCTAGTTTGCAGTCATCTGCGAACTTCGTTAGCCAGAGGCCTTCTGTGTTAGCCTGTACTTCAGAGAAGTAGATACCAAACAGGAGAGGTCCCAGGACGGAACCCTGTGGTACCCCACTTGCCACTGCTTTGAGGTCAGATTTGGAGTCTACAACTTTTACAGTGTGGGTTCTGTCAGTGAGCCAGTTGGCAACCCATCCTGTGATGTAGGGATATATACCTAATTTAGTGAGTTTAGCTATAATTCCAGAATGGGGGATGGTGTCGAAAGCCTTGGCGAGGTCAAGATAGGCTGTGTGAACCACCTTACCCTCATCCACGGCTTTGGTGACTGCCTCAATACAGATGTGAGTGTTAAAGGAATATATTTAATAAAGATGTGAAGGGGTACTACTTTAACTGAAAAACAGCAACTAAAAAAATTCTAACAGAAAGCATGGAGGACAACAGATACTAAATACCAACCCCAAAGTAGCAGCAAAAAACAGAATAAAGTACGAAAAAGGACAAAGCCATCAAACTCCATGTTTTTAAATTAATTTGTACGCATTATCATATTTTGTGGCAGAGAAAGACTGCAAAGTCAGATACAGAAATCTGACACAGAGATGATAGTAGTGAGAAAAGCAAACAAAAGATGTACAAATTTAAGAATGTAACATTTACGGATGGAGAGGCACTACTTTAAAAGACAAATTTTTGGTTGGTATCCATAACATACAACATTCCAGAAAAAATCCAGATCCTGAAAGGCGATCAAGGGCACTGAATGCATTCTACATTCCCTTGGGAGGTGGAGTGATTTGCAAACAGCCAATCGGCTGCTGCCTCTTTTTTTGAGTGGAAAGGATGGTGGAATAGTTCCAAAACTGCAATAGCTAGCAGAGCCCAGAAGCCTTGAAGGTGAATAGCTGTAAGTAACTGTGAGGAAGCGTGGCAGGATGGCTGGCCTGAAACTGTACTCAATCGGTCTTCAAGCACATGCTGTTTTCTGGGGGGGGGGGGGGGGACCACACTCCTATTCAGATGATTGTCCTTGCCCTATGACTATTCCACTTTCTTGGAATATACCTCACAGTTGTGACGTTATGTCCACTGGGAAGCTAATAGATCTACCCTGACAGGTCAGACTGGGGCTGGCTAGTAAACATACTCTAGGACATCAAGAAGAAAGTACAGTTGTGTACACTTACCATAAATGTAGATGTTTGAGTGTATTCACTGTTGCAGTCATTACATTTGTATATCTGCTGGCAGGTTGCCCTCAGTTGGCCTGATTAACAAAGTCTTGGGTCCTGCGTCGATTGCTGTCCCTTCTTCCATGACGTTAGTTCGTCAGGGGTATAAAACATGCATCCGACGCCATTACATCAGTTTTTCTTGCCCCAGATGTCAGGAGCCCCCCTAATGGGGAGCAAATACAATTAAAAACACAAAAATATACCTCCAACCAAAAGCAAATACACCAAAAAGACTTTTAAGCATAGTAAAAGAAGGTAGAGGTATAGCCAGAAAAAAGTAGGGGCTGGAGGGAGGGTAACCAAGACTGCAACAATGAATACACTCGAACATCTACATTTATGGTAAGTGTACACAACTGTACTATGTTCTTCATGTTTCACTGTTGCAGTCATTACATTTGGGTGGATTCCCAAAGCTATGGTTGGGAGGAGGAGTTAATACAGCATTAGGGCCAGCTATAAGGTCCTGCAAAACAGCAGTGGCAAAGCCAGCTCTGGATTTAGAGAAAATTGGTAAATGATAATGCTTGGTGAAAGTATGTACAGAACTCCAGGTAGCAGCTTCTAGAATATCCCTGGTAGGAAAACCTCTGAGAAAGGCTGCAGACGTAGATGCAGCCCCCGTGTAGTGAGATCTAATCCCCTGGGGTATAGGGTTTCCATGGTGCTTATAGGAGATATGAATGCAATGGCTTATCCATTTAGAAATGGTTTGTTTTAAAATAGCCTTCCCCTCTGCCCCTGCAACAAATGCTACCAGCAATTGTTCTGATTTTCTTCGAGAGTTAGTCCTGTCTCAGTTGAATCTAAGTTGTCTGTGCAAATCTAAGGAATGCAGAATCCGTTCCCCCTTTGTTCTGTGGACTGGGAAAGAAGGTTGGCAAATGAATGGACTGATTAAGAGCCACACTGAAAACCACCTTGGGCATGAAGGAAGGATTGGTCCTCAGAGATACCCTGTCTGCATGAAAGATGATGAAAGGCTCCACTGCCATAAGGGCCTGTAATTCCAATATCCTTCTAGCTGAAGTGATTGCTAAAAGGAAGACGGTTTTTCAATAAAGAAATTTTAAGTCTGCAATAGCAGCTGGCTCAAAAGGAGGTAGAGTGAGTTTTTCCAAAACAAAGTTAAGATCCCAGGCAGGGGGTAGGAGCTCTCCAGGGTGGTCTCAAGGTCTTTGCCCCTCTGAGATACTGCCGGAGCAGGGGATGAGAGAAGAGGGGTGGTTCTGTGTTATAGTGAGCTGAAACAGCTGAAGCGTGGATTTTAATAGAGGAAAAAGACAGACCCTTGTGAAGCATCTCAGTTAAGTATTGCAAAATCTGAGGTAAATTGGGCACTGCTGCGCTCATCCCTAAAGACTGGTTCCAGGCACAGAATCTTTTCCATTTGTCAGCATACAATTTTCTAGTACTAGGTCTTCTCGCCTCCAAGATGACATCCATCACAGGTTTGCTGAGGGATGATAAGGGTGAATTTAAGTGATTAGCCAGGCTACAAGATTCAATGTTGGAAGCTGAGGGTGCAGAATTTGGTTCTCCTGCAGCGACAGCAAGGAAGGGGTCTGAGGCAGGTGCTATGGAGATATGTATGACACACTGCACAGGAGTGAGTACCAGTGTTGGCGTGGCCAGTCTGGAGCAACCAAAATCATTCTTGGTTTGTCCTGTTTGACTTTTAGCAGAACTTTGGAGAGCAGAGGCAGAGGGGAAAAGGTGTAAACTGATAGGTTTTTCCAGCTGAAGGACAGAGCATCCACTTTCCAGGCTTTTTTGTGGGGAGTCCTTATGCAAAACTTGTCCAACTGGTAGTTCTGGGGTGAGGCAAATAGATCTATGTCTGGGCTCCCCCATTTGCTTGTCAACATGTTGAAAATCCATGGTTCCAGTTTCCACTTGTGTGGGTCCATGAGATTGCTACTTAGTCCATCTGCCAGTGTACTCAATTTTCTTGGCAGGAATTAAGCTTGTAGGTGCACTTGGTAGCTCAAGGCTATGTTCCACAATGCCATGGCTGGTCTGCAGTTAGGGTAGGAATGTGTACCCCCCTGCTTGTTTATGTACCACATAACCGTGGTGTTGTTCGTCTTTACCATTAGTTTTCCTGGAAGAATGTAGTCCTTGAGGGCTGTCAGAGCAATCAGTACCGCTAACATTTCTTTTTGATTGATATGCAGGTGAATTTGATTTGGTTGCCATTTGCCCTGAATGCACTTTCCTGCCAGGTAAGCCCCCATGCATAGTCTGATGCATCTGTAGTTAGGATTTGAGCAGCAGGAGGTAGTGTGAATGGCAGTCCCTTGTTTTGGTGGCAGGCCTCTGCCCACCATAGGAATTCCAGGTGTAGGCAAGGTATGACGGGAATCATTGTTTCCAGGGTGTGACAATGTTGACTCCATAGACTTTTTAAGTACCACTGTAGTTTCCTCATATGCAGTCTTGCATATGGAATTAGAAGAATGCAGGAGGCCATGAACCCCAAGGCTTGCAGTATTTGTCTTGCAGATAGCAGGGCTTTTGTGGCCACTTGTTTGAAGTAAGTTACCAATAGAATTTGCTTCTCTGGTGTGAGGAAAGCCATCTGGGCAGTTGTATTCAAGCTTGCACCCAGGAATGTAATCTGTTGAGAGGGTACCAGTTGGGATTTCTTTCTGTTTATGGTGTACCCCAGACAAGTTAGAACCCTTTTTACAAATGCCAGATGATTTAGAAGTATGCCCTGGTTTTCTGCCTGAATTAGACAATCGTCCAGGTATGGATATATATGAATATTTCTTTGCCTGCAAAATGCAATAACTGGAGCCAGGCACTTTGTGAATACCCTGGGTGCAGTAGACAAGCCAAAGGGCAGTGCAGAGAACTGATAATGCAAGTAGCCTGCTTTGAAGCGTAGGTATCTTCTGCAAGATTCCCTGATTGGGATGTGCGGGTAAGCTTCTTTTAAATCTAGAGTTGCCAACCAGGCATCTTTGCCTAGCATAGGAAGTAACTGGTGAAGAGTCAGCATCTTGAATTTTGGAATGTCCAGAAAGGTGTTTAGAGCAGACAGGTCCCGAATTGGACGCCATGATTTGTCTTTTCTGGTTACCAGAAAAAGCCTGGAATAGAAACCTTGTCCCTTTTCCACTTCTGGTACTGGCTGAATAGCCCCCATGTTTAAGAGGGAAAGTACTTGTTTTTGAGCTTCTGCCCACTGATTTGGTGGCTGGTATGGCCACCCGTTTGGTGTTGGCAACGTGTGCAAATGAAATCTGTATCCCTGGGACACTACATTTAAAACCTATTTGTCCTGGGTTATGAGTTCCCAGTTCTTTGCATGAAGAGCAATCTTCCCCCCAAAGGGGTGGCTAAAAGGTAAGTGCTTGGTAATTTTAAAAGGAAGTCACTGAGACTGTTTACCATAGGGGGGTGTCTTGATATTTCCAGATTTGGAGGTGGAGGCCTCCCATTGCTTAGATCTGAGAGTCCCCTGGGACTGAAACCTGGTGCTTTTGGTGTGTCTGGGTTTGGATAGAGAGGATCTGGAAGGAGCTGGAAAAAAACAATTCTTAGTAGGCCAGTGCCTACTAAATTTTGGAGGTTGCACTTGTAAGAAATCTTTAACAGTTTGCATAGATTTAGCTTCATCTTCCATCTTTTTTAGAACTTCTTCAGTCTTACTGCCAAACAAGTGGTCCTGATTTAAAGGGGCATCCAACAATTTAGCTTTAACATGATCAGGCACAGATTGCTCCTTAAGCCAAGCATGCCTTCTAAGCACAGACCCAGTAACAGCAGCCCTGCACGAGGCCTCTAAAGAATCAAAACCACATTGCAAAGTATGTTTTCCAACTTGTTCAGCAGAATGCAATAAAGCCTGTAAATCTTTATTTTCCACACAGTCAGGAATCAACATCATTTTCTGTTTAGACAGTATACAATAGTATGCTGTTGATATTTTAACATATGTAACTGGCAGTTTAAAGCCCTGATTGCCAAGGTTGCAGAAGTATAAAGCTTCTTACCCCATCTATCCAGCGCCCTGGAGTCTCTATCAGAAGGGGTAAGATTTTTAGCAGTAGAAGCCTTAATGCCCTTGGGCCACTGAGAAATGGTTTCTGGATCTGCAACAGGATTTTTGAAAAGGAACTTGTGGGACTCAGAAATCCTGTAGTATCTGTCAGGTTTACTAGGAGCCGGAGGCAGGGAATCAGGGGCCATACTGGATTCTGAAAACACATCAACAATGTCTAGGACAGGAGGTATAGCCAAAGGCCTATGCTGAGGTAGAAGAAGGAAATCCCTAAGCCTCTTTTCTGAATCAGAAAATTCCTGACTTTCCCAGTGGAAATGCTCCCTTAAGGTTTGTAAAGATTCCCCAAAAGAAAAATCCTCAGGAGGGGAAGCAGAGGGAATGGAATCCTCTGCACCAGAATCCTCATAAGTAGGTATTGACAAATCCAGGTCATTAGAAGAGTCCTAATCAAACTCAGCCCTAGGCCTCTTGTGGTGGTGGTGGTGGTGGTGGTGGTGGGGGGGGGGGTTGACTACCCCTGATTAGAGTAATTAAATCTTCAGCCATTTTGATAATTTGTTTTTTAGGCATAGGGGCCTGAACATCGTTTTTTTAGACATAGATCGAGATTTAGACCTTAGTAATGAAGGTGGAGTTGGTTTAATATGGAAGTCTGTAGGCCTGAATACACCCTCAGAAGCTGGTGCCTGCACAGCGGATCTGGACCCACTAAAGTAGAGACATTCGCGGGTTCCATAGGTGAAGCATCTCGCAACATACCGGACTCTGAATGGGTCTCAGTAGAGGCCTGTGAATCAGAATTAGTTGGTATCAGGGGCTGCGAAAGCACATCACTGAGTACCGGCGAACTAGCGACTGGCTTAGGAGAAGCATTGTCATCAGTTTTGGACCTCGGCGGCCTGTCTCTATCTTCATCTTTGCGTTTTTTCAAAATCCCGGTAGTCGGATGGCTAACAGATGACATTTCTGGATAACTAAATCGAGAACCGAAATACTTAAGAGGCAAAAATGTACCGACGACAGATAGTGTGCTGACTAAATAAAGCACAAAACCGACAGCAAGGTAAGTTGTGGTCAGGGCCTAGGCAAGGAATACAGTATGAATGAAAATCTTTGTGAGGTATTTGCTTTCCACAAGTAATGCAATTATTAACTTTTAATGACATCGGTAAGGAGCAAGAAAAAGTTTCCCAAACGGGGTACTTAGCTTTAAGTTGAAGACTTCGGTTCTGAAACTCGAAAATGAAAATTTCAGGAGTCGGCCGACCGGCACTTTCAAACTGCTTCTGCTTTGGGCACCGCACAGCAAGAAAGACTGATGTAATGGTGTCAGATGCATGTTTTATACCCCTGACAACCTGACATCATGGAAGAAGGGACAGCAACCGAAACAGGACCCAAGACTTTTAATCAGGCCGACTGAGGGCAACCTGCCAGCAGATTACCCAAATGTAATGACTGCAACAGTGAAACACGAAGAACATCAGTGATATCAGTCAGTCAGTGAAGCTGAGCACCGTCGGTGCTAGGCATGGAGAAGTACTAAAATACTCTCACTTACACATCATATACACAACTATATTCACCCACCTGCAGTTTATTTTTGTAAATAAAGTCAGGATTTTAACAAACTGCTCAAAAGCACAGAGCCAACAATTCTTAGGCGAACAATAACAGAGTATACACAATAATTATTACAGTAATTCAACATTACTCAATTAGTACACTTAGGCAAAGGGGTGGGAATTAAATATGACTCAACACTGTTTCAACATGTGGACTTTCACCTCACCTTTCATGGAAAAATGTAAATCCCCTTATCACCACAGCCCACGTCTTAAATACAAACACTGTAAAAGCTAACAATTCACAGAGCTCCAAAACAAAAATACTGTACTGAGTTTGCAAACTGAAGAAATAACTCAAGAAGACTGAACTCTTTCGTAACCCCAGACTTTTACTTCAAACATGAATGAGCACTATTTGTTTTTTTTTTTTCAGATTAATTTGTGAACTTAACAAAATTCACAAATTAATATGATGCTGTACAGACCAAAATCTAGCTAGCAAATACAAGAAATCCTAACTTCCGACAACAGTTTTCACATGAATTAAAATTCTAATGCAATAGTGAACATCATAACGTCATAATGTAGTGGTTAGCATTACTGGGTCACAGTAACTGGTTCTCTAACTTAATTCCTGGATTTAGCCTTGCATACTACAGGTATGTCATGATGTGCACTTTTTTTAAATACTGTATTTAATTTATGCAAAGGTATGCACTAGAATTTAAATAAACAGACATATTTAACATGATTTTACTTTAGTCCTCCCAATAATGCCAGACTATCTAAATTTTGCTTAACCCTTTAATTTCTAGTACAGTTCATGTATTACTAAATTAATAGTTAATTTATTATGAGACTTCTTACACATATATCTTAAAATTGTAACACAGTACTGCTGTCTTTTTGCCTTTGACCTATATCTTTCTACCATTATGTACTACTGCATGATTTCTTAAACTACATTGGAATTGTAAACTGTTTGCATCACCTGGAGATTTTCTCCCCAGGCCTCCGCTGAAAAAGGGCTTTAGCTCAGTCAGACACTCCCGGTCAACAAATGTAAAATAAAATAAAAATAAATAAATAAATGTAATTTCATTTTTTTAACATACTGAATAAGTATGCAGGGGTATAAGGACTACAGTTGCTTGGGAAGGGCTACATTCTGTATAATTCCAAAAACCCTAGCTACACCCCTGCTGGAGTTTCATCTGTACAAAAATATGAATGTCCTCTCTGTATCCATATGGGTTTTGCTAGGTGGCTCTGCTTTCCTTTCACTTCACAAAGAAACAAGTAGGTGAAGCAGTAATGTTCAAACTGCACTTGCCTCTGTGTGTGAATGTCAGCTTGTCCAGAGAAGGGTAAGACTCCAGTTCAAGGTTGCTTCCTGCTTTATACTTGCTAATGGTTCAATGTGGCCATGAACTGGATAAAACTGGTACTAAAAATTAATAAATTCAGCTTAAAAATAAGAATAACAAAATTAAGACTCCTTAAATAAAAAAGGAAGTTTTCCACACAGCCAGAAGTACAGCTGTACATAGGGATAGGTTGTACTGTAAGTTATATGGTGTCTAATAAAGTGAATGTATACCTATATAAAGAAAAGAAGCCAAATGTGCATATGAGGTACCTCATTCCATTGAAACATCTTTCAAATCTGCACCTCATACTGCAAAATGCATGTTGCTGCTAACAGGCAAGCAAGAAATGGCTGTAATAGATGCAGACACAAAACCAGCTGCACCACACAAGGGATGTAAACTCATCTGATGAAAGGCAACAGAAGTCATAAAGCACTATCATTGAGAAAAAAACATGACATCTGGTGCCAGTGACACACGTGCATCACTGAGGGGTTCATGAACAGCAGTGCACACCACCAGTACATCCTCTGGTTTGTGACATCAAGACACATGTGGATGACACCTGCTTCATCACATCAATGTTCACAGTTGAGTCCTACAGCTGTTACTGTGTGATTCATGTGCTTGAACTGTGCAAGTGATACGTCAAGCAAGGATTTGAGATAACTGAATACAGACACTAAGACTTGCTCCGTCGTGCTGCCATCTGGTGTTATGTTTGCCACTGGATCAACTAAACAACTTCACACCTTTTTGGACTCGAACACCATTCGCTTAAGCTGCAGCTCAGTACAACTCAGGCAGCAGATGACGAAATGTAATCCTGACCAACAGCGCTGTAAAGGAAATGGCTGCTGCGTCTTATACAGTCACACAGGGAGGGAGAGAAGAAGGAATTAAGCCTTATTTGCCCAATCCTACTATTTGCACTTCTGCCAAAAAATATAACACTGCAGTGACAACATCTTGAA
>NC_056748.1:137743444-137773444 GCF_019279795.1 Protopterus annectens | reverse complement strand
GCATGTAACAGATGACTCCATTTACTGATGGCTTGCTATGCTGGTTAACAGTATCAAACAGAACAAGTGTGCTTGGACAAAGAACAAAGTCAGACAAACAGCACAAAACAAGGAAGCAATGTAATTCAGTTGTGTAGTTTTATAACAGAAATCGTATTTAACTATGACCTACTTTATTTAACTAAGACCTACTTCATTCACCTGGTGGCCTTCCCCACCTTGCAGTCATGCTGCCACAGTCATTAGCAGTCTTTCACTGTTGATTAAATTCAGAGATAAATGAGAGAGCAACAAGGAAAAATACCTGGATTACTGCAACAACAATGACTTATATACATGTAAACATCACATATATACACAAATATTATATATATCTGCACACAATCATGCTCTTTTTGTACACTGTGCACCTGAAGTAAGCCACAACATAACATTCCACGAAGTAATACAATATTATTCAAGTGAAACTACCATTTACATAAAAAATAAACAGTTACAGATATATTTTATTACAATATTTTTTAAGATACACCTATTTGTATGTACTTGTATCCAAAGGAATACATAAATTGAAAAATATCTATATTGCTAGTCGGACTCTCTGCAGATAAATCCACTTGCAGGCCTGTTGCAATTTGACCTAAATGACAGAGCTCTCATCAGCTTTTGTCTTGCACACTGTGGCAGCAAAACCATAAAAAGATTCCAATTTGCAAATATAAGTTAAAGTAGAATAATCTATCCCTATTCAATGAACCTGACCATTAAACAGAAACTATTTTATCCTTTGACCACTCTGTTTTCTTTACAAGGTATTTCTCTTCAGAATACTGGGATGAAAACATTGCAAGCCCATGCCAAAGCAAAAGTGTTTCCTAGGTGTACAATAGCTCACTAAGGCCAGTATGCCCACTCAATTTTTCGGTTGAGTCTGCCAAGCTCTAACTCTCTTAATATGTCTTAAATTACTTCATCCCCCTACAGCACCTTATTAGTGTGTGCTAACCCCAACCCTATACCTTACTGCACAAAAAAACCTTCTATAATGCTATCACTAAACAGGACCACTCGGACACACACACGCACACACACACACACACACACACACAAACACACACACACACACACACACACACAAACACAAACACACAAACACACCACATGCAGCAACACAAATGCATAATACTAAATAAATGTATTGCCTTACTTTGCCCTTCCATTTATGAAAGGGTGTTAACTATCTATACAGACCACTTTTTCAGCCACATCTGAAAAAACATCAGCTATTTACCTACTTCGTTAATTCCACAAACTAAGCAAATCAAAGTAAGTGTATAATACCTTCCCTGAGAGATCAAAAATGGTACTTAGACTACAGAAACTGGGCCAAGAATCTGAGAAACCTACAACAGCAGCAGCTTTATCATCAACCTGGATTAGCAGCAACTCCTGCAGAGGGACCCCAAGTTTTATACGGAATTTGAAACACAGCATGTCAGATATATAGCACACACAGAGCTACACTATAGCGTACCCAGTGCAGTAAGAATCCAAGTGTAGACTCTGGGGACAGAAAGTACAGTTGTGTACACTTACCATAAATGTAAATGTTCGTGGATTCACTGCTGCAGTCATCACACTTGGGTTATCTGTCTGCAGGTAGCCCTCAATCGGCCTGAATACCAGAGACTTAGTATTTCTGCGTCGGATGCTGTCGCTCCAGGACTGATGTCAGGTCATCATAGGTATAAAAACAGGCAGTTTTTCTTGCCCCAAATGTAAGGAGTCCCCCAAATAGGGAGCTAGGTTATGGTGGGGAAAACACCACCTGTAAAAAGTAAATACCAATACCCCAGAAGGGGTTAGTAATAGCCATAGATAGGAGAGAGAGAAAAAAAACAGGGGGCTGGAGGGAGGGAAACCAGGACTGCAACAGTGAATACACTCAAACATCTACATTTTGTGGTAAGTATACACAACTGTACTATGTTCTTCGCGTTTCACTGTTGCAGTCATCACACTTGGGTGGATTCCCAAAGCTGAAGAAGGGTGGAGGCAGTCAAGAATAGTTAAGGCTGGCTAGTATGCCTTGCAAGACTACTGTAGCAAATCCTGCCCTGGATTTGGAAAAAATAGACAGGTGGTAATGCTTGGTGAAGGTGTGTACAGAACTCCAGGTAGCAGCCTCCAGGATGTTCCTGGTACAGACTCCCCTGACAAATGCTGTAGAGGTAGATGTTGCCCCTAGTGGAATGTGTTCTGACACCCTGAGGGGTTAGTTTCCCATGGTGCTTGTAGCAGAAATGGATGCAGTGTGCTATCCATTTGGAAATAGTTTGTTTTGAAATGGCCTTGCCCTCTGCCCCCATTGCTAAGCTGACTAGTAGCTGGTCAGATTTTCTGAAGGGCTTAGTCCTATCAAGGTAGAATCTGAGCTGTCTGTGCCATCCAAGGAGTGCAGGATCCTTTCCCCTTTATTTTGAGGATTAGGGAAGAAGGTTGGCAAATGGATGGATTGATTGAGAGCCACCCTGGACACCACTTTAGACATAAAGGAAGGGTTAGTCCTGAGGGAAACCCTGTTAGCATGGAAAATAATGAAGGGTTCCACAGCCATCAGTGCTTGTAGCTCAGACACCCTTCTAGCTGAAGTGATGGCTAGAAGCAAAGCTGTTTTCCAAGAGAGGAATTTTAACTCTGCTGATGCAGCAGGTTCAAATGGGGGAAGCGTGAGCTTTTCCAGTACAGAGTTAAGGTCCCAAGCAGGGGTGGGTGCTCTCCTTGGTGGCCTTAAGTTGTTTTCCCCTCTCAGGAACTCTTTGATAAGAGGGTGTGAGAAGAGAGGTGGCTCAGCATTGTTTGTTTGTGTCTTTCGGCTTTTCCCGGTTAGGAGCCGCCACAGCGGAACTCCGGTCCGCTAATGATTGGCAATTGATTTTTACGTACCGGCTTGCCAGGCCTGATGGACAACCTTCAACAAAGGTACGGCCATTCATGCATGTCTCCACGCAGAAGACGCTCTAGCTGAGAATCGAACCGGACAGCGTAATGAGCAGAAATGGCTGAGGCATGTATCTTAATGGAGAAGGACAAGCCTTTGTGGAGTAGATCTGCTAAGTAATCCAGGTAAGAGGCAGAGAGGGCAGTGTTGTGTCCTCTCCTTTAGACTGAATCCATGAGCAGAACCTTTTCCACTTACCAGTATACCAGTATAGGATTTTCTTGTACTGGGTCTTCTGGCTTCAAGAATGACGTCCAGCCCCTACTTCCTTAAGGTCACTGGGGGAGAATTCAAGGAATAATCCAGGCTGCAAGATTTAAGGTTTGCAGCTGTGGACAGAAGCTGTTCCTCCTGCTGAGAGAGGAGGGTTGGATTCTGGTGTAGGTGCCAGGGTGCCACCAATGTCAGGCTGCGCAGGAGTGGGTACCACTGTTGGTGTGGCCAGTCCGGGGCAATCAGAATTGTCCTTGGTCTGTCCTGTTTTATCTTGAGTAATACTCTTGAAAGGAGGGACAAAGAGGGAAAGGCATAGATTGAGAGATTTACTCACTGAAAAGATAGGGCATCCACTTTCCAGGCCCTGCTCTGAGGATTCTTGGTGCAAAATTTGCTGAGATGGTGGTTGTAGGGGAAGGCAAAGAGATACACCTCTGGGGTCCCCCATTTCTGGATCAGAAGGTTGAAGGTGCTGTGCTCCAGTTGCCACTCATGTGGGTCTAGGAGATTTCTGCTTACGTCGTCTGCCAGTAAGTTTTGTTTGCCTGGCAGGAATTGAGCTTGCAGATGGACTTGAATGTCCAAGGCAGTGTTCCACAGGGCCATGGCTAACCTGCAGAGTGGGTAGGAATGGATTCCCCCCTGCTTGTTGATGTACCACATAACTGTGCTGTTGTCTGTTTTTATTAGCAGTTGTCCTGGAAAGATTAGGGATCTGAAAGCTGTCAGGGCATTCAGTACAGCTAACATCTCTTTTTGGTTGATGTGCAGATGAATTTGACTTGGGCTCCAGTGGCCCTGAATACATAGTCTGTTCATGTGTGCCCCCCAGGCATAATCTGATGCTTCTGCGGTTAGGGTCTGGGCAGCTTGGGGTTGAGTAAATGGCAGTCCTTTGTTGTGGCTGCATGCTTCTGCCCACCAGAGGAACTCTGTCCTTAGACAGGGTACGATAGGAATGCCTATTTCCAGGTCCTGAGAATGTTGGCACCAAAGACTTTTTAAGTACCATTGGAGTTTCCTCATACGCAGTCTTGCATACGGAATCAGCAGTATACATGATGCCATGAACCCTAGGGCTTGCAGTATTTTTCTTGCAGATAGCTGCTTTCTGGTGGCCATTTGTTTGAAGTAGTCTGTCAGACAGACTTGTTTTTCTTGAGGTGAGGAATGCCATCTGGGAAGTTGTGTCCAAGCTTGCTCCCAGGAATACAATCTTTTGACTGGGTACCAGTTTTTATTTCTTTTCATTGATGGTGTACCTCAAGGAAGTGAGAAGGTTTTTCACAAATGTCAGGTGCTGCAGCAGCAATTCCTGACTGTTCGCCTGAATCAGGCAGTCTTCCAAGTATGGGTAAATCTGGATATTTTTCTGCCTGCAGTATGCAATGGCTGGAGCCAGGCATTTTTTGAATACTCTGGGTGCAGTAGATAATCCAAAGGGAAGTGCAGAGAACTGATAATGCATAGACCCTGCTCTGAAACGTAGATACTTCCTGCATGATTCCCTTATAGGGATATGCAGATAGGCTTCTTTTAAGTCTAGGGTGACTAACCAGGCATCCTTGGCTAGGATAGGAAGAAGCTACTGCAGGGTAAGCATTTTGAATTTTGCTACCACCAGGAAGGTGTTGAGAATGGAAAGATCCAGGATTGGGCACCAAGAGCCCTCTTTCCTGGGTACCAGGAAGAGTCTGGAGTAGAATCCTTGCCCTGCTGTTCTACTGGAACCAGCTGAATAGCTCTGATATTGAGCAGGGAAAGTACTTGGTTTTGAGCCTCTGCCCGCTGGTTTGGAAGAAGGTCTGGAAACCCGCTTGGGGTTGGCAGTGAATGGAAATAAAATTTGTACCCCTGGGGTACAATGTTGAGGACCCACCAGTACTGAGTGATGGACATCCAGTTTTTTGCATGAAGGGCAAGTTTTCCTCCTAAGGGCACAAGCAATTGGGCAGTGCTGGGGAGTGGAGTAAAGAAGTAATTGTGAGCTTTTTCCGTAAGGAGATGGCTTACCACTCCCTGCTTTAGGGGTGGGGGCACTGCATTGCTTAGATCTCTGCATACCCTGAGACTGTAGTCTGGGTGGTCTGTTTCCCCTGGGTCTTGTTTGAGAAGGCCTGGAGGTGGCTGGAAAGGACCAGTGTTTTGAAGGGCAATGCCTACTGAATCTAGGGGGGTGCACTTGTAAGAATTCTGTAACAGTCTGCATAGACTTAGCTTTATTTTCCATCTTTTTAAGAACCTCTTCGGCTTTGGTGCCAAACAAACAGTCCTTATTCAAAGGAGTGTCTAGTAACTTTGATTTGACATGGTCTGGCAAGGTCTGCTCCTTCAGCCAAGCATGTCTTCTCAGTACAGAGCCAGTGAGAGCTGCCCGGCAAGATACTTCTAGGGCATCAAACCCACATTGCAAGGTATGCTTGCTGACTTGGCTTGCTGAGTGCATAAGCTCCTGCAATTCTTTATTTTCTGCACAGTCTGAAAAGGTTGCCACTTTTAGTTTAATAAGTTCTATAACATGTTGCTGGTACTTCAGCATGTGAAACTGATAATTCAATGCCCTAACAGCAAGAGTTGCAGAGGTATATACCTTTGTACCCAATCTGTCCAAAGATCTGGAATCCCTGTCCGAAGGGGTGGGATTCTTGGCAGTAGTAGCCTTGATACCTTTAGGCCACTGGGAAATGATCTCTGGGTCAGCAGTAGGATTCTTGAAAAGAAATGTGTGAGTGTAAGGTCCTCTGTAGTACCTATCTGGTTTCCTAGGGGCAGGAGGTAAAGTATCAGGAGTAAGACTGGATTCCATAAAAACATCATCCACAACATCCAGGACAGGGGGTATTGCTAAGGGCCTGTATTGTCAGCTCTAGAAATTCTCTGAGTCTCCTTTTGGACTGAGGATAGTCTTGGCATACCCAGTGGAAATGCTCTCGTAAGGTATGCAAGGTTTCACCAAAAGAAAAATCCTCTGGAGGGGAGGCAGAGGGAATGGATTCCTCTGCATCTGAATCCTCATAAGCAGATAAGGGCATGTCTTCATAATCAGAAATTTCAGAGTCATCGGACTCCTGGTTTGTAGAAGCTGAAGGGGACTGAACTCTAGCAGGGGAAGGCTGACTTCCCCTAATCAGCATAATAAAGTCTTCAGTCATTCTAAGCATTTGTTTTTGTGGCATGGGAAGAGGTGCGTGTGCTTTGGTTGTTGGTTTTCTACGCATAGTGCGCACTCTGGGCCAAAGAAACTCTGTAGTTTTGGTTAAAAAAGTTGTTGGTTTGAGTCTGACATCGGTTGAGCGAATAACTGCCTCAGTAGCCGGTGCCTGCTCAGCGGCTCTGGACCCATCCAAGGTAGAGACATCCACAGGTTCCATAGTTGAAGAGTCTCGGGGAAACCGGACTCCGAATGGGTCTCAGTAGAGGCCTGCGAATCCATTGAAGCGGGCATCAGGGGCTGCGAAAGCACCTCACTGAGTACTGGCAGACTGGCGACTAGCTTAACAGAAGCATCGCCTGCAGTTTTGGACCTATGTGGACTGTCTCTGTCTTTATCTTTACTTTTTTTGGACTATCGGTAGTTGGATGGCTTACTGAAGCCATTTCAGAATATGGAGATCGAGAGCGACAGAATTTAGCAACAAAGAGAGCCTGATGATGAATGGTTCGGGCGTTACATAAGGCACAAAATCAACAGCGAGGGATGTCGTGGTCTGGGCCTAAACAGGTGACACAGTAAGAATAAAAATCCCCGTTAGGTATTTACTTTCCACAGGCAAGACAATTGTTAATTTTTTCTGACATCAGTTAGTGCAAGAAAAAAGGGTCCCCAATGGGGTACTTAGCTTTAGAAGACTTCAGGATTATTTAATTCGTAAACGAAAATTCATGTAGTGGCCGACCGGCACTTGCGAACTGCTTCTGCTTCGGGCTCCTCAGCAAGAAAGACTGATGTAATGGCGTTGGCTTCCTGTTTTTATACCCCTGATGAACTGACGTCAGTCCTGGAGCAACAGCATCTGACGCAGAAATATTAAGCCTCTGGTATTCAAGTCGACTGAGGGCTACCTGCAGGCAGATAACCCAAGTGTGATGACTGCAACAGTGAAACACATCCATAGCTACCTGATCTTTAAACAAAGGTAAGTGCCCTATCAGTCAGACAGTGGCAGGAAGAATCCAATGACAGTGTGCTGAAGGGAGCAATACCAAATGTGTAGAAAAAAGTGGAATGGCTGGGTAACAAGAAAAGACTCATACCACTTTGTACGTACGTATTAAATGACAGAAATGATACCCAACACTGGAACATGCCCCATTGGAAAGCAAGATGATGGGGGTACTCAAGAAGAGGGACAGGGGGGCAAGATTAATCCCAGATGCAAGAAAACACTACTTTACAGAGGAGGGGGTGGTAGGCTCCTGAGATGTACTGTCAGGCAGGACAATGCTATGCATTTCAATACAGAGATTGATGGATGCCTCCGACAGTCAGAAGAGGTGTAAAGCAGGTTAACAGCTACTCAGACATGGCACTCCTATCAGTGTTGTGCTGTCTTATATCAGCTTTTCCACGCATTTATATGATGACTTGTACAAATGATACGCAGTATAAGAGACCAGTAGCAAGAAATCAGAGGCAAAAATTAGGATGTTTTGGCCAGTTCAGTCTTCATTGTTGTACTGTTTTTTTTTTTTTTTTTTTTTTAATGGTCCATGTCAGAAGTATAACAGACATAACAGCTTAATGTGAACATGAGTAAATATTTAAATATTTTCATAACTTAAGAAATTCATAAGTAAATAATTTCATAACTTAACAAATTTTGTTCTTAAAAAAAAAATAAATAAACTTTGTTCTTAAGCATTTTTAAGCTCCTAAGCCTTCCCTCTTACATTAGTACAAAACCATTCCGACTCAAACTCTAAAAAGGGGAAAATATGCCCCTGGAATGCTTCCTTTAAAACATTCTACTTAAACCTGCTATAATGCAAAAAAGAGTGTTCTTTGTTTTCTGAAGCTGAAAGAAAAAAATGTCTTAGCCTAGGACTAGAGCAACCACATTTGTTGAAATATAGACAACAGGATAAGCTGGCTTTAACGGAAAGCAAGACGACAACTTATAAAGAAGCAGAAATGAGAAATGCTTTCCTTGCAGCTACCCATGTACAATCATTGTATCTGTTTCTTTTTCAGCTGCAACCAGGCAAAGCCAGCAACTGTTTTCCATTTACATTCATTTTCCTGTATGCACTATATCCTAGTCAAGGTTGTACTGGAACTGCAGTCCACCTAGAAACCACAATTTATTTGCACAAGTTTTGAACAATTTTGCACACCTAACTTAAAACATTTAATCAAACCCAACAGACTTTCAGGTTTGCTGGCAGTCAGCAAGAACTGCTGTTGATGGTTTATTTTTCCAACAAAATGACTGTAAAAAAGTATACGTTCTGTTAAATACTAGGCTTATATGCAGCATGAATACCACTGAAGCCATCACTTAAAAAAACAAACTTTTTAAACTAAACGCCTTCATTTAAGAGTAAAAAAAAAAAAAAAAACATTTCAAAATGAAGATTCAGTTTCTTGGCCATCATGTTCCTCCAGCAAATCACCAGCTCCATGTTGCTTAAATAACAAATACAACTAAAGGCACTGTAAAATAAAAATATACAGAGCAGCACGGAGAAAAAATAGTTTTAATATTGTGAGACTGAAAAGGTGACATTATTACTACTGAATATAAGCAGCGTTTCAAAAAGGCAATAACAGTGAAGAAAGAAGTTGAAAGTCTTTTTCACTGTTAATACTGCGTGCTGCTCTATTACATACATCTTTGAAAAAGTTTGTGAATGTTAACAAAATTGTCCACTGCAAGACAGAGACTCAACAAATGAATATATAATGGTTGGACGGACCCTTTCTGTAACATCAAGAAATGCATTATCGTACCCTTTGGGACGTCACGTACCCAATTAAATTACCTTATTGACATCTCACCCCTAACAGTAGCATCAACAGTCAGAGATTTTGGGTTAGTCTGTAGATAGTGACCTGGCTTTCAACTAGCAGGCATCTATGGTAGTAAGGAAATCATTCTATGTTGCTCAACTTATAAGCAAGGGTAGGTAAGGCATCTAGGTACAATGAAGTCATCATTCCACTGTATGTGGCCCTCATCAGGCCTATCACTGAGTACAGCATCCCTTTTGGTATTAACCTGACCAGACACATGCAACACCTGGAATGTCCACAGAGGTTCCTCACACAAATGGACGGAGGTAGCCAGTAAATCTTGCCCTAGCTTGCACAAATCCCTTAAAATAACCTCTAAGGCAGATAAACTTGAAGGATACATTTTGGGAGGCTTGGACAGACTTACAAAAGCTCTAGCAGCCGTTATCCTAGTATACACCTATAATACTACTGCATTAATAATTGGGGGGGGGGGTTCCCTTCCTTTCAAGGCATTAAACCACAAAAAAATCCAGTAAAACTGCACAGGTATGTTGTGAAGGGTGGTCATACTGCTAAGAGGATGGCAGCATAAAAAGTGTTTTTTTTGAAAGTTATCTAGAAACTAATGTGATGGATCAAACAAATCCCAAGAAGTGTAAAACAGATGGAAAATAAAAAGAAAGAAGACAGTGACAGAAAAAAATACAGAAACAGTTCAGCATACAAAACTTAAAGCAGAAAAGATCTTAGCAGTGGTCACTGCTGTAGCACAAAAATGGGGGGCTTTGAAAGGCATGGCAGTAGGCTGTATAACTTGAGAGAAAATCTGCAATAAGAATCAAAGATAACGTACAATAAAGGCACTAAACCTAGCATTAAGCACATGGATAGAAAAAACAAACAGCAAGTATTAAAAATAGAGTGGAAGAGCCGAGAAGCTAAAATGGATGCTATAGGGAACTAGCACCCTTTGGAAAACATTTAAGATCACTAGAGTACATGAGAATATTACAAGCCAGCTAAGAGCTTACTTCTAAGCAAACATGACCAATTGCTTCTAAATGCCATCAGTTCTAGACGGTCAGACAGAATTCACAGAATGAGCCGAATCCTTGAAAGAAGTTAAACACAACACATGCTGTGCTGTCTCCACTTGTTTACTACCACAATGAACAAGTGAATCTACCAGTAGGGTGATATGTATCACAAAGACTAGTCCTTTCTCTCCCCTGACTACTTTGAGGATATTCCCACTTTTACAGTTAACAAATGATGAATGAATAAATAAATAAACATTTACAGCACTCTGAAGAAAACAGGCATCCAAAGCACCACTGTGGTCTCTGCAACCCCTTCTTTTTCGTGGTGGTGATGGGGCCTTTAATAGAAGCACCTCCACACATACATGGTGTGATGTCCTTTAAAGAGTACTGACACAGACCCATGTCATCTCTATGGTGATGCCATCTAGGAATAAAAAAATATGAGAGCATGCCTTTTATTAAGAAATTCTCCATATAAACTAGGGTTCCTCATATAGATCACATCTTCAGTAGTCCTTACTACTGGGATTATTTTGAGTGCTCATTAGCCTGGGGGGTGAACAGACTGGTAGGACTGGGCTGCTGAAGCCCTGCTTATCACAAACCCAGTTCTAGCCCTGGAAGCAATATCTAGAACATTGTGTTTGGGAAAGGTTTGGACTGATGACCAAAGCACCTGTCTGTAGAACAGACTTTGCACTCATATCCTCTTCAGAAAGGCCACAGTGTTTGCTTTACCCCTAGTGCTGTGGGCTCTCACTGTCACTTCCAACATCTTTCCATGATTTCCAGTATCTTTCCAGTAACAGAACAAAGTGCAATCAGCCTGCCACTTACAGACTGTCTGAAGAGAAACAGTTTTTCCTGCCTTCCTGGAAGCAAAGTACAAACAACTGATGTGAGGTTCTTGGTTTTATCTAGGAAGAGCTTCAATTGCCTCTACATGCCTAAGAATTTCTTCTCCACTGCTCAGGGAATTAGGGACGAAAACTGAGAACTGTATATAGTCTGCTTGAGTGAAAATTCTGTCACTACTTGTGGCATAAATGTGGGAAAGGTTACAAGATCTAGTGAGGTCATTGTTCCCCTGTACTCTTCACTTATCAGACCAATGATCGAGTACAATGCCCCATTTGGGATGTATCTCACCCGACATCTGCAGCAATTGGAGAGACCCCAAAAGTTCCTCACCAAAAGGATAAAGGGACTCCAAAATCTGTCCTATGCTGCCAGATTGAAGAAACTCCAGCTCTATTCAGTCGCATACCGTCTGCTCAGAGGTGACATGTGCCTGACATACAAGGCCATGTCCAACCCGGAATTAATGGACATGCTCCACCTCAAAAAATCCAAATCCACCAAAACCACTAGAGCAAGCGACTTAAACCTTAGCACGGATATAAACAGGACGTGCTGGAGGGATAGATTTATCACTCAGAGACTCCCTATGCTGTGGAATAAAATCCCGGTCCATGTGGGGCAGAGCACCCCGCTGGCTCTGTTCAAGAGAAATCTTGACCTGTGGATGGGAGATCGTAGGTTTACCCCGGGAATCATCTCTGTGTCACTGCTGGACAGAGGCACAACAAACTAATGGGTACAGTATTTTTTCATATAAGGGGTGGCGTAAGCCACAAAACTTTGGGCTAGGCTTATAAATGCCTTAGGGCAGATAGCCTAGTATAAACCTATGAACCTATAAGACTGACCCTATCCTTAGGGAAGACTAAGTGAGGCTCTCTGTATATGATTTCCTGCATTTAAGGAGTCCTCTTAGATGAAGCAATGAAAAGATGCAAGGCTGTTTTCCAGGTTAGAAATTTAACGGTGAGTGAGTCAGCAAACTTGAATGAGGTTGGTTCAGGACAGTTAAAGAACCAAGAAAGAGCAATGTTTTTTCTTTTTGGTCTCACATGAAAAACACCCTTCAGAAAATGTTCGACAGGCTGAAGAAATGCCAGGGGATTCTGCAAGCATACAGGCTGAAATGGCTGAGAAATTTACTTTTACAGAGGTATATGCTAGACCTGAACTGGATATGTTACTTAAAGGATAACCGCACCCACAGACACAAAATAAATGCTGATTTCATCATGGTTTGGTGTTTTCTACATTTTAACACCACTCTGGCAATATTTGCACATTTTTAAATATTTTATACATAATTTCTGAGTCTGACCACATGGGGTCCAGCATCTTGAAGTAATCCTGACTCTAGGTATCCCACAATGCAGTGTTTATCTGTAAAAAATTACATCACACACGCCTCTTTCTTCCTAATGCTCCTGTCACTGCACTGATTTTACATGCATACCCTGCTGTCTTTCAAGCCTTTAGTTTTCATTAACATTTCATGCCATTCAATGACTACTTAAAACACAAACAGTGCAAACACCACAGAACAGGCTTCCAAAGTGCTTTTTACTGCTGCTTCTTTTTAGAATGTCTAAATTGGAGTCTTTTTGTGAAGACTGAATTATACTACTTCGACTTACTCCCATCCCTTAACTTCCCTATCTGTCAAAGTGCTAAGGGTAGTTTCAGCTGTTACCTGCTGTGATTGACAGATCACAGCAGGAGACTTGACTCATGGATTGCTTCCTCATTCTAGCCTTTACTTTCTGTATGGGTAGGGAAAGGACCAGTGAGATGTGACATCACAGCATGGGTGGGTTTTAGGACATTCATGACAATCCTGTCTGTACCAAAAGGATGCTAGAGCATCTTTTCCTCACCCTCCTTTGCTTTTTGGATCATCCTGAAGAGAAAGGATAACCAGTGGAATACATACAGAAAGAAACTTAGCCATCTGAAGAAGAAAGCATCCACTGTCTAAGCTCTTTGTATCATGCTCCAGAGCAGAACTTTTTGAGCTGTTTGTTTCTCAGTGAGGCAAACAGGGCTAATCCTGGAACCCCACCTTTGAATAATATATAGAAAACATCCTTGTGTAACATCTCTTCATAGGAGTTGCAGCTGATCTACTCAATTGGTCTGCCACCAAGTCCAACTGGAATGGGATATAGAATGCCACTAGGGTAACCTAAGATTGAACACCCATCTCTCAGGCAGTCTTGTCCCCCAACATACAACCTTGTTTTTTGATATACCACATTGCAGCAGTATAGTGTACTGTCAAAGATAAAACCCCTTTCCTCTAAATAGGCTTGATGGGTCTCTGCTACTTGAATCAGGGCCATCATCTTTACATTTATATGCATCCTTCTTTGAGCTGCAGTCCACACATCCTTGCGCTTTGAGCTCTCCTAAATGTGCCCCACAATTTATGTCCATATTTTTGTAGTTAGTAACATTGGACTGTGGAGTTCTTTTCTGAAGGTAATAACTGATTCAGTTTGACAAGGCATGACCACCACTTCAGCTCTTTTGAGATGGCATCTAGCATTGGGACCCCCTCTTCCTAAGTCTGAATGTTGGCATCAGTGAGTCATACCTGAAGAAGAATGATATTTGTAAGGAGCAGTCTGATTCTTTCTTCTCACTCTCGTTGCTGACTGGGAGGAGTCACTCTTTCTTTGGCAAAGAAGCCATACTAACAAATGACCTGCATTTGGATGCAGGTTCTGAACAGCTTGAAGGAACCTCTGATTCAAGAAGACCCATTCCTATGGAAGAGCCTGGGAGGAAGGGTAGAGATATGGGTTGGGACACAACCACTGCCCAGACAACTGCAGGGAGATGGATGTGAGTGCGTTATGCTCAAGCTTATGATACCTGTTACATGAGGCTCCCACCTTGACGGGCAGGGGACTGACAATGGAATGCCTAACTTCTGTACTCTAACCTTGGAAGCTCTCATGACTAAAATAAGTAGGTACACTTTCTGAAATGATAAAGCACACTCTGGCAACAAGAGTCTGAAGTGAGACACCTAATTTGATTTCCATGCAAGGGATATTAGTTCAGTGGGACATGCCTCGATTCACAGGCATGACCATCTCCAGAGAGGCTTGCTCAAAGGCAGCGGAACAGTGCAATGGCTGGGTGCTGCAAAAGTACCTCATATGGATCTGCATACTCATGCCAAGGAAGGATGTTAGACACTATCAACATATCACCTATGGTCCTAACTGCCTTTTCCTTAGACCACTCTTTTAATCACTTTTTATTGAGAATGGCCAGGTTCAGTGACAAACTGGAAGATGCCAAGACTGTATGATTCAAAGGTCTGAGTCTCTTCCAGTCTTACTTAGGAGACTGGAAACATTCCCTGCCAGACTAACACTTTATGTAAACCCTTGTAAGACCTACAACTCACAGGTTTGTGCTTTTGCCCAAAACAGAAAATGTACAAAGTATTGTAACCTTTGAGTGGAATTTGTCTCTGCAAGACAATCTGCCCTCTTTCTTATGGGTGGACATGTCCTAAAATATCTTACTGGGTCATCACACCCTACAAACCTACACAAAAATCAACAGATAGTAACAAAACTTAACAAATAAATATTTCCCTAAAGGGTTATTTATCGCTCTGAGCAGGCTGCAAAGTGCAGAACTATATACACACAAAATGCTGTTTATGTTATGAACTGCACAAACAATATCTGAAATAACATGAGGGAGATGTCAGCTTTATACACATTACATTTTGACATCCCTAAGGGAAAGATGCCCACGCAGTTTAGAGTTGGAAAACTTCTAAGCTTTAAGAGTTAGTCCAGACGCCACACATTCTGTGGCCAAAGTCCCAGCAGTGAGGGCTACAGTGGTTAGCTGCAGCCCATCATTTATTACATTTCCAGAAATATTACGCCACAGCTTAATTAGGCAGATGTGACAAAACAGCATTTGATTTCAGTAACAATCAAACAATAAAACACACTGCATTCCACCTATGAGACTCCAGTCAGAATAGAACATTCAAACACAAACACTTGCAGCAAAGTTTATAGGAATAAAGGAAATTACTAAAATAACACAACTAGGAAGGTAATTAGGGATTCTGTATAAACATTTTTTGAAATGGTACCAGCAGGGATATGTAACACTGTTATCAGGAGTATTCAGCCCATGATTGCACTGACTGCAATACTTGCCTCATCCCTGCATTCATCTTCCCGTAACTTACACTTTCACAGTACATGAACACTGCAAGTGTCCCAGCAGCAAGTAAATCACTGTCAACTCAACATCACATTCAGTTAAACTGGCATTTACTAAATGGGGCTCTAAACTCAGGGTGGACTGACTTAGAAATGGATGTGGCATTATAACAGGTAGGTATTTGTACAATGCTGTTAACGTCTGATGTCTACGAAATAATGCAAGCAGGGGTGGCTGTGCATGCATATGCGACTATATGTGCATGGGTGTTGGGAGTAGCTATATGTACATATGTGACTATATGTGCATGTGTGTTGGGGTGGCTGTGCATGCATATGTTGGGTAGTATGTGGCTTGTGAAATGGTGAAGCTAAAGGGGTAATGTCCTTAGCTGCCCATCTGTCATATATGTAAATAATACACAAGCTGCGGTAGCGTTGTCGCCTCACAGTTAGACGTTGCCCGTTCGATTTTCAGTTAGAGCGTCTTCTGTGTGGCGACATGCGTGAATGGGCGTTCCTTCATTGAAGGTTGTGCGTTAGGCCCGGCAAGCCAGCACTTAAACTCTACTGCCAATCATTAGCGGACCGGAGTTCCGCTGCGTCGACCCCTAACCGGGAAAAGCCGAAAGACACAAACAAACATATTATATACAGCTATAAACATGCAGATGCATACACAAATACGCAGACACACGTAGATCACATACATGCATTCATGTGTGAGTCCCTGTATAGTGAAATACATCACAGTATATTTATAAGCATTAAAATACCTGTGATTACATAAAAGTTTGATTAAACAAATATACTCTTTATGTATCACAACAATGAATCCACTGACTAAATTATGTCATTATTGCAAGATGCCTTAGCCATCTGATTATCCACAGTTTAACCATTTCCTGATCAAAACTACCAAATCCAAGGTATACTCTTCACTGCTGGGTGATAAAAATTCACTTTATCCATTGAACATTTCTTTCATACCTTGAAAGAAAAAGACAGACGGAGGAAAAAAAAATAAAAAAACAGAGAGAGAAACATAGGATAACTTTTTTACTCCAAGGACAGGGTGAGAGGCCTGCTGTGAATTATAAGGATTCAGGCATGGGGGAGTTTATAAAGTACAGTTTTGTACCTACCATAAATGTAGATGTCCGATAGGTATGCATCTGCAGTCCTAACATATGGGTTGTCCTGCCTCAGGCAGCCCTTCGGTCGGCCGGATTCCAAAGTCTGGGTCTGGCCTCGGCTGATGTCGCACTTCACCCGACGTCATAGCTGCTGTTTATTGGGCATAAAGGCATCAGCCGACGCCATTTTCCTCAGTGTTTCTTGCCCCAGATGCCAGGTGCCCTCTAGGAAGGCTAAATTTGGATAAATGCAAATGATTCCAAACAGTAGAGAGCAAACAATATAAAAATATATATATATATACATATATACAAACAAATACACCATAATAGATTCCCCCAGCTAGCTAAAAGAGGGGTAAATACCCTAGGAATACCACAGAGGGGAAGGAGGGTGGGTAATCCTGACTGCAGATGCATACCTATCGGACATCTACATTTATGGTAGGTACAAAACTGTACTATGTCCTTCAAGGATGCATCTGCAGTCCTAACATATGGGTAGAATACCATAGCCAAACTGGGGGAGGAGGCACTAAGATAAAGATGGTGTAGTTAAGATCCCTTGCAAAACAGCAGTTGCAAAACCTGCTCGGGATCTAGAATATAAGGGAAGATTATAATGATTGGCAAATGTATGCACGGAGCTCCAAGTAGCAGCTTCTAAAATGTCTTTGGTAGCCACTCCTCGTAGGAAAGCTGTAGTGGTGGCTGTAGCTCTTGTGGAATGAGGTCTGATATTTTCAGGAGTTGTCTTTCCATGAAAAGAGTAGCAAAATCGAATGCAATTTCCTATCCATTTTGAGATTGTCTGTTTTGAAATTGCTTTTCCTTGCATTCCTGTTGCATATGCTACCAGAAGCTGGTCAGTTTTTCTGCTGGTCTTAGTTCTGTCCAGATAGTGGCGTAATTGTCTGTGCACATCCAAGGTATGTAGCAGTCTTTCCCCCCTGTTCTGTGGGTTGGGGAATAATGTAGGTAAATGAATCGCTTGGTTCAATGATACTCTGGAGACCACTTTTGGCATAAAGGTAGGGTTAGTTCTCAGAGAGACTCTGTCCTGATGGAAGATAAGGAAGGGTTGTACTGCCATTAATGCCTGTAACTCAGATACCCTTCTTGCTGAAGTGATTGCTAGCAGGAAAGCAGTTTTCCAAGACAAGAGCTGTAATTCTGCTGTTGCTGCTGGTTCAAAAGGGGGGAAGTGTTAACTTTTCCAGCACAAAGTTGAGATCCCATGTAGGTAAAGGTGGTTTCCTTGGAGGTTTTACATTTTTGATTCCTCTCAAGAACTGCCTGAGTAGAGGATGAGAGAAGACAGGAGGATCCATGTTGTATTCTGCTGATATTGCTGATGCATGAATCTTAATGGAGGAGTAAGACAGGCCATTGTGGAACAGTTCTGCTAAATATTCCAGGATGTGTGCTATGTTTGCCAATGAAACATTTTCTCCCTTTGCTGCACTCCAAATGAGGTATCTTTTCCACTTGGCTGAATAAGTCTTCCTTGTGGAAGGTCTGCGTGCCTCCAGGATAATGTCCTTAACCCTCTGGGAAAACCTGGGTTATTTTGTTTTATGCAATATTCCAAGCAGCTAGCTGCAGTGTTTTCAAGTTTGGATGTAGGATCTTGTAGTTGTCCTGTGTTAGAAGTAAGGGACATAGAGGTAGAGGCCATGCGTGTGTCCGAGACATGCTTCTCAGTAGCGGGTACCAATGTTGCCTCGGCCAGTCTGGAGCTATCAGGATTACCCTTGGCTGATCCTCTCTGATCTTCAGTAGAACTTTGTACATCAAGGGAAGAGGTGGAAATGCATATGCTGTCAGGTTTTTCCAGCTGAAGGAAAGGGAGTCCACCCTCCAAGCAAGTGGGTGGTATGCTCTTGTGCAGAATTTCTTCAATTGGTGGTTGTGTGGGGAGGCGAACAGGTCTATCTCTGGTAGTCCCCATTTCTTTGTTATGGCTTTGAAGATATCTGGATGCAGCATCCATTCGTGAGCATCCGTGGTAGTTCTGCTTAAGGTGTCTGCTAGAGAATTTTCTTTTCCTGGTACAAATCTGGCCTGAAGTTGAATGTTGAGATTCAGGGCCACATTCCACAGGTCCATTGCCATCCGGCATAGAGGATATGAATGTGTACCTCCCTGTTTGTTGATGTACCACATGACTGTGGTATTGTTGGTCCTTATCAGCAGATGACCCTGTTGAAGGAGTGGTCTGAATGCCTGGATCGCATGTTTCACTGCCAGCATCTCCTTTAGATTTATGTGTAGATTCAGCTGGTCTTGGGTCCATAGGCCTTGAATACACTTGTCCACCATGTGTGCCCCCCATCCTAGGTCTGAGGCGTCCGTGGTGATGGTCTGGCTTGGATGAGGTTTGTGGAAAGGCAAGCCTCTGTTCCACTGACAGGCCTGAGCCCACCACAGGAATTCTTGCTTCAGGCATGGAATTATTGGAATCTGGGCTTCTAGACTGTGCTTGTGTTGAGACCATACATTCCTTAGGTACCATTGTAGCTTTCTCATATGCAGCCTGGCATGTGGAACCAATATTATACATGAAGCCATGTAGCCCAGGGCTTGCAGGACTTTCCTTGCAGTAAGCCGAGTTTGTGTTTTAATGTCATGAAGTAGGCTGGTAGTTGCTTTTGTTTTTCGTCTGTGAGAAAAGCCATCTGAGTTGATGTATCCAGTTCTGCACCCAAGAATGTTATCCTTTGGGATGGTACTAGTCTTGACTTTTGCATGTTGACTGTGTATCCCAAGGCTTGCAACAGTTGTATGACATTTTCCAAATCTTTTGTTAATTTTGCCTTGTTGTCCGCTTGTATTAGGCAGTCGTCCAGGTATGGGTAAATCTGAATTCCCTGAAGCCTGCAATGAGCAATTACTGATGCCAGGCATTTCGTGAATACTCTGGGCGCAGTAGATAAGCCAAAAGGCAATGCTGAGAATTGATAATGCTCTGATCCTGCAAGAAATCTGAGGTGTCTTCTGCAATCTGGTCGTATAGGGACGTGCAAGTATGCCTCCTTGAGATCTAGAGTCACCAGCCAAGACTCCTTGCCCAGCATGGGAAGAAGCTGCTGGAGGGTCAGCATTTTGAATTTTGGAACAATGAGGTATGTGTTCAGTGCGGACAAGTCTAAAATAGGTCTCCATTGATTTTCTTTTCTTGGTACAAGGAAAAGCCTGGAGTAAAATCCTTGGCCTTGTTCCATAGGTGGTACCTCTTCTATAGCTCTCATCCTTAGTAAGTTGTTGACTTGTCTTAGAGCGTCTGTTTTTTGGCTTGGTGGTAGGTTTGGCATTCATCTCTTTTTTGGTAGAGTGTGGAAGTGAAACCTGTAGCCCTTGTCTATTGTTTGTAAAGTCCATTTGTCTCCTGTAATGTAATGCCAGTTGTTGGAAAATAAGGCTAGCTTTCCGCCCAAGGGTGCTTCCAGTTGTTCCCTGGTAGGCGGAACTAGAGCCAAGTCATTGTGTCTGCCCTGTGGAAGTGGTTGTAGTTGAATCTGTGGCAGTATTTCTCTGGTTGGTAGGTTGCCACTGACGTCCCCTGTAGGCACCCCTAGATTGACCTCTGCCTCTGGGGCATCTATTTCTGCCTCTCTGCGCTCTGGAGTTGTCTGGAAAGGACCAATTCTTCGAAGGCCAATTTCGGCTAAACCTCAGAGGTTGGACCTGTAAGAAATCCTTGACTGTTTGGACAGATTTTGCTTTTTCTTCCACCTTCTTTAGAACCTCCTGTGCAGGGGAGCCAAACAAACTTTGTTTCTCCATGGGAGCATCTAGGAGTTTTGACTTAACATGGTCTGGTAAGGATTGTTCTTTTAACCAGGCATGCCTTCGAATTACTGTTCCAGTCATAGCTGATCTAAAGGAAGCCTCCAGTGCATCATAGCCACATTTTAAGAAATGGTTACTGACCTGCTGAGAGTTATGTACCAAATCCTGAAGGGACTTGTGGTCTAAAGGTTCAGGAGAAGACAGTTTTTTGTTTATCTGGTCTAACAAAAATTCCTGGTACTGAATCATGTGAAATTGACAGTTCAAGGCCCTGGCCGAAAGAGTAGCAGAAGTATAAACCTTTTTACCCCATCTCTCTAATGCTCTAGATTCCCTTTCAGAGGGAAGAGGGTTTTTGGCAGGGGCGGCTGCCACACCTTTAGGGCCCTGTGAAATGGTTTCTGGGTCTGCAACAGGAGCCTTATACATATGGTAATGTGTGTCCGGGACCCTGTAATATCTGTCTGGCTTGGCAGGGGCCGGAGGAAGAGAATCAGGGGCAGTACAGGCATCATTATATGCATCATCAACAACTGTTAGTAATGGCGGAATGGCTAAAGGCCTATGCTGTGGTAAGTGTAAAAAGGTCCTTAGACTTTTCCTTGAATCTGAAAAATCCTGGCCCTGCCATTGGAAGTGTTCCCTCATAGCATGCAAGGTTTCCCCAAAGGAAAATTCTTCAGGAGGAGAAGCAGAAGGAAAGGAGTCTTCTGCATCAGAATCCTCATAAGGAGAATATGGGCCTTCGTGAGGGTCTGAAATGTCTGAGTCATCCAAGGAATAATCTGTAGAGACAGGTTCCGGGGGTTCAGTCCTAGGCCTCTTGTCCGGAGGGGGCTGAGAGGCCCTGTCTGGGTGAGGTTGGGATCCCCTGATCAAAGAAATGAGATCCCCAGCCAGGCTGAGCATTTGGGGACTAGAGGTAGGCCTATGTGAAGGAGTTTTAGCAGGTAAGGCCTTAGAAGATTTAGCTGCTTTAGCCCTGGCAAAAGCCTTGATAGACATAGAAGCAGGGGGTCTAGCAGCCCCACGTGCAGGGGTAGATATGTCTAAAGGAATAGTGTCTGACAAATCCTGGGTGCCTGCTTCTGTAGCAGTAAATTCAGTAGCAGATTCAGCCATGCTCTGTGAGGCCTCGGCTATCGGAGGCATGCTTTCGGCCGAAGGAAGAACCGGGGGCTCGGTTTCAGCCGAAACCGAGACACTCGCGGTTGGCCTAACCGTGGTTTCAGCCGAAACCGCGGGCCGCGAATGTCGGTCCTTTTCCTTGCGCTTTTTAGCTAATTGAGTAGTCGGAGTCTCAGACGGCATTTTGTATGCAAAAGCGGGACCAAAAAACTCCTCTGCAAACTCCGACCGACGTCTAAGTGTCCGTAGGTTGAAGGAAGCACAGGCTAGACAAGCTGATACGTCGTGGTCTGGGCCTAAGCAAGGAAGGCAGTAAGAGTGGAAATCCTTATGAGGTATTTGTTTCCCACAAGTTAAACAATTATTTACTTTGTCTGACATCGGCTGAGGCAAGAAAGAGTCCCCAACGGGGTACTTAGCTTTTTAGAAGTCTTCGGTAGTAGAAATCTCTGGATCTGACCGACCGGCACTTGCGAACAGCTTCTGCTTCGGGCACCGCGCGGCAAGAAAGACTGAGGAAAATGGCGTCGGCTGATGCCTTTATGCCCAATAAACAGCAGCTATGACATCGGGTGAAGTGCAACATCAGCCGAGGCCAGACCCAGACTTTGGAATCCGGCCGACCGAAGGGCTGCCTGAGGCAGGACAACCCATATGTTAGGACTGCAGATGCATCCTTGAAGGACATCAACAAAGTTGTTAAATGCACAAATATTTCTATGGTATTTAACAACATTCGGTAGGCTAGCACTTCCCACCTCAGTTCAGTTTACAATCTAGCCATAGTCTGACCTTATCCCAAAACTCAAATTGTTTTCTCTTTCTTTGTTGCAAACTAATCATCTGTGCAAAACTCCTTCAAAACCCATTCTCTATAAATTCATAAGCTGAACGCCCCTCGCCTATGCTTCTTAATACTCACTCACCCCACCCATTACCTCTGTACCTTCTCTTATCTCTACCCATGCTCTATGTTTCTTATGTTAAATCATTTAATGTCTTACTACTTCGGTTTGGGATTCCATTTGCTGCTTATTTCTCTCATTTTGTTTTCTAATGGTACATCATTTTATATACACAATAATTCAATATGTAGCTGTCTACATGGATCCGGTTATTAAAGTACTTATCAATGCACTAGGTTTTAATATACTGTACATAAAATCACTCATATTGTGACTCTACTAGGTTCATGTTGTTACTTTCCATTCTGGCACAGATTATATTATCAGACAGCAGCACTGTAATCATCCAGGGCAAAGCCGTAAACAGGTGGAATCTTGTGCGTGGATGACTTGGTTAACAAACACAAATAAATAAAGCATAATCCGAATATTTAAGAAAGGCCACAGCGAAAAAAAAAGCAGACAAGAGCAAAAGTAAAATATCTAGGAATCAGAAAGCTAGGTAACAACTGCCTTCCAAACTGTCAAATGCCAAATCCTGAACATCACAGCTGTGACTAACAGAGATGCTTTAATAATACCACACATAAAAACAATCCATTCAAATATCCCCCTTCCACATAAGCAGAATTCTTCAAAAGGGCACCCATGCACTCTCATCTCTTTACACCAGTGACTGGGCACTCAACATAAAAATGCAAATGCAGCCTTTTACACAGGCAGGCTGCATTTGGGAGCAGAATATGGCTTATGCAACTGAAGTACATTTCAGCTGCAGCAGTGAGAGAGTGCTCTAACAACCTGAAGTCTAGCCATTAGCTTGAACGTTGAACTTCACAGCACTGGCTGTCTTTTTCCGTCTGCCTTTTGATGTTACCTCCAAAGGAAAAGATCAAAGGCTTTGAGTGTGGTGAGGGGAAGTCCCAGGCTCTTAGCTTGGCAGCCTGTGATATATGTTAAAATTGTGCCAAAGAAAGATGGGAAAAATACACCTGCTAGGGAAGAGCCAGAAAAGCAAAGCAGCTACATTAAATCACACTATAATGCAATTAAAAAGCGTTCTCAACAGCAGAGGATGTCATTATCCTAACTTATGCCGTCTTGTGTGCAAATTTCAAGACATACCACACCAAAACAAAAACACCTTTTGTATAGAAATGTCCTTGGAAAGGTCAGGTATTTTACATACTTCACAGAGGCTAACTTTTTACACTGCAGATTACTTCTTTATCCTTTTATTTTTGCTTGCTGGAAGCTCAAGGCATGGCACCTTAAGAGAATAGTGTTACCCAAATGTCAGTGTAGAAAGCCAAACGGACATTTCTGCTGCTGCTGCTGCCACACTGAAAAGCAAAAATAAAAGCACCATGAAAAGGCACAGCACAACTTCTTACTGTTAAATGCTAGCACTACACGGAAAGTAGGATTAGCACTACACGGAAAGTAGGATTCTTCATGCAGAATGATTTTTTCCTTCACACTTCACTTGCCCACTACCAATCACATTTCAGAGCTACCAAGTTGAGCTTCAAACTACATCAAGCCCCTTTCTGAAGTCACACACAAGCAACAATATCCACTACACTTACTTATTACTGCATTGATCATTTGGTAAGATAAAAGGTAATTTGTGCACAACAATCCTGTTGATGTCAGGACAGGAACAGGAAATGCACTCAAATCCTACTTATACCCACACATATAATTCTATTCCCAAGTGATTTTCTGTTTGTTGTGTAAGGTCATGACAGACAGAAGGCTGTTAACTTTATTCCTCCATTCTGTCACACATTATAACATCTTTGTATTAAAGGCTACCGTGTAAACAGCCCACACTGCCCCCAGCTTCCTACCACTCTTCAAGTGTAAATCTGATGAGGTCAGACACCTATCAGTACAACTCCCAAAGCCCAATTAGCCTTCTTTACAGAAAATCACTGCTGGTGTGGTTTCGACTAGTCTGTGTGCTGGCAATAATTTGTTTTAAGATTTTTTTATGAGCATCTTTCTCTGTGAAGTTACTGAAATGAGGGGACTGAAGTGCCTCAAATGGGTGTACACAGAGGATTGACCCCTTGGAAAAAAACATAAGAAACTGTTTCATCAGGTCGAAGGTCCAGCTCATTGCTTTTTGTCCTGTTAAACCTCCACAGATTAAATAACTTGACAAGACAGGAAATCTTGTCACCCCCCCCACAAAAAAAAATTGTTGCAATTTTATTCAGCTTACCATGTGCCAGGCTAGGCACTGGGGTCTCACAAGGCATACAAGCCATCTGGTAAAAAAGCTCCTAAACTGTGCTCAGCGCACACTTCAAAAGAGCAGTGAACATCACAGAAGCCTCTTCAAAAATATTTCTGCTTAGGATATTTTCGCAGCACTTATTCAGACGTCCATGTATACTTTCTCCAAACACAACAAACTTGTCATCCAATCCAAAACCAAGATGAAATTCATCTCTGCCATTCTGTAAGGCATGATATGGCCTTTTTCCTCAGAGACATATTCGGTACTGCTCTGCTGCTCTTCTCATGGATAAGGAACTGTACTATTGAGGTCTATGATGAAGATAATACAGTTGTGTAACTCAGTGTACCAGATGTTCAAGCAGGACATCACCAGTGCAGTACAGGTTTCCATAATTCGATTTCCTGCCCTCTGCTGCCGATTCCCTGTGAAGATCTAGGGACTACATATCTCAAGTACTCCATATTATTTAGCTGGTTCAATGCAAGTAGTCTCTCTTCCCACAGTTTTATGTTTACTGTTGCCTTTGTCTGTACTGCATTAACACCACCTATAGAGGGAGCAGACATCAGCAACAAAAATCATGGACTATACAGACCAAGAAGTAGGGGTCTGAAGTGACGTTAGCAAGGTTTCATTTCCTGATGCATTTTCACCAAAAAAAGAATTGAATAACAGCACAAGCAATTTCCTCTTTTAAGTAATATGTTGGACAGACATCTAGGATGGGAGGCAATTTTAATTAGCAGGGGGTAATCTGTAACAAAAAAAAAAAAAAAAAATTCTAAACGACAAGTTTGGAAGGGCAGCTGTACAGCTTTAGCAATTTCCCATGGATAGGGAATTATACAATACTGGTGACCCCAAAATGAATATGGAATCTTGTCTGGCACTTACAAGCAATTGTTTCTGCAAGAATGCATGTTGCCATTTTCAGTTTCCCACATTTTTAGAATGAATGAATGAAAGAATAAATAAATAAACAAGCTTAACCTCCATGCAAAGCATTCAGGAAATTGTGCAGACTTCCAAAAACAGTCAAGGAACCCCATTCTATATACAAAGCAGACTAACAAAATAAACCAAAAAAATGGACAACTTCTATACTTCACTCCTTTTAAAGGAAGCAAACATCAGCAAGTATTTGTTTTTTTTTGTTTGTTTTTTTTTTGCAAGGCTTTTTGCAAAATGTTGCAAAAAGAAAAGCAACAGTAATAAAATAAAAAATCAGTATAAAAGAGTGTGAAAGGATAGTGTTAAATATATGGGCCTTTGGTTGTGAAGGAAAAAATGTCCAGACTGAATCAGTCCAATTATTTAGTTATCAAATCAAAAAATAAGGCACACTCATGACTAACTATGCAAATGAAGTCTAACAAAACATAATCATGACTTGTGATCTACCCTCTCAGCCTGGTTTCTGCCAATGCTGGACAAATGCAATGTGCAAAACCAAAGTGAAGGGTACACAGAAGAGGAAAATGCCAATCCAGGCAACAACATACACCCTTACAAATAAGCAAAAGAAGCCATGGGATCCTTACCAAGAGAAGGACATTTTTTTGTTTCAGCTTCACCTTCAGCTGGAATGTTACTGGTTTTGTGTGTCACTTTTACAGCTTTGAATTACCAAACTAAATCCCCATACAAACCTCTCCTGCACATATTAAAAGCTCATGCAGGAGACTCAGGAGAAATGCACATAATTCAAAATTTAAGACGGAACTAGTCTGCTGAACATTAGAGAAATGAACAGGAAGGAAATGTAATCAGTATTATAAAATCACTCCAACCGGAATGACAAGCCGGAGCAGTTTTGCAGCCTGCCCTGAGGTACAATTAAAGGTAAAGTACTGCTTTTGTAAGGTCTAACGAGGTAGAAGTCATCTCATTCGAATCCCTCACTCCCATTTCTTCACAGTCTAAGAAATACTCGGAGGAAACCCTATCAACTTACAGAAAATGACTTTCCCCTCCCCAAACCCTTCTATACCAAACATGTACTATTACCGTGAGTATACACCTCTGTACATGCCTTCAGAAAAGTTAGGGGTTTTTTATCCATTCAATTGTCTTATTTAAAATACCAGTAAAAATGAAAGTTTTTACTAATTAATAGTTGATTGATTTTAAAAGGGGAAGTCCAATTTGGCAAAAATATTTTCAATGGAGTTAAGTGAGTAACGTTCCAAAGATGTGTATACGTGTAAACTTAACTTGATAAGCGCTGCAAGTATAAAACAGAAGAAAAAAAAATGCACAGAGCATCGACAAGCACATATTATAAAATTAAGCTTTCGCATCATGTAAAAACAAACCAAAACATACAAAACAAAGTTTAAATACAAAAAATCAAAAACAGATAAAGGGGAAAAAAAGAAAGAAAGGTGCTAGAATGGATGTACATATAGAATAAAAAAAGATTACATAATTATGGCAACTTACTGGAAAGAAGCCCAAGTTTTTGAACTGAAGCACTCAAACAAATAGCTTGACAACACAGGTACATTTACACAGAGATAAAAACTGCACTTCATCTTTCAAAGATTAACAGCATCATAAAATCCAGGCAATCACTGTGTAATTAATTTGCCTTTTCATTATCAAGCCCTGCAACTCTGGAACCTGCTACCACAATGGTTTTAAAGGTCTCAAATGATATACAGGTTTAAGAGGTCATTAAACCACACTTTTCAGCATGCTGGTCTTTCATCTTCTGTTTGGAAAGCCCATTTGCCTGCAAAACTTGCATTTTGTGTGTGTGTTACTGAGTTTACTGTAATGTGTTACTGAGTTTACTGCAATGTGTTTAGTTCTTGAGCAAGTAGATAAAATGAATCTGAATGACAACACAACTGAGTAAACTGTCGCAATATAAGCAATTCGATAAAAATGTTAGCAAATTTATGAAACCTGAAGCTTACAAGTAAAAACAAAAATGGTGCAGGCACAGAATTTTCACACTGAACCTTACAGCCCTGTCATAAGTCTTCTCACGTTATAATCTGCAGCATTTTCACAACTATAAATCATCTGCTCTGAAGGTATAACATTGATGATAAAGACCATTTTGCTTTTCTACTGCTCTTTCAGAATGGATATAAAACAGGAACTCCTGTTGTGCAGTCTGAGAGCAGCAGAGTGTATGAGGTGGGAACACCACTTCCTCACGCTGTTCATGCAACTCTGCTACACCATCAGCACCTGGCACACAGGACCGGCTGGAGAATTAGCCACTTTGATCTTTCAAAAAAATAAGCATCTGGTTTGCTCACCAGGTAACTGTACCTATTCCAAATGGTTTGCCCACTGCAAAGTTCTCCACATACATTAAGCCCAAAAAACAATATTACAGAGTCTGCCAGCAAGTAGACTATGCAGCATACCACAAAAATGATAAGTACCTCAATACCCCCTAAGTGACATTTAGTAAAAGACTGAGTGATCCTCATCAGAAAGAACACATACTGTGCCAATAAGAAAAGTAAAATGTTCCAAAAGGACAGATAAATTGTCATAAACAACTGAAGCAAATGATTGACATCAACACACCATGATGTTACTTAATCCATTTTTGCTCTATAATTTAAATAAATTCCATCAACAGACAAAACATCATTAGGCTCACGTAATCTACCCACTTCCACTGCCTACTGGATAAAGTGCAGATCATATTTATTAAACACTTTAGTCCTTTTTTTTACCACAGCTTATTAGAACAGACTACCTTTAGGATCATTTCAAGCTTGTTTGAATTCTGCCATACAGCTTCTTGATCCCGCAACCATCCTTTCATCCACAACCCCTTTTTCCCATTTTTGGACATGGGGGTCAGGGTGTCACTTCAACAGTAACAATCATCTAGAGCCATGGTTTACACCACCAGGTGGCTAACCCTGCCATGGTAGTTCTTCCACAAGACACACACACACACACACACACACACACACACACACACACACACACACACACACAGACACACACACACACACACACACACACACACACACACACAGACACACACACACACACACACACACACACACACACACACACACACACACACACACACACACACACACACACAGTGTGTCCAAGCCACCTACTGCATGTCTTTGAAATGTGGGAGGAAAACGGAGCACCTGGAAACCCACCTAAACACAGGGAGGACATGCAGACTCCACACAGAAGGCACCCCAGCCAAGAATTAAATAGGGGAAACTCTTGCTGTGAGGTGACAATGCTATCCGCTGTGCCACCATTTCACAAAAAATACATCTTTGTAGTTACCTTGAGCTCTCCATCTTGCTACTTCAAACTGTGCCTTCTTGTTCCCATATACCTTTGCTTCTAAAAACATCACACACACCTGAACTACAAGTAATTATTTGAGGAATACCAATGCTCCTCACTCTTTGCTGCCTCCTTAACTATCTCCTAATCACTTCTTATATGACTTCTTACAATGACTGCACACTATTGTGTTACCTTCCTCTGAACTGGCTTTGAGCTGTCTAATGTAAGCAAAGATAAAGCCATCACATGACACTCCAAACTCAACATATTTATGCTTACAGGAATTCCTTGGTCATACGAGAGTAAGGAAAGTTTCTACAGCATAAAAACATACGCCATGGAGGAACAGGTCCCTAACCAGACACCACAGCGGAACAATGATGTATACAAAAAAGTTCTATAAACCTAAAAGGCTGTAAAAAGCTTGGAGTCTTTCTTCCTAAAAGTTTGAAATGTAAACAAAAGTGACACTGAGCTAAGACCTACAACATAAAAGCTCAGTAAGATACTGGATTTCCAAGATGCAGGTAAAGAGCTGCCCATATCTGTGGTCAATAATCACACTGAAAATCTTCTCCATCTGTACATTGTTACAGCAATTATAAAGAGAAAAGGACAGCTACACTCTTGCAGACAGATCAAAATATAAATACCACTAATGGAAAAGAATGATGACTTGTTAGTTTGAGGGACTGAAGCGTAACATGCAATCAGCCTGATGGGAGAGACTGCAACCACCTGTGTAAGAAAATCAAAAATACTTGTCTAATTGAAAATGATGCAGAATGGGAACCTATGTACACCTACACAAGTGAATAGCAACCAAATTCACTTTCACCTTAGAGTCTTGCGTCTTGTGAATGAGCAAAGTATGAAGGCAAGAGAGACAAGACATACAGAAGCCTTTCTAACCAACCATAAGTCAGAACACATCCATGTTCTTACTACTAGGAGGGGGACATCAGAGATTAACCCTTTTAACACTTGCTACTGATAGGACAGGCAAATGCAAACATAGTAACCCCACTTTATGTAAACAATTTTTACTGTTGCAGGACAGAGGACCACTCTCATGAGACATCAGGATGCACCTGCTTAGTGTGACTACCAGAGAGCTGGACTCCACAAATGCATGCCACAAAAAGAAGGTTTGCTTTGAATGCACAGACTCTTGTGGCTTCTATGAACAGGAAACATGAGTAAGTATCTTCCTGAT